>NW_011494873.1:1350733-1356485 GCF_000754665.1 Bison bison bison
GGCTGGCCGACGTCCGGCCGCCGCGGGGCCTTTGTCCCGGCGCTGCGCCCCCGCGGTCGGGGGAGGGGACGGGCGCGCGTCCGCCCTGCGATCATGATTGACTGGTGGCTTCGTTCCCTCCCTCACCCCTTGTGGTAGCCGCGGTCTGGCGCCGGATTTGAGGGGGGCTCTGCTGCTCTTCGACTGTGACCTTGGGCAAGTGGCTTAACTTCTCTGGGCTCAATTTCTTCATGTATAAAATGGGCCTAGTACTGCTGCCTTCGAAGCGGGGCTGTCTTCAGGATTAAGCGCGTGTCAGTGCACTATAAATATTGGTAATTGTCAGCTCAGCCCAAAGCCATGGGTATTCAAGGAGGAGCAAGAAAAGAGCCCCCCACCCCCAGTATGCAAGTGTGGTATAATGTCAATAACAGCAGCAAAACCGAGCAAGAGGGTGGTGAAGGGGGGAGACGCAGTGGGTGCTTTTTAACAAGAACACCGATTCCCAAATTTGGGGCACTTACTCCATGCCTGGCCCAGTGCCTCCTGTTTTGTAAAAAATAATTTCTCTTTGAATTCTCGGGCCAACTGTGGGGGGGGGAAAGTGGTTGACTCATATTATAGAGGAAGTGGGCTTCCGAGGTGCACCGGTGGACGCAGGATCCATCCCTGGGTCGGGAAGACCTCCTGGAGGAGGAAATGGCAACCCACTCCAGTATTCTTGCCTGGAGAATCCCATGGACAGAGGAGCCTGGCGGGCTACAGTCCATAGGATTGCAAAGAGTACTCACACTCCGAGAAGGCAAATGAGAGCAACCTCTGGAGTCACAGAGCTAGGGGAGAGACCCTGTCACCGGCCAGCCCTAGGCACAATCACGGGTTGAAGCCGAGGGTGCCTGGGGCCGCCCCACATTTCTTTATCCAGTGCCTCCCAGCCCTGGCTCCGCAGTGAGTCATTTTCAGGAGATGTTGACTGAACAGACCGTCTGAATGAGCGTACACAGTGCAGGGATGGGAAGTTCAGGCTCCTGGCCAATGTTCCCATATAGTAAGTAGTAAGCAGGTACAAAAAACCACACAGCTCCTTTCTGGGCCTGTGAGAGCCCAGGGCTCCTTACCACCCTGGGTCCAAGGTCAGCCTTTGAAAGTGGGTGGGGGTCTTTCAGAGCGGATGCTTCTCAGCAGCCCTGGCCAGGCAGCTAGAGATTTCAGTACCGTTTCCCTTTAGCTCTGTGCCACCCCTTGCCTCTCTGACTTTCTTGCCAGGTTTTACCACCCCACTCTGACCCTGGAGGCTGACTGGTACGGATTTCACTGATGGGTTCCCTGTCCTTTGGCTTCGTGTTGGGCTGGGTGAATAGAGGGGTGGCTTGGCAAGAGACTGAGGGCAGGAGGAGAGAGAGGTGTGGGAATTCACTTCCCAAACTTTCTTCCTGCCGGGTTGTCCTTACCAAAGCCACCTTCCCTTACCAGCTCTCCCAGCCTTCCCTCCAAGGGTGGTGACAGTCCTGCCTGTATTGCGCCCTTCTTTGACTCTTCGAACCCTTCCCACAACTTTGTAAACAGACTCTTCAATAAACTTTCCTCTGTAACCCAGTTTGTGGGTGACATTTGTTTTGTGGGACCCTCATTGATGTAACTCGTGTAAGGCACCTTCTGCATCACAATTACAAGTCAAAGGACATGGAAATGTCCAGTGGGTTGAAGGCTTGGCTTTTTTGTGCCTTTTGCCTCATCGTGTGCATGAGCCAAGCCTTCCTAATAAGGCAGAGCCGTGGAGGGCAGACGCTAGAGGAAGTCTGTGAATCAGCCTGCTTCCTCGGTTTTCCCAGAAAGGCAATGAGACCTGTCCTCAGTTGCGCCCTCCGCAGTGGAGCTGGTGCTCCGTCCTCCTGAGTGTCTTCCCCTCCTCCGCTGCGGCAGGCCTGGCTGGAGGAGGCACCGTCCCCCTACCTGCCTGTAGCAGAGACACAATCCCTGCATCCTTCCACGCCCACCCTTCCTTTTTCTTCTGTTGTACTGAAATACACATGAGATGAAATTTACCATTTGAACCATTTGTAAGCATATTGCTCTGTGGCATTAAGTGCATTCGCGTTGTTGGGCAACCATCACCACTATCCATCCCTAGAACTTAAAAAAAATACATTTTAAAATTGGAGGATAATTGCTTTGCAATGTTGTGTTAGTTTCTGCTGTACAACAACGTGAGTCAGCTCTATGTATACATCTATCACCTCCTGAGCCTCCCTCCCAGCCCACCCCTGCCATCCGCCTCTTGTAGGTCATCACAGAGCACGGAGCTGAGGTCCTGTGCTGTGCAACAGCTTCCCACGAGCTATCTATCTCACACATGGGATCCAGCTATCTGTTTTAACAACTCTCTCAATTGACATACATACACTTTCAGGACTTTTGTGATGCTCCCAAACTGAAATTCTGTACCCCTTAAACACCAACTCCCCGTTTCCTCTCCCCAAGCCCTTGGCAACCGCCTCTTACCGAGCGTATGAGTTTGGGCAAGCTACCTGACCTCTGCATACCTCCATCTCGGCATCTGTAAGATGCGATAAGAATACCCACCGACCACATAGGTTTGTTCTGAGCTCTAAATGAGATAATACGGGTTCAGTTCAGTTCAGTTCAGTCGCTCAGTCGTGTCCGACTCTTTGCGACCCCATGAATCGCAGCATGCCAGGCCTCCCTGTTCATCACCGACTCCCGGAGTTCACTCAGACTCACATCCATTGAGTCAGTGATGCCATCCAGCCATCTCATCCTCCGTCATCCCCTTCTCCTCCTGCCCCCAATCCCTCCCAGCATCAGAGTCTAAAGCAGAGTCTTATTTTCGTTATTTTGCTACTAGCCAATCTGATACCCCTCAATATCTCCTTTTAACCTGCATCCAGATGCCAAACCTAACTTTTTAAAGTATTTTTGTTTGTTGCCTCGTGTGGGACCTTCCGCTGCAGCGTGCAGGCTCAGTGGTGGTGGCACGTGGGCCTACTTGCCCCAACCAGGGATCAAACTCATGTCCCCTGCTTTGCAAGGCAGATTCCTCACCACTGGACTGCCAGGGAAGTCTCCCCAACCTAATTTTAATCCTGACTCTGCCTTGACCTACATGCACTCTTCCCAGTGCTCACCCTCTCTTTGGCCCCAGTTGCATGTCCTGCCTCATCTCCCACTGTGTGTGTGTTCAGTCACTCAGTCATGTCCAACTCTGTGACCCTATGGACTCTCCCTGCCGGGCTCCTCTGCCTGTGGGACTCTCCAGGCAAGAATGCTGGAGTGGGTTGCCATTTCTCCTCCAGGAGATCTTTCTGACCCAGGGATCGAAACTGTGTTTCCTTCGTCTCCTGCGTTAGCAAGCCTTTACCACTAGCTCCACCTTGGAAGTTCCCATCTCCCACTAGTCATCTCCACTTTCCTCGTCCCAACCAGAGAAATGGCTTGTCATCTCTAGAAGAAAACATATTCTGTTTTTTCCTACTGACATCCTTGGCATAAACTATTTATTTCCCCACCTTGTCTGCCAGTGACCTCTTATTCAGCCTTCAAAGCCCGGCTTGATGTCACTTCCTTCAGGAACCTCTGCCTCCCAGATATATCATCACTTCCTCCCGTGGCTAACACTGTGTACTATTGCAGCCATTACTCTGGGCTGTAACTGCCTTCTTATAGATCTGATGACTTTGCCAGACTCTGAGCTTCCAAAGAGCTGGAGTGGGTCTCAAATGCCCCCAGCATCCGGCACAGACTAGTGTCGAGAGGCCCCAAGGAAATGTTTGCAAGATGAAAGAACGCAACTCCACCTCCCTAGCTTGGAACTCAGTCTCCACCGGCAGCATTAATCAAACCTCCAGGCAGGGCCTAGTTTTGTCCCTCCCCACCCCCAAAAGACATCTTCATCCCGAGCTCCACTGCTTCTGGGAACACTGGCATTCTCACTGATTGTGGTGTGGAGTGGACAGTGTAGAGAAGATGGTAAATCTGCTGTTTTTGCTTTAGAATGACTTTATCCTTCCAAATTCCTCTTTCAGGAGTGCACTTTGCAAGCTTGAGAGCTGCAGACCGTGGAAAATCAGTGCCAGAGCCAGTGGACCTCAGAATTCCATATGGCAGGTTTATTTGGGAGGAGGGCTGCGCTTTCAAGGAGCATTTAGTCCATCAGCCTGAATTAGGCTCTGGTCTTTTTGTGATTTTTGGTGTCTATCGGGCTGGCAGGCTGTACTTCTACCAGATCCCAAGTTCCCAGGATGGACAGCCAGGCCCAGGAAGCTGAGGCCTGCTCCTTTTCTGCCTCTCCCCTCAACTGCCTCTGAGAAGGAACTAGGCTTCTTTCCAGGACAAAGCGGGAGACCTGGAAACAGACGCCTGCTCCCTCTCCCCCCAACTGCTGTTTGATTGGCTGGCACGGCAAGATGCCATAATTAACAGGGCTAAGCCTGCGAATACCAAGTGGCCAGGCACATGTGGCCCTGTGGAATAGGCCGTGGGTTGGAAGGAAGCAGGCCTTAAGGCAACATGGCCGGTGCCCGCTGCAGGATGTAGCTTCCGGGGTTGGGAGGAGGGTGAGTGAAGCTATAACTCAGGGTCAAGAAGGGGATCATGACTTCCTTCCTCCCACCTTCTTCCTCTTTTCTGGAAGCCAAAAATGGTCTTCCTCTGAAAAAGAAGCTCTGTCCTTGCTCCTCCCTGCTCAGAAACCCTCACAGGCTTCCACTGCTCACAGAGGTTTTCGTGCTTTAGGTTGGCATTCAAGGCCTCCACGCCCTGGTCCCTTTAGTACCGCTTTCCTCTCTCCCTGTTTTGTGTTTATTAATTGTGCATGTGGCTGTCTTTTCTCTACTTGGTAAAGGGATGTGTGTGATAATGTAACTCTTATCAAGCATCTACCAAGTGCTGTGCATAGCACTAGACATTCCGTATCCGCTTCTCTCATTTACAAATCCACAGTGTGAGTACTATCCCCCCCATTTTCCTGTGAGAAAACCAAGCTTAGAGAGGTTGCTCAGAGTTATAGCATGGGAAAGTGGTGAAGCTGGGCTTTGAACTCAGAATTGCTAGGCCACCTGACCCTTGTTCTTCCCACTGGAGTCAGAGCTCCTTTGAGGACAGGGCTGGTATCCACTCCCTGCCGTAAAGTAGGCAACCCTCTGCTATAGACTGAATGTTTGCATCCTTCCGAAATTTACATTGAAATCGAACCCCTCATTTGTTGGTATTTGGGAGATGGGGGAGGGGGGCAGTGGAGCCTTTGTGAACGGGGTTAGTGCCCCTTTAAAAGACACCCATAATTAACATATAAACACTATTAAAACAGGTAAACAGCAAGGACCTACCATATAGCACAGGGAACTATACTCAATATCGTGTGCTGCTGCTGCTGCTGCTAAGTCGCTCTGCGACCCCATGAACCGAAGCACGCCAGGCCTGCCTGTCCATCACCAACTCCCAGAGTCTACCCAAACTCATGTCCATTGAGTCGGTGATACCATCCAACCATCTCATCCTCTGTTGTCCCCTTCTCCTCCTGCCCTCAATCTTTCCCAACATCATTGTCTTTTCAAATGAGTCAGCTCTTCACATCAGGTGGCCAAAATATTGGAGTTTCACCTTCAACATCAGTCCTTCCAATGAACACTCAGGACTGATCTCCTTTAGAATGGACTGGTTGGATTTCCTTCCAGTCCAAGGGACTCTCAAGAGTCTTCTCCAACACCACAGTTCAAAAGCATCAATTCTTCGGCGCTCAGCCTTCCTCACAGTC
>NW_011494873.1:1356585-1383790 GCF_000754665.1 Bison bison bison
CTCTCAAGAGTCTTCTCCAACACCACAGTTCAAAAGCATCAATTCTTCGGCGCTCAGCCTTCTTCACAGTCCAACTCTCATATCCATACTCGCTGCTGCTGCTGCTAAGTCACTTCAGTCGTGTCCGACTCTGTGCGACCCCATAGATGGCAGCCCACCAGGTTTCCCTGTCCCTGGATTCTCCAGGCAAGAATACTGGAGTGGGTTGCCATTTCCTTCTCCACAATGTCATGTAATAACCTATAATGGAAAAGACTCTGAAAAATACTATAAATTTATCTGTAACTGAATCACTTTGCTGTTCACTTGAAACTAACAAAACATTATAAATTAACCATACTTCAATTAAAAAAGAAATTGTATAAAATAAAAATGTCATGGGATATATGTAAAAATAAGCTTATGAATTAACATTTTAACAAATGTAAATGTAAACAAAATTTATCAATTTGAATTTATTCATGAACACATTATTTACAGTAAATATACAGTAGCAAAAACTTCAGAGAGTGAAAATAAGGAAGCCCAAAGAAACAAAGTATTTCAGGTCTGCAAAAATGCACAGTGAAATGTTATATCATTACGTTGCTTTATAAGGCAAGAGAAGACAAGACATCTAGATGCATACAAGCAACAAAAACAAATCCCTTTGTTATTAAATGTAACATTTAATAAATAAATAAGACTGAAGAGAGCTTCCTTGTCCCTTCTGCTATGTGAGGACACAGTGAAAAGACAACCATTTATGAACAGGAGGCAGGCCCTCACCAGACTTTAAATTAGCACCTTGATCTTGGAATTCTCAGCCACCAGAACTGTGAGAAGTAAATTTCTGTTTTTTTTCTTTTTCCTATGAGGCAGCCAGTCTATAACATTCTGCTCTTAGCAGCCCAAAAGGACTAAGACATCCTGTAAAGCCATTCTCCATACCCAGCTAGATGGGTCTTTAGGAAAGAAAAGGCAAGCTGGATAATCTGTATAAAGTCAGCCCTCAATGGCCAGCTGGATCTGGCCTCTGCTGGCCTCTTCCCTGACACACACCCTCCACCCACTCGGGCCTTCTCTCCGTTCCAAGAGCACTCGCTGCTTCTCACCTGCCATTCTGTCCTCCAGGAGGGCTTTCCCTTCACCTGGCCCATTCCTGTCTCGCAGGCTTCTAGATGCCGTCTCTTTGGGGGCCCTCCCTTAAGTAGCCCCTCGTTTCTCTCCCGTGTGTGTTTCCTTCACAGCACTCATCACCATTGTCATCGGAATGGAAAAATAGCGGTTCTTCCCTCCGACAGCTGTTCCTCTCCTGTTGTCTCCTTCACTACTTACAAAGGACACTTCACTCTGGCCACCAAGTATGTGGAGGTTTTCCCCAACGTCAAGCAATTGTCTGTGACACTAGCTGCTGCTGCTGCTGCTAAGTCACTTCAGTCGTGTCCGACTCTGTGCGACCCCATAGACGGCAGCCCACCAGGCTCCCCCAGCCCTGGGATTCTCCAGGCAAGAACACTGGAGTGGGGTACCATTTCCTTCTCCAATGCATGAAAGTGAAAAGTGAAAGTGAAGTCGTTCAGTCATGTCCGACTCTTAGGGACCCCATGGACTGCAGCCCACCAGGCTCCTCTGTCCATGGGATTTTCCAGGCAAGAGTACTGGAGTGGGGTGCCATTGCCTTCTCCAGTGACACCAGCTGGGTGTCCTACAATTTAACTCAATTCTGACAAAGTCTACCTGGAAATAGTGTCAGGTCCCACAGACTAGGCATTTAGTCCCCTGAGGTTGCTCCCATCCACTTCAGACACCTAAGCAGTAGGTCCCCAGGCTACCCACGAGCCTCTCCTCAGGTTCAATTAATTGGCTAGAGTAGCTCATAGGACTCAGAGACATGCTTACTTATGTCTACCCATTTATTGAAGGATCTGATGAAGAATCCAGAGAAGGGAAGAAGAGAGAAATAAGTGACAGAGATTAAGAGGCATAAACTTCCAGTTGAAAAATCCATAAGTCATGGGGGTGAAATGTGGGCATAATATAGGCAATAATTATATGACAGCTTCGTATGGTGACAGGTTATGACTAGACTTATCACGATGATCATTTTCAAATGTGTAGAAATACTGAATCACTATGTTCTGTAACAGGAACTAACACAGTATTGTAGTTTCTGTACTTCATAAACTCATAGAAAAATAGATCCGATTTGTGGTTTTCAGAGTGGAAAACCGCAGGCGGGGAAAGAAGGACTTGGATGAAGGTGGCCAAAGGTAAAAACTTGCATTTATAAGATAAGTAAGTACCAGGGAAATAATGCGCAGCATGAGAAGTGTAATGAACAATGCTGTGTGTTATGTATGACAATTAGAGAGTACATCTTGAATTCTCATCACAAGGGAAAATATCCTTTCTATTTCTTTTGTTCTGTATCTGTATGAAATGATGGAGGTTCACTAAACTTACTGTTGCAGTCGTTTCATGATATATGTGAGTCAAATCACCATACTGTACACCTTAAACTTAGACAGTTGTTGTTATTGCTAAGTCGTGTCTGACTCTTTGAGGCCCCATGGACTTAGTGGTGTATGTCAATTCTATCTCAATAAAACCAGAGGAAAAAAAAAGAATATAGATGAACAGCCAGTTGAAGAGACACACAGGGCAAAGTCTGGGAGGGTCTTGCACACAGGAGCTTCTTAGTATCCGTGGAATTGGACTGCATTACCCACTAACTTGGAAGCTCAGAGGATCCCTTACAACTGGAACTTTATGGAGGCTTCCTCACTTAGGCATGATAACATTAATTCAATTTCTAGCCCCTTCATTTCCAGCCCCTCTCCCCTCTCTGGAAGATTGGGGTGGGCTGAAAATTCTAAGCTTTTAATCAGACTTGGTCTTTCTGGTGATCAGCCCCCAACCAGGAGGCCCCCAGCAGCCCATTCAGACTTGCCTCATTAGAACATAAGATGCTCGTAGTGTTCCTATCACTTAAGAAATTATAAAGGTTTCGGAGCTCTGTGCCAGGAACTGTGGGCAGAGACCAATGTATGTATTATCTATGGTCTTACAATGTTATTTATTTATCTTCAACTGGAAGATTGGCTCCATGATGGGTGTCTACTCTGTCTCAGTAGTTACGATTCACAAACATCAGCATGGAGCCAGCAGGCTCTTGGTAAATTGTTGCTGACTACTGAATGGCTTTCTTTTCACAGGAAAGGCAGGACCTCTTTCCCCCCTCCCCCCAGTGTCTGGTCATTTATAGTTCAGTTTAGTTCAGCCATTCAGTCATGTCCAACTCCTTGAGACCCCATAGACTGCAGCACACCAGACTTTTGTATTCATCACCAATTCCCGGAGCTTGCCCAAACTCATCACCATCAAGTCGGTGATGCCATCCAACCACCTTATCCTCTGTCATCCCCTTCTCCTCCTGCCTTCTCTCTCTTTCCCAGCATCAGGGTCTTTTCCAATGAGTCAGTTCTTCACATCAGGTGGCTAAAGTACTGGAGCTTCAGCTTCATCATCAGTCCTTCCAATAAATATTCAAGACTTATTTCATTTAGGATGGATTGGTTGGATCTCCTTGCAGTCCAAGGGATTCCCAAGAGTCTTCTCCAACACCACAGTTCAAAAGCATCAATTCTTCAGTGCTCAGCCTTCTTTATGGTCCATCTCTCACATCCATAATGCAAAAAATCATAGCTTTGACTAGACAGATCTTTGTCGTCAAAGTAATGTCTCTGCTTTTTAATATACTGTCTAGGTTTGTCATAGCTTTTCTTCCAAGGAGCAAGCGTCTTTTAATTTCATGGCTGCAGTCCCCATCTGCAATGATTTTGGAGTCCAAGAAAATAAAGTCTGTCACTGTTTTCATTGTTTCCCATATATTCGCCATGAAGTGATGAGATCGGATGTCATGATCTTCGTTTTTAGAAAGTTGAGTTTTAAGCCAGCTTTTTCACTCTCCTGTTTCACTTTCATCAAGAGGCTCTTCGGTTCCTCTTCACTTTCTGTCTTAAGGGTGGTGTCATCTGCATATCTGAGGTTATTGATATTTCTCCCTGCAATCTTGATTACAGTTTGTGCTTCATCCAGCCCGGCATTTTGTGTGATGTACTCTGAATATAAGTTAAATAAGCAGGGTGACAATATACAGCCTTGACGTACTCCTTTCCCAATTTGAAACCAGTCCATTGTTCCATGTCTGGTTTTAACTGTTGCTTCTTGACCTGCACACAGATTTCTCAGGAGGCAAGTAAGGTGATCTGGTATTCACATCTCTTGAAGAATTTTCCGTAGTTCGTTGTGATCCACACAGTCAAAAGCTTTGGCATAGTCAATAAAGCAAAAGTAGATGTTTTTCTGGAACTCTCTTGCTTTTTCTATGATCCAATGAATGCTGGCAATCTGATCTCTGGGTTCCTCTGGCTTTTCTAAATCTAGCTTGAACATCTGGAAGTTCTCAGTTCAGGTACTGTTGAAGCCTGGCTTGGAGAATTTTGAGCATTACTTGCTAGTGTGTGAGACCTCTCATAACTGTTCAGCAAATGTTTGTTGAATGAATGATGAATGGATGGATGAATGCATGTGTGTAAAAGATGATGCTGATCACAAAAAGGGTTTGGGCTTGCATTTCAGATCAATTGGCACATACTCCAGAGACCTCTGAGAGGGCCGGGACTGGTGACTCTCATGTTGTTAACAGCGCCTAGAGAAACTTGCAAACACTGAGTGTGTTAAGAGGTAGAGGTCACCTGCCATAGAGCCGCTTCCCAGTCAGACTGGGTGCATTTCCTCATTTAGCCACTAGGTGGAAGCCTGTAATGGCCGCAATGCACCACCAGAATCAGGTCCCCAGCCCTGACTGATCATCCTCAGGGCTTCCCACACCCCACATTCCCAGGGGAACCTAAGTGCTTTGTTACCATATAAATTTGTTCCAGTGGTTATGAAGGTTGTGACTCAACCTCGCCTACTCAAAGTGTATCAGAGCATGATCCCAAAGGGCAGGTAGCCCAGGGAGCCCCATTATGTATTCATTCCTATTTATACATCACTTGTATACAAGTATTTATCATTTGTCTAAACAGGTTTTCTTGAACCCCTGATATGCGCTAGGCACAGTAAGAGGTGGTTGGAATATATCAGTGAGCTGAATAGGTAAACATTCTTTTCCCTGTGGTGCTCATGTTCTAGTAAGGAAGGCAGACAAAAAGCAATAAACATAAGAAACAAGGCAATTGTGAAGCGCATTAGAAGGTAAAGTGTGTTATGAAAAACCGAGCCAAATGAGAGGGCTCAGGAGGTGAGGCCTCCACTTCCAGAACCAGGCAGAACAAACACTGGGCTCAGACCAGTTCAGTTCAGTTCACTCACTCAGTTGTGTCCGACTCTTTGGGACCCCATGGACTGCAGCATGCCAGACTTCCCATTCCATCACCAACTCCCAGAACTTACTCAAACTCATGTCCATCTAGTTGGTGATGCCATCCAATCTTTTCATCCTCTGTCGTCCCATTCTCCTCCTGCCTTCAATCTCTCCCAGCATCAGGGTCTTTTCCAATGAGTCAGCTTTTCGCATCAGGTGGCCAAAGTATTGATTGGAGGTTTAGCATCAGTCCTTCCAATAAATATTCAGGATTGATTTCCTTTAGGATTGACTGGTTTGATCTCCTTGCAGTCCAAAGGACTCTCAAGAGTCTTCTCCAACACCACAGTTCAAATGCATCAATTCTTTGGCACTCAGCTTTCTTTATGGTCCAATTCTCACATCTATACATGACCACTGGAAACAAAGTAATGTCTCTGCTTTTTAATATGCTGTCTAGGTTGGTCAGAGCTTTTCTTCCAAGTGTCTTTTAATTTCATGGGTACAGTCACCATCTGCGATGATTTTGGAGCCCAAGGAAATAAAGTCTGTCACTGTTTCCATTGTTTCCCCATCTATTTACCATGAAGTGATGGGACCGAATGCCATGATTTTTCTTTTTTGAGTGTTGAGTTTTAAACCAGCCTTTTCGCACTGGGCTAGAGCTTTGTAAAAGCTCCCTTCCCAGAGCAAGGGGCCTCTGAGGGGTCTGGGAGTGGGAATGCCTGCCAGAAAGAGTCTGAGGGGTGGACCCTCAAAGTAGGGGATCTGAAGGAGAGTCACAGAGACCTAAGCCAGGGACTGGGCAGGAAAAGGTCTCCGTAGTGGTGGGAAGCTTAAAGGCCCTACAAAGCTCACTCTGAGAGGAAGAGATAGAGATGTTGCTCAGCTATGACCAGGAGCGGGCGGAGGGAGGCTGCAGCGGTTCTGAAGACCGTCAGGGATGCAGTCAGGTCAGTTCCTGCTCGTCCCCGGGGTTCCCGAACCCCTGTCTCCAGCACAGTGTTCGCCCTGGCCTCTGGTTCTATTTTTCCAGGATCCCAGAGTGGGAGAGAGGAGTCTGGCTGGACGCTGTGAGGAGGCATCTCCCGCCACAGGGACTGAACGGTGGATCCTGTGAAACACTGGAGAGAAAAGGATCAGTCAGACCCGTGGGGAGAAGCAGGAACACACAGTCTAGGCTTCCTTTTAGGCAGGGGTCAGACTCTACCAGAAGCCCCACAGCATCTGTCCTGAAGTTACTGAAGGCACCCCAGTGTCCCTTTAACCACCGCCCCCTCCCCGTTTTTTTTTTTTTTTTCTTAACCCATGCAGTAGGTATGAAACTCAGGTCACAGATGTAAGTGTCCAATAATGACATCAGTTCTAAATTTTCTTAGAACAACTTCATTTTGAATTTACCTCCTACATGCTCAACCGCTGCTGGGGTACCCCTTCCCTAGGTTCTAACAGAATTTCACATTAAGTAAAGCCTCAGTAGCTTTCCTTCCATTCATCATGTCCAGCCTTTCATGCCAAGTCACCCTTAGCTCTGGCTCTTATTGTCCCTTCATGTCCCTTGGTTGGCAGGTCCACACCCTGCTAGGGGCGCAGGATCTCGGGGGAGACCTGGGGTCCAGCCTCGCTGGTAATTCCAGAGTCCACCTCAAGGTGAAGCTGGGGAGCAGGCACAGCTCCCTTCTGCTCTCAGATCTGCAGGCCCTCCTGCTTCTCCCACGCCCAGGGAGGGCTCTTTTTGTCCTGGGGGAAATCCCTGGTTGATGCCTACAAGCCAAGCACCCCAGCACACACCTGTAGGCAGACATACCTGTGAGTGTGCCACCTGCTGCTTTGAGGGGGCGGGGAGGGGATATACACCATGGGGAGCTTCGTGTCCGGGGGAGAGAGGGTGAGGAAGGGCTTGTTAGGGGATTGGAGCCTGTGTTGGAGGGTGTGGAGAGGGCCCAAGGAAGTGGGGTCTGTTCTAGATTGGGTGCTGTCAGGAAGCGGGGGTACTCAGAGGATCGGGCAGTGCTTTTCACCCAGGAGGCAGGAGAAACAGAGTCGCAGTCGCAAGTCAGGCAGGAGGGGGTGTTGCTGACTCGGAGGTGGTTGTCTCCACCCTTGCTTGGGTGTGACAAAGGAATGTTTGCTTTTCGTTCGTTCCCTCACCATCACAAGACGTCCTCATCTGACACTGATGTTCTGGGAAGTTGTGTATGCTTAGGATGCAGTGGCACAGCCTGGCCAGGAGCAAGAGGCCAGCTGCCAGCTGTCGTCCAGCAGGGATGCTTCTTCCTGTTTCCCTCTCTTCCTCAAATCCTGTTCTCCTCAGCAGGCTCGAGTTTGGGAGGGAAAAGCCCTGCCTCAAATCTCCCAGGAGGTAAGGAAGCGTGGAGCCTGCTACCTGCTTGGGTCAGGGGAGGGATGTCCATAGTGAGGAAACAGGACTTCATTTGTGGACACGTGTTTCCAGCCTCACAGGCTTGAGGGGGTCTCTGCAGAGTCTAACCAGGGTCCCCATGGTAGGCATGGGGCCCCTGCTTTACAGAAGCTCAGAGGAGAGAATGTGTGCTCTAAGGTCACATAGCCAGCAAGCTGTAAACTTGGATTCTGAAAATCGTTATTTAGTTGTAGAGAGTCATTTTATGTTGAGAAAGGTACAATTTGAATTGATGATATGAGTCATCAGCCTAGGTGTGCTGGAACACATTGCAGCCAAAAAAAAAAAGAAGAAGAGAAGAAGATGAAAACAAAATAGAAAGAAAAAGAAAGAAACCCAAGAGGGGATGGGCAGGTTTAAACATCCATCTCATTCTTTGGTAGGTCAAATAGACAACAACCGCATATGGGCACAGAGCAATGTTTCTTGACGTTTTGGAGACTTGAATGAGCCCAATGAACCCTTGCTCCAGAAAAGTGCAAATCTGATCGTAGTTTAGTATTTTACACACATCTGAGGCGCTCATTGCCCCCAGCAGGAGCTCCGTGAATTCCTGATACTGAAGACTCTAATTATAATTCAGCCCAATCTTAAGAATCAGACTTAAATTTGAATTCCAGCTCCACATCTCTGATGGCAACCTTATACATTCTAAAGGAAATCAGTCCTGAATATTCATTGGAAGGACTGAAGCTGAAGCTCCAATACTTTGGCCACCTGATGCAAAGAACTGACTCATTGGAAAAGACCCTGATGCTGGGAAAGATTGAAGGCAGGAGACGAAGGGGATGACAGAGGATGAGATGGTTGGATGGCATCAGCAACTTGATGGACATGAGTTTGAGTAAGCTCTGGGGGTTGGTGATGGACAGGGAAGCCTGGCATGCTCAGTCCATGGGGTCGTAAAGAGTCAGACACAACTGAGCGACTGAACTGAACCTTATACTAGGCAGCAAACCTCTCTAAGCCTTAGTTACCTTATCAGTAAAATGAGGCTCACAAGAGACATTTCTTAGGCAAATATTATATGATGTCACACATAGAATCTAAAAACTAGTACAAATGAATTTATTTATGAAACAGAAACAGACATGGAAAGAAAAAGGTTACCAAAGGGGAAGGGGAGTTTGGTATTAGCAGATACACATTGCTGCTGCTGCTGCTAAGTAGCTTCAGTCGTGTCCAACTCTGTGCGGCCCCATAGATGGCAGCCTAACGGGCTCCACCGTCCCTGGAATGCTCCAGGCAAGAACACTGGAGTGGGTTGCCATTTCCTTCTCCAATGCATGAAAGTGAAAAGTGAAAGTGAAGTCGCTCAGTCGTGTCCAACTCTTAGCGACCCCATGGACTGCAACCCACCAGGCTCCTCCACCCATGGGATTTTCCAGGCAAGAGTACTGGAGTGTGGGTGCCACTGCTTTCTCCAAGATACGCGTTACTGTATATAAAATAGATAAGCAGCAAGGACCTACTGTATAGCACAGGGAACTATATTCAATGTCTTGCAATAAACTATAATGGAAAAGAATTTTTAAAAAGAGTAGAGGTAAATACATATATCTGTATATATAACCGATCACTTTGCTGTATGCCTAAAAACTGACAGAATATTATGAATCAACTGTACTTCAATAAAAGAATTAGAAAGCAAAAATAAATTATATTGAAAAACAAAACCCCACACCACCAGCCCCTCCCCTAGCCAAAACAAACAAAACAGCAACAACAGCAAGACACATGTCTTGCAGGACGCTGAGAGGGCTACATGAGAGCCTGGCACAGCGGGCTCTGCGCGTATGGCAGCTTTTACTACTGCTGCCGCTAGAATGATAGTGCGGCTCACGGGTCTTGTCCTTTGCAAAGAAATAAAATACCTTCTTTCTAGTGCCCATGTACCGAGCACAAAAGTAGAAACTGTCTGAAGCCACTAAGAACAGTTACTTTAAACACAAAAGGCAGAAAGTGGATGGTCCATACCTTTTACTCACAAACCAATACGACTGAGATGTGAATAACACAAGTTTAAGGGAAAAAACCCACATACTTATACATGGAAAAAATAAAAACAAAAACCATTCTCCTGCATAGACCTTGGACCCGAGGGAAATCAATAAACGTGCTCTCATTGTGATGAAGAACCCGCGGCAATTTTGCCTCCTGTCCCAGGGATCAGGGCGTCTCAGGCGCTCTGGGTCTGGCCGCCCCAGGGCCATTTTCTTTTCTCAGCAGAGTTAGGGTCAGACAGGGGAGATTTCTGTAAGCAAAGAGCAGTGCGGGAGGACCCGGGGACGAAGGCCAGGGTAGAAGAGCCGCCTGGGAGTGGAGCCAGGAGCATGATGGCTTTGGCTGTGGCACAGGGGCCTGTATTGTGAACTTAATCAGCGAGAGGGAAATGGGTTCCGGAAGACAGAGGCTTTCCAAATGGAGGCATTAAGTGGCACTGGGGACAATCAGGAAGTGCAAAATGGAAATGTCGATCAATATTGATTCCTTTGAATTTGAACAGGCTGGGAAGCCAGAGAGTAGAACTGGGACTAGAACATCGAGATTCTGAACTGAAAGCACGTAGAGAGAATATGGAAAGCCGGGGAAAAGAATTACTATGTATGGAGTCAGAAAGGCAAAAGGAAAAATTCAATCAGAGAAGATTAATAATTGAGCTGTATTTAAAAGCCAACTAGAACAGGAAGGAGCTGGCGTAAATGAAGAGCTGAAAGATGGATGGCTGAGAGTTACAAGATCATAAGTAATGAGAAAGGCCCGGCTGCTGGGCACACCTCGGTTTTTGCTCTGACAGAAGACATAACAACGGGAGAACACATCTGTTAACGTCCTTCACGAGTTCGTCTGAACTTGAAGCGGAAGCGAGGTCACGAAGGAGTGATGCCCGACAGTTGGGAAGCATTTGTAAATCATCTCATTTGAGATGCAGTATCCAGGAAGGGGTCCTGGAGCCTCAGAGAGCTTGCCGCAGGAAAAGGTAAGATACGATCACGGACAAAGATGAATGGTTGGAGGGAAGACCTTTTTATCCTTCAGAAAGGAACTGGGAGATTACATTAGAAATAAATCACTGCAGGGCGAGAGAAGCGCTGAACATATTACATATGCCAGAGAACTGTGGAAACCCCTGTTTGCTGTGAAGATTATAAGAGGTGCTGAATTAAATATGGAGCGTGCAGTAGCTATTGTAGCGCTTGTTTATCAGCCAACATTCCCCGTGTGCTCTTCGTGTGCCTGGCACTGTGCTCACATGACAGGTAACACTCACCTAACCCTTGTGGTTTTTCCAGTGGTCATGTATGGATGTGAGAGCTGCACTGTGAAGAAGGCTGAGCGCCGAAGAATTGATGCCTTTGAACTGTGGTGTTGGAGAAGACTCTTGAGAGTCCCTTGGACTGCAAGGAGATCCAACCAGTCCATTCTGAAGAAGATCAGCCCTGGGATTTCTTTGGAAGGACTGATGCTAAAGCTGAAACTCCAGTACTTTGGCCACCTTATGCGAAGAGTTGACTCATTGGAAAAGACTGATGCTGGGAGGGATTGGGGGCAGGAGGAGAAGGGGACGACAGAGGATGAGATGGCTGGATGGCATCACTGACTCAATGGACGTGAGTCTGGGTGAACTCTGGGAGTTGGTGATGGACAGGGAGGCCTGGCGTGCTACGATTCATGGGGTCGCAAAGAGTCGGACACGACTGAGTGACTGAACTGAACTGAACACTTGCGGAGCTCTGGCATTAGTTCTATGCACCATCATGATGATGATATTAGTTGCTCAGTCGTGTCCAACTCTTTGAGACCCCATGGACTGTAGCCCACCAGGCTCCTCTCTCTGTCCATGGGATTCTCCAAGCAAGAATACTGGAGTGGGTAGCCATTCCCTTCTCTGGGAGATCTTCCTGACTCACTAGTGAAACCTGGGTCTCCCGCATTGCAGGTGGATTCTTTGGCATCTGAGCCCCAGGGAAGTCCTCTGTGCCTATATCATCTTATTTAATACTCACAGCAACACTGAGAGGGAAGTGCTATTGTTATTCCCATTGTCCAGATGAGGAAACTAAGGTACAAAGGAATTAAACCTTTGTACAAGGCACAGCCGGAACTAGGGTGAGCTGAGTGAGGCATTCACCAGAGATGCAAAGTTTAAAGGTGGTGAAGAAGACCCTCAGTAATCAAGATAAGTACTATGTAAATACAATATTTAAGGGGATCAAAATTAATGTGAAGAAACCTATGATGAAAAAATACTAGAATTTTAAATAAAAACAGAATCAGCAAGCTCACACGGTTTGTAAGTGCAGGGGCAGGATCTGAACCCAGGCAGCTGTCTGCGGATCCACGCATTACCCACTGCCCTATCCTGGCCAGCGGGCCACATCTGCCTTTTCTGCCTCTCTCTGCCCAATCCCACTGCAGGCCCTTGCATGTAGCGGGTCCACAGTCAATGTTTGTTGAAAGAACATGGAATGAAGGCGTGGGCCTTGCTCTCAGGAGTTTTCATACCTCCTGCTGTAGGCCTGTCCTGTGGCCATGCCGAGGGCTTTCTGTGTGTCACAGACTGTATATGACGTATACTAATCAGGACAGAGTCAAGCTGAGCCACAAGTACTGGGAGCCCAGGAATGGCAAGGATGCCTTTAGTGTTGCCATGCTGTGGCAGACTTCTTTTTTTAAAAAAAGTGCTGGAATCAAGATTGCTTGGAGAAATATCAATAACCTCAGATATGCAGATGATACCACCCTTACGGCAGAAAGTGAAAAAGAACTAAACAGCCTCTTAATGAAAGTGAAAGAGGAGAGTGAAAAAGTTGGCTTAAAGTCCAACATTCAGAAAACGAAGATCACAGCATCCGGTCCCATCACTTCATGGCAAATAGATGGGGAGACGGTGGAAACGGTGAAAGACTTTATTTTTGGGGGGGCTCCAGAATCACTGCACATAGTGACTGCAGCCATGAAATTAAGACGCTTACTCCTTGGAAGAAAAGCAATGACTAACCTCGATAGCATATTAAAAAGCAGAGACATTACTTTACCAGCAAAGGTCCATCTAATCAAAGCTATGGTTTTTCCAGTGGTCATGTTTGGATGTGAGAGTTGGACCATAAAGAAAGCTAAGCACTGAAGAATCGATGCTTTTGAACTGTGGTGTTGGAGAAGACTTGAGAGTCCCTTGGACTGCAAGGAGATCCAACCTGTCCACCCTAAAGGAAATCAGTCCTGAATATTCATTGAAAGGACTGATGCTGAAGCTGAAACTCCAATACTTTGGCCACCAATGCGGAGAACCGACTCATTGGAAAAGCCCTTGATGCTGGGAAAGATTGAGGGCAGGAGGAGAAGGGGATGACAGAGGAGGAGATGGTTGGATGGCATCACCAACTCAACGGACATGAGTTTGTGTAAGCTCCGGGAGTTGGTGATGGACAGGGAAGCCGGGCGTGCTGCAGTCCATGGGATCGCAAAGAGTGGGACACGACTAAGCGACTGAACTGAATTGAACTGATTTATTTTTAATTGAGGGATAATTGCTTTACAATATTGTGTTGGTTTCTGCCATACATCAGCATGAATCAGCCATAGGTATACACACACATGTCCCCTCCCTCTTGAACCTCCCTCCCACCTCCCACCCCATCCCACCTCTCTAGAGGGGTGTGTCATACAGCAAGTTCCCACTGACCACCTGTTGTGCATATGGCAGTGTATGTCTCCATGCTGCTCTTTCCGTTCGCCCCACCCTCTCCTCTCCCCACCCCTCTCCCGTGACCACAAGTCTGTTCTCTGTGTCTGTGTCTCCACTGCTGCTCTGCAGATAAGTCCATCATACCATCTTTCTGGATTCCAAATATACGCGTTCATATAGGATATTTGTTTTTCTCTTTCCGACTTACTTCATTCTATACAATAGGCTCTACGTTCATCCACCTCATTAGAACTGACTCAGATGTGATCCTTTCTATGGCTGAGCTTTATTCCGTTGTGTATATGCACCACAGCTTCTTTATCCATTCGTCTGTCAGTGGACACCTAGGTGGCTTCCATGTTCCAGTTTTTGTAAACAGTGCTGCAGTGAACATTGGGGTACATGTGTCTTTTTCAATTTGGTTTTAGGGCATATGCTCAGTAGTGGGATTGTTGGATCATATGGTAGTTTTACTCCTAGTTTTTTAAGGAATCTCCACACTGGGCTTCTCTGGTGGCTCAGATGATAAGAATTCACCTGCAACGTGGGAGACCTGGGTTCGATCCCAGGGTTGGGAAGATATCCGGGAGGAGGGCATGGCAACCCACTCCAGTATTCTTGCCTGGAGAATCCCATGGACAGAGGAGTTACAGTCCATGGAGCTGCAAAGAGTCAGACACGACTGAGTGACTAAGCACGTACTGCTCTGCATAGTGGTTCTATCAATCGACACTCCCACCAGCAGTGCAAGAGAGTTCCCTTTTCTCCACACCCTCTCTAGCATTTATTGTTTGTAGATTTTTTGATGATGGCCATTCTGCCTGGTGTGAGGTGATATCTCATTGTAGTTTTGATTTGCATTTCTCTTATAATGAGTGTTATTGAGCATCTTTTCATGTGTTTATTAGCCATCTGTATGCCTTCTTTGGCGAAATGTCTGTTTAGGTCTTCTACCCACTTTTTGACTGAGTTGTTTGTTTTTCTGGTATTGAGCTTCATGAATTGCTTATATATTTTAAAATCCTTTATCAGTTGTTTCGTTTGCTGTTATCTTCTCCTATTCTAGAGGCTCTTCCTTCACCTTGTTTATAGTTCCCTTTGTTGTGCAAAAGGTTTTAAGCTTAATTAGATCCCACTTGTTTATTTGTGTGTCTATTTCCAGTACTCTAGGAGGTGGATCACAGAGGATCTTGCTGTGATTTATGTCAGAGTGTTCTGCCTATGTTTTCCTCTAAGAGCTTTATAGTTTCTGTCCTTACATTTAGATCCATTTGGAGTTTATCTTTGTGTATGGTGTTAAGAAGTGTTCTAATTCCATTCTTTCACGTGGTCCACTTTTCCCAGGACTACTTACTAAAGAGACTATCTACTCCACTGTATACTCTTGGCTGTGGCAGACCTTTAGAGGGGGTGATATTTGATCTGGGCTTGCAAGAGCTGATGAATTTCTTCAAGTAGGAAAGGGGGGATGTTCCCTAGCGACATGGCTGAATCCCCATGCATTATTGAGTCAAAAACATTTGTCAGCCATGATGTTTCTAATGTAGTACTAATGTTTCTAATGTAGTAAAGAAACCTTCCTGAAGTATGCATATGGTGACACACACATGTGGGGAGAGACCTAGGAAGATAATCACCAAACTCTGGGGAGGGCTGCCCGTGGGTATGGTGATTGGAGGGGTCTTAGAGAGCTGTCAGCCTTACACGCAAGGTTCAGCTTTTAAAAAAACCAGAGGAGAGTCATTATTGATTATGTCATTAAAGATTAATTTTTCAAATAGATTGAAAGGATCTCTAGGAACTGATATGGAGTAATTTCCAAGATGTATTATTTTTTAATTATTTATTCATTTGATTGTGCAGGGCTTAGCTGTGGCATGTGGAATCTTTAGTTGTGGCATGCGATTTTTTTTTTAATGTATCTGTTTATGGCTGTGCTGGGTCTTCACTGCCGCACAAGCTTTCCTCTAGTCGTGGCAAGCGGGGGCTACTCTCTAATCGTGGCGAGTGGTCTTCTCGTTTTGGTGGCTTCTCTTGTTGGTGAGCACAGGCTCTAGAACACGCAGGCTTCAGTAGCTGTGGTACCTGGGGGCTCAGTAGTTGTGGCTCTCGGGCTCTGAAGCACAGGCTCAATAGTTGTGGCATGCAGGCTTGGCTGCTCTGCAGCATGGGGTTTTTTCCTGGACCAGGGATCGAACCCATGACTCCTGCATTGGCAAGTGGATTCTTTACTACTGAGCCACCAGGAAAACCCCCACATGTAGAACCTATTAGCTGTGGCATGCAAGATCTTTGGTTGTGGCATGTGGAATCTAGTTCCCTGACCAGGGATCAAAGCCAGGCTCCTGTGTTGGGACTGTGGAGGCTTAACCACCGGGGAAGTCCCCCAGGATGTATTTTTAACAATTGAATACAATTGACATGCTGTTGTTCAGTCAGTAAGTTGAGTTCAACTTTTTGCAACCCCAAGCACACCAGGGCTTCCTGTCCTTCACTGGCTCCTGAAATTTGCTCAGATTCATATCCGTTGAGTCGGTGATGCCATTTAACCATCTCTTCCTCTGCTGCTCCCTTCTCCTTTTGCCTCCAATCTTTCCCAGCATCAGGGTCTCTTTGCATCAGGTGGCCAAAGTATTGGAGTCCTTCCAATGAGTATTCAAGGTTGATTTCTTTTAGGGTTGACTGGTTTGATCTCCTTGCAGTCCAAGGGAATCTTGAGAGTCTTCTCTTGTCATAATTGACATATAACATCATACAAGTTTCTGGTGTACAACATAATGATTTGATATTTGTATATATAGCAAAATGATCACCACAGTAAGTCTGGTTAACATGTATCATCACACATAGTTACAATTTTTTTCTTGTGGTGAGAATTTTTAAGATCTACTCTCTTAGCAACTTTCAAGTATACAGTACAGTGTTACTAACTACAGTCTCATGCATTGTTCTGCGTTACATCCCGGTGACTTTTTCATCTTAGAGCTGGAGGTTTGCGGTGACTTTTTCATCTTAGAGCTGGAGGTTTGTACCTTTCGACCCCCTTCACCCATTTTGGCTCTCTTGCCCAAACCCTGCCTCTGGAAACCACCCATCTGTTCTTTGTATTTATGTTTCGTTCTTCGATGCTGTTTTTTACTTCCACATATAAGTGAGATCTTGCATCATGTGTCTTTCTCTGGATTATTTCACATTGCGCAGAGCCCTCAAGGTCCATTCATGTTACTCCAAATAGCAAGATTTCTTTCTTTTTATGGCTGAATTATATTCCAGTGTATACCTATATATGCATGTGTGTTAAGTTGCTTTAGTCATGTCCAACGGTTTGCGACCCTAAGGATTATAGCCTGCCAGGCTCCTCTGTCCATGGGATTTTCCAGGCAAGAGTACTGGAGTGGGTTGCCAAGACCTCCTCCAGGGGATCTTCCTGACCCAGGGATCGAACTTGCATCTCTTCTGTCTCCTGCACTGGCAGGCAGGTTCTTTACCACTGGTGCCACCCGGGAAGCCCATACCTACACATATGCATGAAGTGATGTGAAGCTCTCAGTCGTGTCCGACTCTTTGCGACCCCATGGACTGTAGCCCACCAGGCTCCTCAGTCCATGGGATTTTCCAGGCAAGAGTACTGGAGTGGGTTGCCATTGCCGTCTCCAGGGGATCTTCCTGACCCAGGGATTGAACTCGGGTCTCCCACATTGTAGACAGACGCTTTACAATCTGAGCTACCAGGGAAGCCCCTAATACAGATACGATACTACATTTTTTTTTTTAATCCATTTCACCATCCACAGACACTTAAATTATTTTATGTCTTGGTTGTTGTAAATAATGATGAAATGAAAATGGGAGTGCATTTATCTTTTTTAGTGTTTTCATTTCCTTCCAATAAATACCCAGAAGTAGAATTGCTGAATGCATAGTAGTTCTTTTTTTAAAAATTATGAATTCATTTGTTTTTGGATGCCCTGGATCTTCATTGCTGCTCACAGGCTTTCTCTAGTTGCAGGGAGCAGGGGCTACTCTCCAGCTGCAGCTAACAGGCTTTAGAGAAAGGGCACAGTGTCTGTAGCTCATGAGCTTAGTTGGTGCATGGGCTTAGCTGCCCCATGGGCTTAGCTGCATCAGAGCATATGGAATCTTCCCAGAGCAGGGATCAAAGCCTTGTCCCTGACATTGGCAGGAGGGTTCTTAACCACTGGACCACCAGGGAAGTCCCATATAATAGTTCTATTTTTAAGTTTTTGAGGAAACTTCATTTTGTTTTCCATGGGGCTGGACCAAGTTACATTCCTACCAAGAATACACAAGCGTTCCCTTTTCTTCACATCCTCATCAGCAATTGTTGTCTGTCTTTTTGATAACAGCCATCCTGCTGGTGGGAGGTGGTGTCCCACTGTGGTTTAGAGTTCCATTTCCCTGATGATCAGTGATGCTGAGCATGTTTTCATGTACCTGCTGGCCGTCTGTTGTATTCTCTGGGAAGATGTCCACTCAGAACCTTTGTCCATTTTTAACTGGGCTGTTTGTTTTTTCAATGTTGAGTTGTATGAGCTGTTCATAAATGTTGGATATTAATCCCTTGTGATAGGCTGTTTTTATTATCATAGCTTTGTAATATAGTTTGAAATCAGGTAGTGTGATGCCTCCAGCTTTGTTCTTTCTTATCAAGATTGCTTTGGCTATTTGAGTAATATTTATTTTTATGTGCAAAAAAGTACTTATAGCATATGATCTTTTTTATCTATGTATATATGTCTATGTATTTATCTTTTTTGTTTTGTAAAAATGAAACATGGGAAGAATACTAAAATGATGAGAATGATTACCAATGACAGTAGGTATGAATGGTGCAGAAAAGATAGGAATAGAAGAATCACTATCCTTTTATAGTTTTTGAATTTTAAATAGTTTACCTAATCAAAAATTAAGATGAAATAGAAATGATGGGGAAACAACCCTAAATTTAAATATAAATTGAAACAAATGAAGTTGTCCGTAAAATTGATACCAACTACCCAGAGATATTGATAACTTCAGATTTACAGATGACAGCACCCTATGGCAGAAAGTGAAGAAGAACTAAAGAGCCTCTTGACGAAGGTGAAAGAGGAGAGTGAAAAAGCTGGGTTAAAACTCAACATTCAAAAAACGAAGATCATGGGATCTTGTCCCATCACTTCATGGCAAATAGATGGGGAAACAATGGAAACAGTGACAGACTTTATTTTCTTGGGCTCCAAAATCACTGCAGATGGTGACTGTAGCCATGAAATTAAAAGACACTTGCTCCTTAGAAGAAAAACTATGGCAAACCTAGACAGCATATTAAAAAGCAGAGACATTACTTTGCCAACCAAGGTCCATCTATTCAAAGCTATGATTTTTTTCCAGTAGTCATGTATGGATGTGACAGTTGGACCATAAAGAAAGCTGAGCGCTGAAGAAATAATGCTTTTGAACTGTGGTATTGGAGAAGACTCTTCAGAGTCCCTTGGATTGCATGGAGATCAAACCAGTCAATCCTAAAGGAAACCAATCCTGAATATTCATTGGAGGGACTGATGCTGAGGCTGAAACTCCAATACTTTGGCCACCTGATGTGAAGAGCCGACTCCTTAGAAAAACCCTGATGTTGGGAAAGACTGAAGGTGGGAGGAGAAGGGGATGACAGAGGACGAGATGGTTGGATGGCATCACCGATTCAATGAATACGAACTTGGGCAAACTCCGGGAGATGATGAGGGACAGCAAGGACTGGCATGTTGCAGTCCATGGGGTCGCAGAGTCGGACACAACTGAGCAACTGAACAACAACAACCGAGAGATTAGAAGTAGCTTCGTGACGGTGACTACGTACTCTTCATCGGATATATTTTAAGGATGAAAAGAACTTCAAGTAAATCATGAACTTTACTTAGTAGCGTTTTTGTTGTTGCTGTTGCTAGTGATATAGGTGTAGTAGTTTGCATGTGCTGTGAAACAGACTTATATATTGATGTCATTACAAGCCGGAGTTCTCATTCTGGAAGAAGGAAGATGTAAATAGGAATGGGGGAAAGTGCCAAGGAAACCTGTGGTGTTGGGCTTGAATTGAGACAATCATTATAAACTGATAACTAAAACTAAAGTAAAGCAGCGGTTAGCACATCTGTCCCTTAGGTGTTGGTTTCTAAACACCATTTCTCACCAAAAAGAACTCTGATGACATGAGAGATTCCTGGGTTGGGGCACGGAGAGCACAGGTTAAGTCTGTAGCTTAAAAGCCAACGAAGATGAGGTGAAAGGACCAAAAGGAGGCTCTTCCCTTGTGGTTCAGGGGTTGAGAATCTGCCTTTCAATGCAGGAGACACAGGTCTGACCCCTGGTCAGGGAACTAAGATCCCACACGCCGAGGGGCAGCTGAGCCCACATGCCACAACCGAAGAGCAGCCTGCACGCCGCCAGCAGCGGGCAGCCTGCGAGCCACAGCTGAGACCCGACGCAGCCAGAGACAGACAAACAGACAGTTGTTAGAAGGACAAAAGGGACACAGAGTTTGCTTGAAGGGCCTCCCACTGGTCGATTTGGACATGACTTAAATATCAAAAAGAAGAGCAATGAAAATGGATAATAATATATCCAATTGTTTAAATCCATGAATCTATAATGACACTGAAGAAGAGGAAAGAGAGCTCTCTTTTATAGTAGAGTACCAATGAATACATTTAGAAGGGATGAAAGGAGTATAAAATCACCATTTAGTAAGCAATAATTGATTGCAGGCAAAGATTGAGTGAATGCTAAAGCCGGTAGGTGAAAATTTGTTGAACAGAACTGTTGCATGGTCTTGCAGAGCTGTCCTACACTTTACTCATCAGTTACAAGAGGACCAGGGTACAATGAAGCAATCTAGTGGATATTATCTTCATCAAACATGGAGAGCTTTCCCTGTTCAGAAGGATAAGTGCTCATCTGAGAAGTTCACAGTAGACCAGTTATGTACACAGGCTCTGCCTCTGGACTACCTGGGTCAGGGCCCAGCTTAGCTCTGGGCAATCCTGGGTACTTATCCTTCCCGGGCTTCATTTATAAACTGGAAATACCAGTAGCACTTACTTCCCAGAGTTATTGTGAAGGTGAACGGAGCTGGCTTGGAGAATGCCCCTAGAACAGAATACAGTGGACTCGTAGCAAGCACTTGGAAAGTGTTGGCGGCTCTTTTCACAAAGGAGCCACGCTGTCCAGGGCACAGATGATGCTCAACAAATGCTGTTTGCATCCCTTCCTCTCTCCTCTCCATCTGGCAAATAGAGCCTGGGCTTTGGGACTCTTTGGCCTGGGTTTGACCCTGGTTCTCCTATTGAACAACTGAGTGACCTTGGCCAGAGCAGCAAACCGCTTAAAGTCTCAGTGTTTTCTTCTGTATAATGGGCACTCCAGGGTTATTGTGAGGATTAAATGAGGAGGCTCACGGAAAGAGCCCAGCACGCGGCAGGTGCTCATTGAAAGGTCAATCTTACTGGCTATTTTGCCAGCTTGGGGCTGTTGGGACTCTTGGCTCTTTAATCAAGAGTCCTGTCTTCCTGTCTCCCGCCAGACGGGGGCAGTCACTGCTTTCTTATTCCCCGGATGCTCATAGAAGACGTTTCCAGGAGCTGGCTCACTCGCCACCAGAGGGCTTTGTCGCCTCTTTTAAAAGCATTCTTGGGTGGACAGACAGAGTCCTGGATGACAGACAAAGCCATCAGATTCTAATTTGCTTCTCAGTTGATTGCGTCTTCATCTGAAACAAGCGGTCAGACAGCCCCCCACTCTGAGCTCGGTCTGAGCTCACACCCACTCCAGGTGCCCTGACGGGGACCCGATTTTCTAGAGAGATGCTGCCCAGGTACACAGGTGAGCCCCTGCTCTGTCCTCCATGTGAGAGAGGAGTCATCTGGTGGCAGTGCCAAGCTTGAAAACGCTAGAGCTGCTTCGCCAAAGATGCACACTCTGCCCATTCATCTGCCTTCTACTCTGAGCCCCCACAGGTGCTGAAGGTGCAGGGGCGACTCAACTCCAGCCTGAGTAAGTCAGCTTTCACAACTCACAACTCATGGTGGCTTCACACAGGGGACTGGATTCATGTTTACTGTGACTATGCCAGTCTTGCTTATGTAAGAGCAAGGAGGCAGGGATAGAGAGGAGGAAATGCTCTCCAGCGAGCCCTACCTGCCCAACAGTGTGCCAAGGGCCCTGCAAGGGTCAGATGGAGAGAGTGACTTCCGCGGTGTCACACAGCTCGGAGTGGATCTGGATCTGAACTCCAGTTGTCGGGCTAAAGAACCATGATGCCTTCCCCGTTCTCCATCCAGCCCCAAACCGGCGGCCTTTGTGGAGAGTCAGTGCTGTGCCCAGGCCTGTGTGGGTGTCTCTGGGAGATATAGGGAGAATGATCAGCCTGCTGGCAACATGAGACCTGTTTACTGCTATTGTTATTTATTATTGTGCATGTGTTAGTTGCTCAGTCATGTCCGACTCTTTGCAACCCCAAGGACTGTAGCCCGTCAGACTCCTCTGTCCGTGGAGTTCTCCAGGCAAGAATATTGGAGGGGTTGCCATTTCCTTCTCCAGGGGATCTTCCAGATCAAACCCACATCTTCTGCATCGCAGGCGGTTTCTATGCCACTTGAGCTACCAGGGAAGCCCTTGCTTGTTACTACTCTCTGAAATCCTGGAGGAAGAGAAACAGAACCAGGCTGGAGGAGAAGGAGCAGGATTTCTTCTCCACCAGATTGATGATTGAGAGGAAATGTTTTCCTTCATATACTTCAGTCTGGACTTCTTAAAACTGTTCTTTTTCACTAGTTTGACTAAATATATCTTTCTGTGAACATTTGCACAGATTTTTGTCTTGTCATTTTTTCCCCTGAGTGACTGGTGTCACGGGCAGAGTTTGGTTCTGGAATCATGCTGACCTGGTTTTGAATTCTGACTCTGTGGCTAAATGAGTGGTGTGACCTTGGACAAGTTACTGGACCTGTCTGTGTTTCATCTTCTTCATCTGTGAAACGGAAATTAGAGTATCTTTCTCATGAGGTTCTTTGGAGAGCTTTAAAGTATACTTTCCATTATGAAACACTTCAAACACAAATAAGAAACACAGACAGGACACTTTAAAGTCCCACGTCCTCACCTTGTAGCTACAACAGTGTTGACGTTTTAGACACTTTTTTTTCATTACTTTTTTCACCCATGTTGCCCCCATCCCACTGGATTATCTTGAAGCAAATTCCTATCATTATGGTATTTTATTTGTAAATATCGTGATACACGTCTCTCTTTTAAAACATAGCTTTGGAGAGGTTTCATGGAGCTTATTCTTTGTGACCAGGATTTTTAACAAAATTTACAGGATCTGAGGAGAGCTCTCATGTCCCGCCATTAGAGTTTTCCAAGAATAATTATAATCACATGCTCTTGCTTATTGATTGTTGGATCATTTGACTGCAAACACAAGCAGTAGTGAACCATTAGACTATCGTGTTATAATCTGCTGCTAAGTCGCCTCAGTCGTGTCCGACTCTGTGCGGCCCCATAGACAGCAGCCCAAAAGGCTCCACCATCCCTGGAATGCTCCAGGCAAGAACACTGGAGTGGGTTGCCATTTCCTTCTCCAGTGCATGAAAGTGAAAAGTGAAAGTGAAGTCGCTCAGTCGTGTCTGACTCTTCGAGACCCCATGGACTGCAGCCCACCAGGTTCCTCCATCCATGGGATTTTCTAGGCAAGATTACTGGAGTGGGGTGCCATCGCCTTCTCCGGTGTTATAATCTAGCTACACTTATATACCTGATGACCATTTTTGGGGGGCAATGCTATCTACCGAGCTATGTTTTTACAAGCCTTTAAGGTGAGAATGACTATCTCCATCTGTAGGCAAGGAAAAAGAGAGATAGAGAGGTTAAGGCATTTCCTGGGTCACACAGCAGTGAGTGGTTGAGGTGGAGTTTAAAACCAAAGCCTGTTTGACTCCAGAGTCCATATCCTTTCCTCTGTCCTGTGCTGTAACCTTTGGAATTTCAATTGGCTTCTCTGTTAAGATTGTAAATTCTTCAGGGTAAGGGCTCTACCTCACATGTCTATTTCCACGGTCCCAAGAAGTTTGATGATTTGACTAATACAAAGTCCAGAGCAATCTCTGAAAATTGGTGTGTAAAAGCCAATCTTATCATCATCACCATCAGTTTGAACACACAAGTGCTAGTTACATATCTCTACATAGCACAGCACTCAGACCCTGTGGGGAGTTAAATACACAGTCTCTGTCCTCGAAGTTATTTATGGCATCTGCCAGGGATTGATTCAGACATAACAGCAATAAGATGGGGAAATGGGTTGGAAATATTCCTGCCTATGAGAGTGGTTCCTTATCTGCTTAAATGGCTTCATATTCCACATGAAGGCAAAGACGTGCATATGAGCTGAAAAATATTTATCTAGCCCAGTTTGTGCCAGGAGCTGTGCTGGGGATCTTCTAGTACTAGGGAGAGGAGGAGGAAGCAGGATGCTGGGGCCAGTGGACAATCACATAGACAGTATAGAGCAAGTGGAAAACACACACGGCATTTTGCAGCAGCAACAGCGCTGGATGAGCAGGGTGATGTAGCAGACGGTAACAAGGGAGAGGAGACCTAGTGTGCTTGTGGAGGCCAGGAGGACCCTCTTAGAGGGTGGCCTCTGAGCATGCCCAGAAGGTTGAGCCACAGGCAGCAAATGAGAAGCCACAGAGGCACATTCCAGGCAGGGAAGAGCACGTGCAAAGGCCCTGAGGTGGAGCAGGGTTGGCACAGTTGTGGGACAGCAGCCTGGTGGCTCAGCTGGTCAGGAATCCACCTGCAATGCAGGAGACCCCAGTTTGATTCCTGGGTCAGGAGGATCCCCTGGAGAAGGGATAGGCTACCTACTCAGTGTTCTTGGGTTTCCCTGGTGGCTCAGATGGTAAAGAATCTGCCTACAGTGCGGGAGACCTGAATTTGATTTCTGGGTTGGGAAGATTCCCCTGGAGGAAGGCATGGCAACCCACTCCAGTATTCTTACCTGGAGAATCCCCATGGACAGAGGAATCTGGCAGGCTGTAGTCCATGGGGTCGCAAAGAGTTGGACATGACTGAGCAACTAAGAATTCGTGCATGCAGAGGGCCAGCACATCTAGAGACTAGAACATGCTAGGCAAGGAGGAGAGCAGGGTGAGGCAAGACCAGAGACACTGGTTGGCCAAGGCCAGATCCCATGGGGCCTGTGAGGCCAGGAGAGGAATTTGGAGTTTAGTCTCTGTGTGAGGAGAAAGCACAGGATGGTTTTAGAGCAGGGAGTGGTGTGATGTGACCTGACCTTGTCATTTTCTAGAGCTAAGTCCCTCCTCAGAGTTCTAGGGGGTGAAGGCTATTGAATCTGGCCAGGGGCCTTGATACAGCCCTTTGGCTCACCCCTCTGCAGGGAGCTAGGCCTCTGGTCTGGACGGGTCCAAACATGAGCCAGAGAGGGCTCACCTGCTTCTCTCCTGCCTCCTCTGCGCCCTCTGCGCTGCCTCCAGACAGGCCCTTCTGAAGAGCAAAACCACATCCCTCCTTGCGGCTCCCATCACCCTCTGGAGAGAGTCCAGCCACTTTAGCTTGACCCCATGACCTCTGACCTCTGTCAGGCTCTCCCCACTGTCTGGAATGCTCTCTGCCACTGGTTTATCTGGTGACTTTCTAATCACTCATCGAGGCACTTCCTCTCAGAAGCCTGCCCTGAGTTCCCAATGTTTGGCAAGGCGCCTGTTTCTATTGGCGTACTTTATTGGTCAAATACAACAAAACACTCAATGAAAAGAAGCTGAAGCAATGAGGACCTTATCACTTCACTTAATGAGCAGTCTAGAGATAGGCCAGTTCCAGAATTGGTTAATTTAGGCACAACTAGGTCTTTCTTCTGTTGCATCTCGTTGATGGTGGTGACTTTCCTCAGGACTGAAAAATGGCTGCCATAACTTCAGACAAATTGGCATATGACATCTGAAGAAGGTGCGATGGTTTCTTCCTTGTAGCAGGGGGGCAAAAGCTTTCTCAAGAGCTTCTTAATTTCCCTTGGACAGATCTGGATCAACTGTTTTAAACCAACAAGGAATATGTGATTATCTGATTAAATCAAATCATATATTCTCCTTGGAGCTAAGGAGGGATTGTCTGATTGAAACGGGGGTTTTATTAGCAAGAGACGAGGAAAGGTTTTTATTGGGTGTGGTAGTCAGCCTCCAGGGCCGCCCTGTGGTCCCTCAGGCTGTCATTCATGTCCCGTACGATCGCCTCTTCTTTGTGCATTCACTGACAACCCGGCTGCCACCCGCTGGGAGGCCTTGAGCAGGAACAACCCAGCTCGGCTGTTCACAGATACCTGATCCTCCGAAACTGGGTGATAATCAGTGTTTGTTGTTTTAGGCTGCTTAGTTTGCGGGTAATTTGCTATGTGGCGGTAGATAACTAACACGGCTGGGACACAGCACTGGCTACCGTGGGGCTGCCCTCCTATGGCCTGTAAGTCACAATCAGAACATCACTTCCGTAATCTGTGGATGTCTCTTCCCCTTCCCCCCCAACCAGCTTGTGAATGCCTTGATTTTTAATTCACTTGTGTTCAAGGATCTCAAGTGTATATGTGCATGCCTCTGTGTGTGTGTGTGTGTGTGTGTGCGCGCACTAAAGTCACCAATCTTCTCCTTCATGGCTCCTTCTTACTGGGCTCTGCCTGGACTCAGGAACGTCTTATTTCCTCTGTATGTCCCAGGTCTGGCCCAGGCCTTGGCACAAAGTTGCCTCAGAGAATACAGAGTATCAGCGATGTTAACAGGATGCTGAGGTGGGTGAGAACCCACTTGGCTGCCATGGCAACCACAACATGGAGAACTCAGAGCAGCCTGGGCCCTGCTAAGGAGCTGGGAGGTTTGCGGTAATTTTTCTGTGAGATGGCTCAGGAGGTGGGAATTAGTCTCTGTTCTCACCGCCTTGGAAAAAGGGCACCCAGAAGCGTGGGGTGGGGTGGGGGAGACAGTTGAGTGGCTGCCTGCTCTGCACACTCCCACGCACAAACCCTCTCACCTCCACGTCCTCAGTGGCGCCTCATCAGAACTCCTCCAAGCCTCTCTTTTGTTTACTGAAGACCTACTATGTGCCAGTCACTTGGCTGAACATTTTATGCCCAGCTCTGATCTATAAGTCTTACAAAGATCAGCCATGGGAAGAATTAGGCAAAAGGAGATAAGCAGAGGATGGGTAGGATGGAGAGAATATTCCAGGCCAGGAAATAGCATGTGCAAAGGTCCTACACCCTCCAAAGGGGTGAGACCACAGGGAGTGCCTAGCGCCACGGCTTGGAAGACAGGCTGCCTGAGCCTGGCTCTGCCACTGCGTAGTTGCGCTTACCCGGGGTGCTGCCTCAGCCTCCTCATCTGCCGATGGGGACAATAGCAGAACCTACTCACAACGTTTTTGCATCACGAAGTGAGCGTATGGATGGAAAGCACTTACAACACACAGGTGCTATATTGTGAGGACTTCCCAGGTGGCTCAGTGGTAAAGAATCTGCCTGTAATGCAGGAGATGCAGGTTCGATCCCTGGGTCAGGAAGATCTCCTGGAGGAGGAAATGGGTAACTCACTCCAGTATTCTTGCCTGGAGAATCCCATGGACAGAGGAGCCTGGTGGGCTACAGTCCCTGGGGTCACAAAGAGGGGGACACGAC
>NW_011494873.1:1383890-1395345 GCF_000754665.1 Bison bison bison
AAAGACATGGAGCATGCCTGCATTTTGTGGGTGATGGAGCTGTGCAGAGGCAGACGCCAACTGTGTCCCTCCGGAGGGCAGCCAGGACAAGTAAAACATTGGCCATCGCCCTGCTGAAGTGGAAGCAGGCAGTCAGGTGCGTTCGAGCCTCCCATTTCTGCCTGAGCCTCCCACTCCTCCGCACTGATCAGAAAGGACACTTGGTGTAAGGGATTTGTCCTTTGCCTGAAGCCTCCAGTTTCTGAGAGTTGGAGACCGTGTATAGGGCCCATTGTCTCCGATTCTAGACAGTTCTAGACAAAACCAAGTGTGACTGCTTTGGAGGAGCACACGGGTAAGACAAACCTACTATTTTGAGGCAGCTGTGGGAGCTGCGTGTCCACTCTCTTGTCACAGGCCTGTCAGAGGAGCTGGAGCAAACCCGAGAAGCTGGTGCGGTGGGAGCAGGCCAGGAGCTGGGTGAGGGGAGGAAGGCTGACACACCCAGAAACCAGCAAAGTCATGGCCAGAGGGGAAGCCAGGCGCAGCAGCGGGCCTCCAGCGAGGGTAGCACAGGAGGCAGAGAAGCTGTTTTCAATCCCAAGTGCCTGCAGACATCATTTAGGCTGATGCCTCCGTTTTATGGGATTCCCAGGTGGGTCAGCGGTAAAGAACCTGCCTGCCAACGCAGGAGATGCGGGTTTGATCCCTGGGTCGGGGAAGATCCCCTGGAGGAAGAAATGGCAACCCACTCCAGTATTCTTGCCTGGAAAATTCCATGGACAGAGGAGGCTGACGGGCTACAGTCTGTGTGACGCATCCTCGGTTGCTTCGGTTGTGTCCGACTCTGCGACTTCACCGACTATAGCCCACCAGGTTCCTCTATCCGTGGGATTTTTCAGGCAAGAATACCGGAGTGGGTTGCCATACTCTCCTTCAGGGGATCTTCCCAACTCAGGGATTGAACCTGTGTCTCCAGTGTCTCCTGCGTTGCAGGTGGATTCTTCACTGCTGAGCCACCGGGAAGCTGGGCTACAGTCTACAGGATTGCAAAGAGGTGGACACGCCTGAGCACACACACACACTCCGTTTTATAAATGAAGAAACTGAGGTTCAGAGTTGGGTCTGTGGTTGGAGGAGAGACCTCGTTTTCTTTATAAACTGACACACACTTTTCATTTTCTTTTAAATAATCACTGCATTAAATAGTTAAATAATGTATGCCACCTCAATGCTATGGTTCTTTATAGGATTTAAAAAGAAGAAAAAAGATGTGTATGAACCAGCAGACGTCTCTAACGCTTGTTAAGAGAAAAAAAGCTCTAGAAGAATATATATAGCATGCTACTACTTAAAAAAAAACAGAGCCAAGCCAGAATGACATGTTTTGATAGGTCTGTGTATGTATATAAAGGCCTCAAGAAAGTTCCGAAGGACATTCATCAAGTCAGGTAGGATGGTCACTTTCAAGAGGGGACCCAATGGGGAATGTGGGGCAGAGGGAATCTCAACTTCATCAAGATGGTTTTAATTTTTAAGAGAATCTTTTCATATATTATGTGTGTCATTCAAACATGGAATACAAAATATTTTAAAAAATCATTGTCAAAAGTTTGTTTGACCCTGGGGTTAGATTTGTCTAGAAAACATTTCTCTTCTGGGTACCAGACCTAATAAAATCCTGACCTCTCCTCTCTGAAGCCTCACCCCTACGACCACTCATCATATGCTGGATTTTGTAAAAGACAGAAAAAATGATGAAAATGCTAATTCAAAGACACTCACCCAACTCCCTTTGCCCAAAGGCCGTGAGAAGATGGGTTTTCTCAGGATGTCAAGGCTTCCGGGAAATTCCCCAGTCCCGGGGGCCAGACTGACGTGGGTGCACAAGCCCAGTGTGATTAGAGGTGGGGAGCAGCGGGGCCTCTGGGCTTCCTCCTCCCTGGAGTCTATCCCCCCCTCCTGTGTTTCTTCCACTCTGCTTTGAGAGGAGCGGTCAGCACCCTGGATGCTCTTCCCAGAAAAACATAGTTATCATGAGTTAACCATGTTCCCGGATTTGATCTCTTTTCTAAATTAATCTTTAGAGCACAAATTAAACAAGAATACATTCTCCTCGGGGGATAAGCACTCTAAATGAGGCTCAAGTCCCTTTGGACAGCCCTCATCTACAGAGGTAACCACTGTTAGCAGTTTGATATGGGTCCCTACAGAGATTTCTCCCCTGCGTTTTGTATCTAGTTATTCGTACTCTTAAAACAATGTATTTCACTGTTGTATACTGTGTGGACATGTGTGTAGGCACTGTATATGTGTGTGTGTACGATGTGTGCACATACATGTGTGCAGGCGTGTGCACTGTGTATATGCACCGTGTACACATGTGTGTACACCGTGTGTGCACATATGCATGTGTGTACAGTGTATATGTACTGTGTGTACGTGTGTGTATGTCCTGTATATATGTGTGCATTTATGTGTGTGCATGTGTGTACGTGTATATGTGTGCACGCACTATATATATATATGTGAGCCACATGTGCGCATACATGTACATGTGCGCACATGTGCACCATGTCCATGTATCTGTACTGTGTGTGCATTTGTGCATGTGCTGTATATGTGTGTGTGCCATGTGTGTACACGTGTGTGCATGTGTGTGTACTGTGTATATGTACCGTGTGTGTACATTTGCGCTTGTGTGCATGCCTGTGCAGGGTTATTAGGTGCGCCTGGAGCCAGCTGTGCACACTGGATAACTGTCCTTTGATGTCATAGACTGCTCCCCCTGAGGCAGCACCACCTTTGTCCTGTTCCTGGTTTTCCTGCTGCCTGGCACACAGTGGGTGTTTACAAGAGCCCCTGCACTTCAATCTCAGGCACCGCCTCTGCCCAGGCCCCTGGGCACCGCATCAGAGACCCTGAGCTCTGCCTCTGTGCCCAGTAGTGCCTCGGAAGGGGGGCTCCTGGGTGTCTAATGCGGAAGTGGCCCGTCAGAGCCACTCCAGTGGGAGGAACAGCGCAGCAGATTTGAGCCTGTACAGTAGCCTCTCAGAGAGAAGAGGCCAGTCTGGAGGCAGCTTCTGGGTGGGAAAAAGAGAGCACTTGAGATATGAAGTAAGCCTCTTGACCACAGGAAACAGGGCCACCTTCTTATCCCACGTCTGTGGAATTAATAATCGGATCAATGAGGACCCAAGGCTCACTGGCCAATGCTGCATTTGGGGGAAAGTCCCCTCTTGGGCCTTCACTTCTTAACTGACTGACGACCCTCTGTCCCTGGCATGTAGTGGGTTCTCAACCAGCCTGGGTTTTATTTTCTTAGATCAAGGGTCCAGCTGTTTGTCAAGTCGTGGTGCTGAGCTCTGGAGCTAACTTCAGTTTGGTGCACATGTATCTGTCCTCTGCTGCATGCCTATAACCATTAGAATGCTTTCGGTTGCACATGACAGGAAAAAAAAAAAAAAAAGCTCATGTAATTGAGCAGACAAGGGCAGCTCGGTCCAGGACTCCTGTGTCTCTCTCTATCTGCTTCATGGGTTGGCTGCTTCCATGAAGCTCTGCCTCAAGCAGGCCTTTCCTCTGTGGTCCCAGGAGGGCTGCCAGCAGCCCAGAGTGACATCGTTCTTCATTCCTGTTGAGCAGAGGACAAGCACGTAATTCAGTGTTTCCAGCAGAACCTTGAGATCCATCCTGACGGGTCGTCTTGGGTCCCAGGCTTTCCCTAAACGAGTCAGGCTAGCTGGTGCATGGGTACTTAAATTGGCCAGGCCATTCATGGGTCAGCCCTGGTGTGGGGTCAGCCAACTTCCCCAACTGTCACGTGGACCAAGGGTTGGGAAGGATGTTGGGCAGCTAACCCCCTGTGCGTTGAAGGCTGTAGGAACACTCACCCTTTGTTCATACTCAAGGCTGGAAGATGGGGTGAGTTTCAGTAGAACAGAGGTGAGGACTGAGGCACCTGTGTCTGTACATGGAAGAGGTATGACCACTGCAGTGCTTTAAAAATCACCTACAAGCATCATAGCTTCTAGAAACTAGATTTCCCAACAGAGAACAAGATCTATTATTTCATGAATAAGGAAACAGAAAGTCATAACTTGCCTGGGTCACACAGAAGTGCTATGATCCAGTTGATGGTAGAATTTAAGATTTTTAATTTTGGGACGAGTGCTCAGTTGGGTGGTGTAATTTGGTGCCCCAAAAGTTACACCCCTGGGGGGAGGGAAGGTGGGTAACTGCTCCTAGGTGGAGGTGAGTGGTGTATGTGCCATAGGGCATTGCCTCTGAGGGTGGGCTTAGCCCTCTCTAGTCTGAAGTGGCCCCAGGCGCTTGTCTGTTAGGCTTCGGGTCACCTCATGGTGGGCAATCCCAGAAGCTCACCCCGAATTCCTGGTATTGTCTCTCTGGTATAGAAAGAACGTGGATGAAGAGCCAGAGAGACCTACCACTTGCTGGCTGTGTGACCTTGGGCAAGTTACTTCACCTCTGTTGCCCCCTTAGTTGTATAATGAGAACAATCACCCCTACTTCTCCAGAGGGTCAGGAGGAAGAAACGACGTAAGATATGAGAAGTGTCCAGCACGATGCCTGCCCATGGCCACTGCCCAATAAGTGTGCATGGCTCCCTGTGGGGCGACAGATGGTCCATTCCCCGGGCACATGCTTGCCCCCAAGGTGGCCCCAGGCTTCCTCCTGGGGAGGCATGGGGGCTCTGCCTGGTGTCTGTAGGTTGAGCTGGAACTGCATTTGGAGCGATCCAGGCCAGCCTGGGTGCACCACTCCTGGGCCAATCTGCCCACACTCCTGGGAGGTTCTTTCCCCCAGCCCTGCCTCTGGGGCTCCGAGGCGAGGCTTCTGGGCCGCCCGCCCAGAGAAGCAGCAGGATGGGTACACGTGACTCATGCGCAGAGAGGAAGACAGGGCATCAAAACAAGACAAAGAAAGGCTTCTCCCCCACCCCACGGATTATGAGAGGCTTCAAAAGGGACCCACACGTCACTTATTATTCATGGGGCCTAAAGGAACCCATGTGAAAAGCCCAGCTGGAGAGCAGGGTGGGATGATAGGGTGAGAACTGGGAGGCGCCTCACCCAGGGGCAGCCCCTCCAGGCTGGTTCCCTCTCCAGTCATGGGGAGCTAAGCTAAGGCCTTCTTTTTTTAAATTAATTAATTTATTTATTTTAATTGGATGCTAATTACTTTACAATATTGTAGTGGTTTTTGCCATACATTCATATGAATCTGCCATGGGTGTACATGTGTTCCCCATCCTGAACCCCCCTCCCACCTCCCTTCCCATCCCATCCCTCAGGGTCATCCCAGTGCACCAGCCCTGAGCACCCTGTCTCATACATCGAACCTGGACTGGCGATCTGTTTCACATATGATAATTTACATGTTTCAATGCTTTTCTCTCAAACCATCCCACCCTTGCCCTCTCCTACAGAATCCAAAAGACTGTTCTATACATCTGTGTCTCTTTTGCTGTCTCACATATAGGGTCATCATCACCATCTTTCTGAATTCCATATATATGCGTTAGTATACTGTATTGGTGTTTTTCTTTCTGGCTTACTTCACTCTGTATAATAGGCTCCAGTTTCATCCACCTCATTAGAACTGATTCAAATGTATTCTTTTTAATGGCTGAGTAATACTCCATTGTGTATATGTACCACAGCTTTCTTATCCATTCATCTGCTGATGGACATCTAGGTTGCTTCCATGTCATGGCTACTGTAAACAGTGCTGCGATGAACACTGAGGTACATGTGTCTCTTTCAATTCTGGTTTCCTCGGTGTGTATGCCCAGCTGTGGGATTGCTGGGTCATAAGGCAGTTCTATTTCCAGTTTTTTAAGGAATCTCCACACTGTTCTCCATAGTGGCTGTACTAGTTTGCATTCTCACCAACAGTGTAAGAGGGTTCCCTTTTCTCCACACCCTCTCCAGCATTTATTGTTTGTAGACTTTTGGATAGCAGTCATTCTGACTGGCATGAAATGGGACCTCATTGTGGTTTTGATTTGCATTTCTCTGATAATGAGTGATGTTGAGCATCTTTTCATGTGTTTGTTAGCCATCTGTATGTCTTCTTTGGAGAAATGTCTGTTTAGCTCTTTGGCCCATTTTTTGATTGGGTCATTTATTTTCCTGGAACTGAGCTGCAGGAGCTTTCTGGGTTGCCTGTTCCTCAAGGATTTGCACTGGGAGGGGCACACGGCAGCAGGTTTCCTCAGCACCAGGCCTTTCTGCAACCTTTATGCTATGGCCGGCCAGCTGCGCAGTGTATAAAGACTAGTTAGCCCCATTGTATGGATGGGAAAACTGAGGAGCAGAGAGCAGAGAGCACACTGCTATAAAGTGACCAAACTGGGAATGAGTGAAAGGGGTCACTCATGTGAAAGGGGGTGGGTATTTGTTGAGAATCTACCTTGCGCCAGGCATGGCTCTGGGTGCTGGGGACACAGTGGCGGACTATGCACGGCCTTCATCCCAAGGGGCTTATATTTTATTAGTGAGGTGAGAGGCAATAAACAAGCAACAAAGAAACATAAAAATAGTTTTAAGTAAGGGTAAGTGCTAGAAAAAAAAAACAGATGGGGTAAGGGAACAGAGAGAAGGAGGGACGGGATGGTGGCAAGGACAGGCTGCGTCACAGATGGAGTGACTGAGGAAGGCCTTTCTAATAAGGTGATATTTGAACTGAGGCCTGGATAAAGCAAGGGACCCGATCCTGTAAAGATTCAGAAAAGCATTTCTGTTGGGAGAACAGCAAGTGCAAAGGCCTTGAGGTGGAGGGCTCTTGCGTGTTCAAAGCACTAGCAGAAGGCTGGTGAGGTGCAAGGTGGGCAGGGCGGTAGGCTAAACGGGGAGTCGGGGCTGGGATGTAGGGGACCCGGCAGGCCATGGTGAGAACGGATGTGTGCAGGAACACAGGGTGCTGGGGCCGCCGAGTGGGAAGATTGGTACTGCATGCCTCACAGTCTCCTCTCCAGGTCAGCCCAGGTTTCTGGGGCTCCTTCCCTTCTGAAGCACCAGGAAGGAACTAGGGACACTCAGTCTACGGAAGAAAGGAAATGGGTGTTCACAAGGCTGCCTTTGCACACCAGAAGAGATGCGGCCACCATCCTCTGCCTCACCCCTATCTTTTCTTTAGCTCAGCTCCCTGGTGCCAGGCCTGGGGAAGTGCACGTCATCTTGATTAATGCATGCTCGTGGCGACCCTGGGAGGAGGCACCCGTATGCGACAGATGAGAAAAGTGAGGCTCATCAAGACAGCTTTGAGGTCACACAGCTGGCACTGATGCTGACTCGAGCCCAGACACCAGAGACGATGCTCTTAACCTGGGGCAGGTTTTGAAGACCTGATGCACCTGCTGCTGGGGCCCCCACAGACCCACAGCACCCACAGCCCCCCACCGCTGAAGCAAGGCGTGCTTGCTCCCTGGATGCTCACATCTCCAACCTCCTTCCCTCGGGCTTCCTACGGGGACCTTAGACACCCCATCAGCTGTGAGCGTTATCAGCCTCTTCTAGGGAACCACAAGCTCAGCTGACCAGGGAGTTGTTGGTGAGAAATTCCATCCCAGCGCCTTTTTGACCGATTACCAGATAAGCAGCTGGGAAAATGGAAAATGGGAATTCTGTTAGGATCATTCAGATTCTTTTAGAATCTCTTCTAAAGTGAGAGTGAGGCTTGAGACATTTAGAAGTAGATGTCACAATCTTAAAATGTTCCCTTATCCTTTGGGCCACTTAGAAATTCTGCTTCTTAGAATGTATGCAGGGGAAATCACAGGGTGTGTGCAAAGAAAAATGTGTGTGCAGTGGGGATACACAGTGCTGCCAAAGCAGCCACTTGTGACCACTGCACACTCCAGCTGGTTGGTGTCTAAGCTCAGATCCCCCCAGCTGTCACATACTTTGAAAGTCACTCAGTGTGTGAGGATGCTCATTGTACCCCTAACATTAATAGGAAGAAACTGGAAACGACCTAGGTGTGCAACAGGAGCGGACTGGTTAAATAAATGATGATATATTCATAGACTACTGCATAATGTTGAACAGTCTTTTGGACTCTGTGGGGGGGGGGATGATTTGGGAGAATGGCACTGAAACATGTATAATATCATATAAGAAACGAATCACCAGTCCAGGTTCGATGCAGGATACAGGATGCTTGGGCTGGTGCACTGGGATGACCCAGAGGGATGGTATGGGGAGGGAGATGGGAGAGGGGTTCAGGATTGGGAACATGTGTACACCCGTGGCAAATTCATGTTGATGTATGGCAAAACCAATACTTTACCAATATTGTAAAGTAATTAGCTGCTAATTAAAATAAATAAATTTTAAAAAATAAACAAAAAAATAAGTATTAACCTTAAAAAACAATAAAAAATAAAATAAAATTTAAAAAAAGGAGAGTATGCTTCCGAAGAATATGCAAGGTTATGAAAAAATCATTATAATCTTTTGTTAGATGAAAGAGGGTTTTAACAGCACATTTCTAATCTAGAAGACCTAATATAAATTTTTCTGATTCTGACAAAATGGCAAACTGGGCTGACACTTCTCATTCCTCAACCAACAGAAACATCTAGAAGTGCTGGATAATACAAAACAAAGGTATTAAAAAACTTAGCTGAGCTTAAATAAAGGGAAATCCCCACTGGGACAGAAGACATGGGCTTGACATGCCTCTGGTGGCAGATAGAACTGAGACATGTTAATGAAGCAAGAACCTCCTAGTGTTCACCAAAAACTTCTAGAGCATTTAAGTGCCTGTGCAGATTGTCCAGACTGGGAATGGCTATTCCATCAGCCTGGGTCCTTGGGTGAGGACACATTGAACGGAATTCTCAACTGATCCCTGATAGATATGGGGAATCAGTAGGAAATAAACCTTTACTGTGTTGAGCCACAAAGAGTTTGGGCTTGTTTATCACCAAGCATAACTGTTCCTTTCCCGACTGCCATAACTATCCATGGAAGAGGGGCTGGAGGACCTTCACCCAAAATGTGGTCTCCACTTCAAGCTCTGGGTGGAAATGAATAAGTACCCCTGGAGAATTTGAAATCTCAAGCTTGTACCATGTGAGAGAGTAGAGATTAAATTTATGCTATCCAGTTAGAACAGGAAGCCCATACCAAGACAACATTGTAGAAACTGAATCTTGACTAGCGAAGACTCGGGAGCACCAAAGAGAAAATGTAAAACTGGTTTTCAAAGACACTTCTCCACGGGCACAGGATACTCTCACAAAATTCCCAGCACACAAATTATTAATATGTAAGAAAAGCGATCAACCACAGGGCAGAGTCAGCAAATAGAACAAGTTAGGAGGATGTGAATCTCAGTACTATGACATGGAAGGACAATTAGAAAAAGACTAGCATACATACATGAAAAAATGTCCCCTTAAATTATTTTATGCAATGGAATTTGAAGCAGGAAGTTAAAGATGTGGTGAACTCCTTCCGTCAACTTTGGTCCTAAAATTATCAGTCCACCCCTGATGACTCATGCAGTACCCAGGGATCTATAATTTCCTGATACTTCTATTTAAGGTTTCATATTTGTTCTACTTGTAATATGGTATTCTTTTCCTACATATTTAAACACACCTCCTGTTGGTGAGCACAAATCAAATACATCTATATGAGTGTTTATATGTGTATACAAGTACCTAGCAAGGTACTATGGTATATGAACCATACCAAGGTACCCAGGTACCTGAACACAGCACTCTGTGTGCACGTGTGTGGGTATATGTGTAAATGTGTGTGGATACCTGACAAACAATACTTGTACAATAATGTGACATTTTATTATAAGTATGTCGCTCATACATAATTTTACAATGATTCAAGCAGATGGCGGCTCTAAGAATAAAAAAGAAGCCAAGAGACAGAAAGACAGCCACCCTGAAAGCACAGCCATCCGCACAGAAAAGTGACTGGAAGGAAATACATTCACATTCTGATCCTAATATTTACCTCTGAGTGCAGCAAAAACAGGTGGTTTTAATTTTCTTTTTCATGTTCTTCTGCATTGTTTAAAAATTTGTGTTATGATTAAAAATGACTTTGTTTTTTCAATTTGCATTAGAAACTTTAACAATGGAGGTAATACATATAGATAATTAAAAGCAGGTAATACAATGAAAAAGAAGTTGAAGTATATATATGGGCTTCCCCGGTGGCTCAGTGGTAAAGAATCCGCCTGCAGGGCAGGAGATGCAAGAGATACAGGTTCAATTCCTGGGTCAGGAAGATCCTCTGGAGGAGGGCATGGCAACCCGTTTTGGTATTCTTGCTGGGAAAATCCCATGGACTGAGGAGCCTGGCGGGCTACTGTTCATAGGGTCGCAGAGTCGCACGTGACTGGAACAACTGAGCACGCATGCATGCATATAGATATGAAAACAAATTGCATTCCTTCTGTACTTAGGAAAAATATCTTTTAAAAATCCAAGATGAGAATATTACCTTTCCCTTTTCCAGTGGGTATATTGTAATTTGGGGAGGAGAGTGAGGCAGATTTTCCTTGGCTTAAGCTGGCATCAGGTTCCTAAGCCGGGGATTTTCATGCATACCTGGGGCTCTCTGGAGGGTGTGCAGTTGATGATCCAAAGTAGACTTGTCTGTGAAATCCCACACCTCCTGAAAGCTCCCACAGAGGCAGAGGATTGGGGAATCAATGAGCACTTCAGTGGGGACTCAGTGGTCACTGTTTTGAGGGATCCTTAGCTTATTTCTTTAGAAGAAAATCAAGCAATACAAGTTTATTGTAGAAAATGTGGAAACTGACACAAAACGTAAAGAAGACATTAAGAATGGCAAAGGATCGCACCATCCAGGATCTCCACGCTTCTCAGCTTCTCCAACACATACCAGCTGCCTTGCTCTGGGCCAGGCACAAGGAGAATATAAAAGGAGCGTGAGGCAAGGCTCATGGATCTCATCACTAGCTTGGGGGAAGCAGCCGGTGCTTCTGGTTGCAAGCAACAGAAACAGGTTGTCCAACTTCAGCTCAAAGGAACACACTGGAAAAATATGGTGTGGCTCCCAGATTCCACAGAGAAGCTGGAGGCTTCTGAAAGGGCAGGTGCTCTGGGGATCCAGGCAGTGAGGATAAATAGACAGTCTCACAGGAAGCACTCAGCAAAGGTCACCGTGTGGAGTCCCTCTGCTAGTCTGGGTCAAGGGTGGCTGAAGCACCCTGATGGACAGCCCTGCTGGACTGTGTGCGAGATGGGTGGTGGGAGGTGGTAATCCATAGGAAACCAGGCTGCCAGCACGAGGGCAGTGGAGGGGGAAGACCACTCCACGCCTTCCTTGACCTGGATCTGACTCCAGGCTCCACTTCTCAGCACTTGTGTGGTAGGGGGTGGGTTGCTAGCCTGTGGATCCTTCTGTTCTACCTCTAAAATGGGAATGGTAACAGCATTCTGGGGGGCTGCCATGAG
>NW_011494873.1:1395445-1411927 GCF_000754665.1 Bison bison bison
CTGCCATGAGAAAGAAATGAGGTACAGTTAAACATCTGTGCAATGAGTTGAGCAGGAAGAGGAGTCATGTGTCGGGAGTCCCAGAGATTGTGGGGACAAGGAAGGATGGAAAAACCCCTAAACCCTGGCTGAGTTTCATACTAGGGTCTGAAGACCACAGTTGCCTCAAGATCTGGCCACTTCTCAGCTTCAGGAGCGCAGGCAAATCGAGGGTCCTCTCTGTACGAAAGCAGGGTGACAATCTTCCCTGCTGCCTCACGAGGCAGCTGTGAGCATCCAGAGGGAGGAAAATCTAACTGGTGCCAGATGTTACAGGAGAGGAGAGAGACGGACATATACCGTAGGGGCACCAGCAGGAGCAAGGGATGGAGGGGGAAGCACACCAGCTCCTCTCCACAAGCCCTTAGATGCTAATAGTCTAATGATGGCATCTATTTGGGGGGCTCTTGCCCTGTACCTGGCTCTGTATGATGTGCTGGGCCACAGAGACAACAAAAGGGAAATGCTCCTGGCCAGATGGAGTCCAGGGATGGGGCTGGAGCTCAAATGACTAGGGGGTGCTTGTTTCTCCCTAAGCAGTAACAGGGATCTGAGCTGGTCTGAAGTCTGGGAAGGCTTCCTGGAGGAGGTGACCCTGAACTGACAGCTGAGCATGAAGGAGGTCACAGGGCCCATAGGTGGAGGAAGAGCACTCTGAGCAGTGGCAACGGTGGTGCAAAAGCCCTTTGGCAGAAGGGAGGGAGGCGTGCTGAGGAAACTCAGGCAGACTGCCAAGTGCATGCATGCTAAGATGGCCGGAGGGGGTGCAGCTGCCCTGAGGGGCCCTTTGGGAAGCAAAGACAGTGCTGCCCATGGACATTCTGCTGGTAGGGCCTCAAGACAAGCTAATGAGACAGAGACCCTTCCCCTCCCAGGGGTCTGGCCCTCAGGGAGTTTGAGTGCTTTGATCAAGGGCATTCAACCTGTGGGACAGCTGCGGAAAGATTCAGGCACAGAGGGCCGTGGCAGAGAGTGTGTCTTGACTGAGCACGGGGAGGGTGCTGCTGGTAGACGTGTTGAGGTAGACATGCTCCTCTGGGCACTGGGGAGCCACGGAGGTCTTGGAGCACCACCGGTTCTCAGTACACGAGGAGCGCTTTAGCTCCCGTCCAGAAGCCTCAGGGTGGTGGCTGGGGACAACAGTTCGTGGCCCGCCACATCTCACGCCACGCTGAGTCACGGTCAGCAGTAAACCTCAGCCCTCTGTAAATGGAGGTGGAGAGGGAACTCAAATGTAGTTGTAGGTTGTTGCTGGGGCCACTTTGTCCTTTGGAAGAGGAAGGCCAGTTTTTCCTGTGAGAGGTCTGTTCCTGGGGAGTGAGGCGGAGAGAGGAACTCGGGTTTCTGGCCATCTCCTGCGTACCAAGCCAGGCCGTGGCCTGTGTGCTCGCAGAGAGGTGACAAGTTACTTGGAGGGTCTCCGGATCCGGCCTGGGATAACCCAGCCTGGAGATGGGAAGGAGCAGGAAGCGCACGCCACCTGTGAGAGCGGGCGCTAACGCTTTAACACTTGAACACTTGTTTGCCAGCATTCACTGTTTAAATACCTTCTATTTGTGGCAAATGTGCCCGGTTTCCTTTTTAAGGTAGCAACAGGAAGTTAGTTTCAATAAAGTTCCTATAAATATATTTGAGTAATAAATTGTGGTTCATTTAAAGAAAAAGCCTCTAGTGGTTAATGCAGGGGAGTAGTCTCCAAGTCATGTCCAACTCTTTGCGACCCCATGGACTGCAGCACGCCAGGCTTCCCTGTCCCTCACCATCTCCCAGAGTTTGCCCAAGTTCATCTCCATTGAATTGGTGTTGCCATCCAACCATCTCATCCTCTGTCATCCCCTCCTCCTCCTGCCCTCAATCTTTCCCAGCATCAGGGTCCTTTCCAATGAGTTGGCTGTTTGCATCAGGTGGCCAAAGTATTGAAGCTTCAGCTTCAGCATCAATCCTTCCAATGAGTATTTAAGGTTGATTTCCTTTAAGATTGACTGGTTTGATCTCCTTGCTGTCCAAGGGCTCTCAATGCTGGGGAGATGAGGCCTATAAACCAGGCGTGGTGGAGGTCTGGGAGCATTACCCTCTGTGATCCCCACGATAGCTCTGGAGTGGGGACTGTCATCCACATTTTATAGCTGGGAAAGCTGAGTCCTGAAAAATTAAAGTTCCTTCTCCCCAACAATGGGCAAGGGCTGAGTCAGTTCTGGAATCTGGATGTCCCCTGACACTTGACCTCACTCCACTGAATGCCCAGGTTCCGCATATCTGGGCTGCAAAAAACCATGCCCACCTCTCCGGGTCACTCCTTAGCAGTTCAGAGCTCTCCTGATGTCACAGGTTCTAATTCAGGCCCCGGCGCCCCCTTGTGCTAGCTTGTGGCCTTGGGCTAATGTCCAACTCTCTCTGTGCCTGGTTACTCTCTTATAAAATGGGGACGTTGCTTGTACCTCAGAGGATTGTTAACAGGATTCAGTGAGATGATGTCTGTTATTATTCCCAACTTAAAAGTGAGACAATAGAATCCCAGAGCCATGAAGCCACCTGTCCAAAGGTGCAAAGCAGAGGAGCTGGTGGAACGCTGCTGTTGTGCTCGGTCACTCAGTCGTGTCCGACTCTTTGCCATCCCACAGACTATAGCCCGCCTGTCTCCTCTGTCCATGGGATTTTTCAAGCAAGAATACTGGGGTGGGTTGCCATTTCCTTCTCCAAGGGATCTTCCCAACCCAGGGATCGAACCTGCATCTCTTGTCTCCTGCCTTAGCAGGCAGGAATGTGGGTCTATGAGACTCCCAAACTGCTGTTTCCCTGACCCCATGGTGCTGCCTCTCTTCTGTTGAAAGCCACCCATGCCCATGTGGAAGAAACTGAGAGGGTCTGCAGTGGATAAAAAAGAGGCCCTGGGGGGGCACTGGTTTCCTTCAGGCATGAGCCCATAGACTCTACCCAGATCCCCAGAAGCATGCAGGGCCAGGAGTGAGGGAGCGCGCTTTCCTGTGGGAAAATGCAGGGCGTTTCCACTTATAGCCTGATAATTGGGCCCCGTGAGGTCCAGAGCACATGTGATGTAATTTATCCTCGGTGGCCTCTGGGGCCTCTGGGGAAAGCGGGAGGGGGAGGAAAGGCTAGAGGGCCGAGAATCTGGAAAGAATGACAGATGAAAACAAGAATCAGAGTTCTGGGTGTGTGCACTGTGTCGAGGGAGGTTTTTAGAGCAGTTGTAGCAGGAGACGAAACGCACAGGAATCAGAGGCAGAGGCTGGGGGCAGGGTGACGGGTGAGCCAGGGGCGCCTGAGTGGATGGTGGCTTGAGCGCAATGCTGAGGAGTGGGAAGAGATTCCTGGGAAGGCGCTGGAGCCGGGACCCGGGTGCTCCGTGAAAGTGGACAGAAGGGAGTTCAAATCCCTGCTGACATTTACCAGCTCTGTGACTCTGGGCAAGTATCTTGACCTCTCTGAACCTCCATGGGGCAGATACTATCAATTGCCAACCAGACAGCCATATCTCAAGTCATCCTGGTGAACGAAACTCTGCTCCTCCTTGGGGTGGCAATGCACTCAGCCTGAGGGCCTCCGCATCCCCTGCCTCCCTCGCAGCGTGGGGTGGCCAAGGTGATGCCCTCAGCCTCCTCATCTCCGAAGGAAGATGATTTTTGCCTCTTTGCAGGGCTGGGGGAGGATTTCAAGGGGTGCAAAAGCAGTGGTCCTGGCACACAGCCCGTGTACACCGGTGAGAGTGAGGCAGACTTCTGCCCCGGGGGATGGGTCTACACTCCTGTCTCCAGCATTTGTCTCTCACTTCCCGGGACCTCCCCTTGGCAGTCCCCATCATCCCAAATGCAACAGACCCCACCTGCCCCCTCCCCCAGCTACCCCAGCAGCATTTTCCAGCTCTTGCAGGCCCTGGAACTAGCTGTCTGTCTGGATCTGAATCCTGGCCCATCTCTTCCAGCTGTGTGACTTTGCAAAACACCTAACCTGGGATAGTAATAGCACCAACCTCCTACAAGAGCTGTGAGGGTGCAAATCCGTAATTGGTGCCTGGCACTTGGCACACTGTGAGCGCTTGTCTGCGCCGTCCTGTCCTGACACCTTGGCTTGGCCTGCCACGCCCTGCGATGGGTCCTGCCTCCGTCCCCAGCTACAGAGCTGCGGGCCCTGCCCCACGCTGATTCTCACTCCTCACTCCTTGGTGCCTTTGCACTGGTAGTCCTCTATCTGGAATACTGCCCGCCCTTCTCTCTTCACTTGGCTCATTCGGCTTTAGCCTCTAAGCCTGATCTCCATGTCACCTTCTCCAGGAAGGCATCTCTGGTCTCTGGCTCGCTCCTGGGCCCCACTGCCTTCCCTTGTGTGTCCCATCTGTCAGAGGCGTGTCTGAGGTTTTGTCATTGTGTTTCTGCCTCCACGGGGGCTGGTCTGTGAGCCCCTCCAGGGCCACTGCGGCCACATCATCAGCATCCTCAGGGCCCGGCTCGGGGAGGGGAGGCGGGGGTCCTGAGCCCATGGCTCTCATGCATCTTCTGACGCTGTAATACCTGTGCAGCCCAGCTTGCAGCACCAACAGCTAAACCTTGTTTACTGTTTACTACAAGTTCCAGGGGCGGTGCCCAGCTTTCTCACACTTGCTTTCACATGGGCTGTGTCTGTTGGGATGTCCAATGGGCAAACTGTGGTGGCCACTTGTTGGGCAAACACCAGGTGTGGCCATGAAGGTTGTTTTGTAGATGAGATTAACACCTATAATAGGTTGGTTTTAAGACAAGACTACCCTCCCTAATGTGGGTGCGCTTTATCCAAAGAGTTGAAGGCCTGAAGGTTTCCCAAAGAAGAATTCTGCCTGAAGACTGTAACATAGAAACCCTACATGAGTTTCCAGGCTGCAGGCCTGCTAGGAAGTTTTGGATTTACCAGCCCTCACACTCAGTCATAGGGGCTACAGAGGACAAGATGGCTGGATGGCATCACTGACTCTGTGGACATGAGTTTGAGCAAACTCTGGGAGATGGTGAAAGACAGGCAAGCCTGGCGTGCTGCAGTCCATGGGGTTGCAAAGAGCTGGGCACGACTGAGCGACTGAACAACACTCAATCATGTGAGAAAGTGAAAAGTGAAAGTATTAGTCACTCGGTCGTGTCTGACTATTAGCTGACTATTAGCGATCCTACAAACTATAGCCTGCCAGGATCCTCTATTCTTGGGATTCTGCAGGCAAGATTACTGGAGTGGGTTGCCATGCCCTCCTTTAGGAGACTTACTCGACCCAGGAATCAAACCCGTGTCTCCTGTGTCTCCTGCATTGCAGGTGGATTCTTTACCTGTTAAGGAAGTCCTGAGTCAATTATATAAAATAAATAAATTGATTCTGTTCTTCTGGAGAATACAATTATCATCCCTCTTTTATAGATGGGGAAGCTGAGTCCTGGAGACGTTAAGTCTTGTGGTCAAGGTCATACACCTGCTCAGTGGTAGGGCCAGAACTGGGACCAGGAAGCCTCTCCAGGACCAACCGTCCTGACCACCCAACTGATGCTGGGATCCAGGGTCTTATCCTTCTTCAGACATTACCAGGCACCTGGAGCCAGCTTCCTGAGCCAAGGAAGCTGATCAGGGGAGTAGCCCCTTCCTGTAGAGCCAGGACAGTTTACAGCTCTTCTCTGCACAGTGCTTCAAAGGAGAGATGTAGTGAAGCTTCTCTAGTATAAGAAAGAAGGCGGCGAGGACCTGGGAGCCCTTCCTTCCACTTCCTGGCTGTGTGACCTGGGGCGAGTATCTTCCCCTCTCTGGTCTTCAGTTCCACAATGTAAAATTCCCTTAATAAGGACTGGTAAGATACACTATGTTACCTCCAGACAGTGGGATAAAGTCAGGAGATTCTCTGTCTATTGAAATAGAAAAGTCTTCAAGGCGAATTGTAGGTTGAAAAGAACAAAGTTTTGTACAGCGTGACAAATATGTTCTATTTTATATAAGGAAAGAGGATTTTAAGACTGTGTTCTTGTATTTGCATACAAGAATGTATTTTTCTATCTGGAGAGACACACCAGAACCTATTCAGTGTGATTCCTTGAGGCAAAGAGTAGGAACAGGGATGAAATAAGACTTCTCACTTATTTCTAAAAGAAATAGTACTTTTAAGTGGAGATAGGGAGAGTATTTCCTTTAAAAACTTGTAGTTAGGATTAAATTTGAAAATACATGTAAAATGCAAAGTATTTTAGTTAGGTATTTAAAAGTAATAGCTAGCTGTCTTTTCACTGTGAACCTTCTGGGTTTTCCTCATAAAAAATAGCTCTACTTCCCACTGGAGCACCTGCTGAGTGTTTCCTGCTGAACGGGGTCCTTTGGGCTACAGATGAGATATTCCTCACAGGCTCTGGCTTTCCAGGTTTTAATAATCTATCCAGGGAACCTGGGCTAACATCCACTGACAATGTAGCGCTCACCATTCACTCAGTAAAGGGTCAAAAGGAAATTCTCACTTATTGCTGGTGGAAAGGCAAAATGGTGGTGTCACTCTCGAAGACAGCTTGGCAGTTTTTTTTTTGCAAAACTATACCTATTCCTACTATACAATTCAGCAATTGTGATCCTGGGTACATACCCAAGTGAATTAAAAACTTATGTCAAAAAAAAAACTTATGTCCATACAAAAATCTGAACATGGATGTCTATAGCAGCTTCATGCACAACTGCCAAACTGGGAAGCAACCCAGATGGCCTTCATCAGTCAGTGACTGGATGATAAACTGTGGCATAGTCAGACAGTGACATGTCAGCCAGCACTAAGAAGAAATGTGGTGGCAAGCCGTGAAAAGACAAGGAGTAATCGTAAACACATATTGCTAAATCAAAGAAGCCAACCTGAGAAGTCTACGACCGGGAGATTCCAACTATACGACATCTGGAAAAGGCCAAACTATTGTCAAAAGATCAGCGGTTGCCAGGGATGAGGCAGGGGGAGGGGAAGGTGAATAGGCAGAGCACAGAGCATATTTCAGGATGGTGAAAATACTGTGTAGGATGTTATAAGGACAAATACAGGTCATTATCAGTTCAGTTCAGTCGCTCAGTCGTGTCCGACTCTTTGTGACCCCATGAATCGCAGCACGCCAGGCCTCCCTGTCCATCACCAACTCCCGGGGTTCACTCAGACTCACGTCCATCGAGTCAGTGATGCCATCCAGCCATCTCATCCTCTGTCGTCCCCTTCTCCTCCTGCCCCCAATCCCTCCCAGCATCAGAGTCTTTTCCAATGAGTCAACTCTTCACATGAGGTGGCCAAAGTACTGGAGTTTCAGCTTTAGCATCATTCCTTCCAAAGAAATCCCAGGGCTGATCTCCTTCAGAATGGACTGGTTGGATCTCCTTGCAGTCCAAGGGACTCTCAAGAGTCTTCTCCAACACCACAGTTCAAAAGCATCAATTCTTCGGTGCCCAGCTTTCTTCACAGTCCAACTCTCACATCCATACATGACCTCTGCAAAAACCATAGCCTTGACTAGACGGACCTTTGTTGGCAAAGTAATGTCTCTGCCTTTCAATATGCTATCTAGGTTGGTCATAACTTTCCTTCCAAGGTCATTATACACTTGTCCAAATCCGTGGAATGCACTTAAGACTGAACAGTAATGTACACCACGGTCTCTAGGTGATGAAGATGTGTCAATGCAGCGAATGCAGGGATGCTAATAGTGGGGTCGGCTATGCACCTGTAGAGGGAGGGGCTGTAAGGGCACTCTTTGTATTCCCTCTCAATTTTGTTGTAAACCTAAAACTGCTCTAAAAAAATTATGCTTTTTTAAACGAGTTTTTTCTTTTAAAAAAACTTACATTGGCTGCACTGGTCTTCGTTCCTGTGAGCCGGTTTTCTCTAGTTGCGGCGAGTGGCGGCTACTCTTTGTCACTGTGCTTGAGCTTATCTTCGCGGTGTCTTCTCCAGTTGCAGAGCACAGGCTCCAGGCACAAGGGCTTCAGTAGTTGCAGCACGTGAGCTCTAGAGTGAAGGCTCAGCAGCTGTGGCACACGGGATTAGTTGCCCCAGGGCATGTGGAATCTTCCCTGACTAGGGATCGAACCTGTGTCCCCTGCATTAGCAAGCAGACTCTTATCCACTGCACCATCAGGGAAGTCCCTAAAAAATTGTCTTAAAAAAAAGATTCAAAAGGAAAGAAAGCTCACTGGTGGATAAGAAGAAGGGCTTTACAGGACAGGAGAAACATTCATTGATCTATGTTGCGTTCTTACATACACCCGCTCCTGGAGTCCTTATATCAACCCTGAGAAGAATGGTGATTGCTTCCGTTTTACAGAGGAGGAAACTCAGGCTCAGCGAATTGAACTAATCTTGCCAAGAAAACACAGTAGACCTTTGCAGAGTCAAAGTCTGACATCACATCTCTCCAAGTGCAAAGCTTTGTCTTCCCCTACACTCTGACACCTGGTCAAGGCCTAGAAGGGTCCATTGGGTTGACTAAGTGAAGTCGGGGTACGTGGTGGACAGGTGTGGGTCAGAGAGAGTGGTAGTAGCAGCGTGAGAGTGAAAACTAGTCCTTGCAGGCATGCTGGGAACTAAGGACGTTAAAATGAGGACGCACCCAAGGAGTTCACAATCCAGCAGGGGAGAAAGATCCACAAATGAATGTGGGCGTTTGAACGGTGGGCTAGAGGATGAACATAGCAGTAAGAGAAGGTGGTGTGGCAGGGACAGAGGTCTTGGAACATGTGTAGGAGTTTGCTGTATGGGTTGGGACTCCAAAGGACAGCATGTGTAAGGACCAAGGTGGGAGAAATCGTGATGAGTTTGGAGAAGTGGCTCAGCGTAATTGAGGTGTATGGGGGGTTGGGTTGAGGGGTGTGAAGCAGATAAGGAGTGAAAACAGCAAGGATGGAGAGATGGTTTGGGAAAAAGTCAGATTGTGACGCAGCATGACAGAGACTGGACACCATCCTATAAGCCCCAGCAGAGGAGCCCGGCACGTCTGGACTTAGGAATCACCACTCTAGGGGCCTGGGAAGGGGGCAGAGGGAGTGGGAACAGGGGGCCTGGGTCCATCTTAGGGTAGCTTCTGGTGACTTAGGGTACTCCAGAGTCTCTCCTTTGCCACTCTCCTCTTTTTACAGAGATAATTATAGATTCATATGTGGTTATAAGAAACGGTTTGAGATAGCCCTTGCACATCGTGTCCATGTTCCTTCAATGGTAGCACATTCTGCAAGGACTGTGGATGCTGGGATGGGGGGCATCAGTGTGCTGAAGGACAGGCGCCCCGAGAGCTCCAGTGACCTGGGACCTCCTTTCCTGTCACCTCCCCTTCTTCTCTAAGCCAGAACCACCTTACGGGTATGTCATGGAGCAAGTCTGGGAAGCCTTGTAATAACAGCTTACAAATACATTCTTCTAAACCTTGTAAAATCCCTTGTCTATCTCCTTGCAGACCAGGCTACCTCCTTGGGCATCACCTTAACACGGCCTGGTAGAGTAGTTATAGATGATATGGTCAGCTGACCAACCAAGTTTCAATTCCCTTTCTATTATGTGGTGGTGATGCTGGAATGTACCCACCCAGCCAGGAATTGTATCTCCCAGTGCTTTTCCTTGCCAATCATGTGACCAGTCCTCACCCATGCAATGTGCAGAGCACTTTCAGGATGAGGTGCTACGTAGTGGGTATATCACCTTCTTTCTTTCTTCTTCTTGTATTTTGTTTGGATGATTCCAAGATGACCTTGAGGCCAAAAGATGGCAGAGGAGACACAAGACAAAAGGGCCTGTGTCTTGGAGCGTCCATTAAAGGGAAGCCACCCAGGAGAGCCATGGGCCGGGAACATGAGCACTGAGCTTTGTCTGAGTGACAAATAAATATTCATAAATGTTTGGAATATACAAAAGAAGTAGAGAGTATGGTATAGTAACCCATCTTAGTCATCCATCATTCAGTTTCAAAATCTACTGACATTTTCCCAGACTTCTTTCATTTACCACCTCCACTCAACTTTTCAAACTGCTGGTGTTCAGTTTAGTTCAGTTCAGTCGCTCAGTCGTGTCCGACTCTTTGTGACCCCATGAATCGCAGCACGCCAGGCCTCCCTGTCCATCACCAACTCCCGGAGTTCACTCAGACTCACGTCCATCGAGTCAGTGATAGCCACCCAGCCATCTCATCCTCTGTCGTCCCCTTCTCCTCCTGCCCCCAATCCCTCCCAGCATCAGAGTCTTTTCCAATGAGTCAGCTCTTCGCATGAGGTGGCCAAAGTACTGGAGTTTCAGCTTCAGCATCATTCCCTCCAAAGTAATCCCAGGGCTGATCTCCTTCAGAATGGACTGGTTGTACTTGAAAGTTATTCCCAGACATCGTGCAAAAAGAAGAGACAAAAAAAAAACAGAAATCCAAACCCCTTCATCGTGCTGAGCCACCTGAGATGAGGGACCATTTGTCACAGCAATTAGCCAGCACTGACTAATGCAACGGAACCTTGGTACCCGGCTGTTGAACTGTACATAACTGAACACAACAGACCTGTTTTTCTAGGCTGTGCAGCGCACAGAGGAATGTGTCTGGGCCTAAAACAGCAAGAATGCCAAGTCTTCTAGCTCTGTGAGAAGTAGTTCTCTTTGTTCTTCAGGCCCAGCTGCACCCAGCCGCACCCACCCAGCCTGTTGGCCCCTACCTCCGAAGTCTTCCTCCTTCCAGGCCCTGGGCTGCCCAAGGTGGGATCGGGAATAGAGGGCTTTCGGGCCATGTCTCAGCTTGGGCTGGGCTGGGTGTGGCGGGTGAGGCTCTGTTGGAACAGAGAGCAGGCAGAAGAGAGAGATGTTGGAAACCCAGAGCTAAGCAGCCCGCGGGGGCTGGGGCCAGGGGAGCGAGACCTTTTGTGCCCTTCAGCTTGGCCTGTGTTGATGACCCTGAAGCACAGAGACAGATCGGAGCTTTGCGGTCAGACCCTTGGGTGGGCTTAAGTCCCTTCAGAAAGTGATTCCGGAGCTCCGGCGGGGCAGCCCTGGGCCTGCTACTCGGGATGTGCTGAATCCTGGCTTAGCGGCGCCCTGGTTCTGAGACCTGGCGGGTTCTTTTGCCCGTCTGAGCCTCGGGCTCCCCATATTGAAATGCGGATGGATATGGCTACCTCGCTGGGCCCCGGGGAAATCAGCCATGGTGTACAGAGAGCCTGGCACTCAGTAGGCTCTCGGTGACTCACAGTGATTGCTACTGATTTGTTACCCACAGCGATAAGCAGGGGAATGTGAGCGGGCACCCGTCCAGAAGGTGGATCGGGCTGGGGGAGGCCGCGCCCCACCCTCTCGGAGCTGTTTATAGAGAAGGAGAAGTAGAGAAAGGCGGGAGCTGGAGGGGGCGATTTCTCTGGGTGCCGCCAGGGCTAGTTTTGCACGTCAGAGTGCGGGAGGGCAGAATCCTGCGATTCAGGAGTTCTTTCCTGGAAGGGGCCGGGTCGGCAACACAATGTCCGCCCCCCTCCCCCGAGACACCCTCACAGCTGTCGGGAAAAACAGCCGAGGCTTCTCTTCAAAGAGGGGAAACCTCAGTCCTTAGGGGAGCAGGGCAAGATGCGATAGAAAACAGGAACGCCCAGGCAAGTTCTCTCGTGGGGGGAAGGGGTGGGGAGGGGCTGGGTTCAAAAGCCAGCTCTCTTGCTTCCTGGCTGTGTGACCTGGGGCAAGTCACTTCACCTCTCTGACCCTAGTGGCATCATTTTCTAAATGGGGATACCAATGTTTATCTCACAAGAGTATGGTGAGAAGAAGAAAAAAAAAGTGTCTAAAGCGCCTTGCACAGTGCCTGGTACACAGGACGTGCTCAATCAAAGGTCATTGTAAGTCACTCAACCTAGAGCTAAAATGAAACTCCCTTTGTCTGCTCGAGAAGCTTCTAGAGACCTAGATGTAAAGACCAGACTTGTGGACACAGGGGGGAAGGAGAGGGTGGGACAAATTGAGAGTGGCATGGCAATATATATACTGCCGTATATATGTATACACACACACATATATATAAACATATATATCATAGATAGCTAGTGGGAAGCTGCTGTATAACACGGGGAGCTCAGCTCAGTGCTCTGTGATGACCAATAGAAGGATGGGATGTGGGAGGTGGGAGGGGGGCTCAAGAGGGAAGGGACATATATATATATATATACACACACACACACACCCCTTGCGATTCACATTGTTGTACAGCAGGAACCAACACGACACTGAAAAGCAAATATCCTCCTATTTTTAAAAAAAAGCAGCTTTAAATGTCAGAGGTCCCTGTCACCTCCTCTCATGCTCTGCATTGACTCCTCGAGGGCTCAGCCACTCCACAGCATTAAACCCTCTTTCCACGACATTGGCTCCAGAGGTGTCCTTTGGAGCTGTGGTGCCTTTACTATTGTAGGTCACAGATCCTTTATATTCCCCCTAAGCAACAACTGTCCCCCCAGCCCTGCCCATCTTGGGAAAGTGCCTCTGTTCAGTGGAAAGATCTTGATTATTCTCTCTCCCTCTGCCACCAAGTCCAACCCACCTGCAAATGCTGCCGCCTGTACCTTCAGAACACATCTCCAATCTCCCCACCTCCACCGGCATCGCTGTAGTCCACACCGCCTTCCACTCTCTCTCCTGTGCTGCTCAGAGTCCTCCCCATGCTCCCTGCTCCCACTCTTGCTCTCCAGCAGCCAGCTCTGCAAGGCAGCCTCTCCTTTTCCTTTTAACTGTTCATTTTAATGTAACTTTTAGGCTCCCAGAAAAATGGCAAGAACAGTTCAAAGATTCTCCATACACGCTTCACTCAATCCCCGACATGTACCTTATCATCTGTGGTCTCAATATCTACACATTTTTTTTTCTCAAACATTTGAGAGGAAGTGCAGACATGACATTTCTTTATCCCTAAACATTCCAGTGGATAGCTCCTATAAAAGGGGCCTTGTCTTACATAACTACAGTACCATGATTTAAAATATGTGCTGTTGAGCTAGTACTATCAGCTAATCTCCAGACCTTATTCATATTCTGTCTATTGTCCCCAAAGAAAAGTCCAGGGCATTGCATTCTGTTATCGTGTCCCTTCGCTCATCTTTAAACTGGATTAGTCCCTTGGTCTGTCTTCACCTGTCATGCCCTTGGCACTTTTGAGAAGTTCAGTTCAGTTCAGTCACTCAGTTGTGTCCGACTCTTTGCGACCCGATGAACCAAAGCACGCCAGGCCTCCTTTTCCATCACCAACTCCCGGAGTCTACCCAAACTCATGTCCATTGAGTCGGTGATACCATCCAACCATCTCATCCTCTGTTGTCCCCTTCTTCTCCTGCCCTCAATCTTTTCCAACATCATTGTCTTTTCAAATGAGTCAGCTCTTCACATCAGGTAGCCAAAATATTGGAGCTTCACTTTCAACATCAGTCCTTCCATTGAACACTCAGGACTGATCTCCTTTAGGATGGACTGGTTGAATCTCCTTGCAGTCCAAGGGACTCTCAAGAGTCTTCTCCAACACCACAGTTCAAAAGCATCAATTCTTTGGTGCTCAGCTTTCTTCATGGTCCAACTCTCACATCCATACATGACTACTGGAAAAACCATAGCCTTCACTAGATGGACCTTTGCTGACAAAGTAATATCTCTGCTTTTTAATATGCTGTCTAGATTGGTCATAACTTTCCTTCCAAGGAGTAAGCATCTTTTAATTTCATGGCTGCAATCACCATCTGCAGTGATTTTGGAGCCCCAAAACATAAAGTCAGCCACTGTTTCCACTGTTTCCCCATCTATTTGCCATGAAGTGATGGGACCGGATGCCATGATCTTCGTTTTCTGAATGTTGAGCTCTAAGCCAACTTTTTCACTCTTCTCTTTCACTTTCATCAAGAGGCTTTGTAGTTCCTCTTCACTTTCTGCCATAAGGGTGGTGTCATCTGCATATCTGAGGTTATTGATATTTCTCCCGGCAATCTTGATTCTAGCTTGTGCTTCATCCAGCCCAGCATTTCTCATGATGTACTCTGCATAGAAGTTAAATAACCAGGGTGACAATATACAGCCTTCACGAACTCCTTTTCCTATTTGGAACCAGTCTGTTGTCACATGTCCAGTTCTAACTGTTGCTTCCTGACCTGCATACAGGTTTCTCAAGAGGCAGGTCAGATGGTCTGGTATTCCCATCTCTTTCAGAAATTTTCCACAGTTTATTGTGATCCACACAGTCAAAGGCTTTGGCATAGTCAATAAAGCAGAAATATATGTTTTTCTGGAACTCTCTTGCTTTTTCGATGATTCAACAGATATTGGCAATTTGATCTCTGGTTCCTCTGCCTTTTCTAAAACCAACTTGAACATTTGGAAGTTCACAGTTCACATATTGCTGAAGCCTGTCTTGGAGAATTTTGAGCATTGCTTTACTAGCATATGAGATGAGTGCAATTGTGTGGTAGTTTGAGCATTCTTTGGCATTGCCTTTCTTTGGGATTGGAATGAAAACTGACCTTTTCCAGTTCTGTAGCCACTGCTGGGTTTTCCAAATTTGCTGACATTGAGTGCAGCACTTTCACAGCAGCATCTTTTAGGATTCGAAATAGCTCAACTGGAATTCCATCACCTCCACTAGCTTTGTTCATAGTGATGCTTCCTAAGGCCCACTTGACTTTGCATTCTAGGATGTCTGGCTCTAGGTGAGTGATCACACCATCGTGATTATCCTGGTCATGAAGATCTTTTTTGTATAGTTCTTCTGTGTATTCTTGCCACCTCTTCTTAATATCTTCTGCTTCTGTTAGGTCCATACCATTTCTGACCTTTATTAAGCCCATCTTTGCATAAAATGTTCCCTTAGTATCTCTTAATTTTCTTGAAGAGATCTCTAGTCGTTCCCATTCTATTATTTTCCTCTATTTCTTTGCATTGATTGCTGAGGAAGGCTTTCTTATCTCTCCTTGCTATTCTTTGGAACTCTGCATTCAAATGGGTATATCTTTCCTTTTCTCCTTTGCTTTTCACTTCTCTTCTTTTCACAGCTATTTGTAAGGCCTCCTCACACAGCCATTTTGCTTTTTTGCATTTCTTTTTCTTGGGGATGGTCTTGATCCCTGTCTCCTGGACAATGTCACAAACCTCTGTCCATAGTTCATCAGGCACTCTATCAGATCTAGTCCCTTAAATCTATTTCTCACTTGCACTGTATAATCATACAGTCCAGTTATTTTGTAGTATGCCTCTCAATGTGAACTTGTCTGATACTTCCTCCCAAGGAGAGCTTTTAAAAAGTGAAGGCGATCCCCTCAGTCCTCAGCTTCAGTCCTACGATGGACGTCCTTCACACTCAGAGAAAATGCAGACCCCTCACCACATCTCCACGACGACTGGGTGCAGTCACTGCCTGACTCCCCCATCACTCCCTTTCTGCTCTCTCAGCACTCTGACCTCCACCCTCAGATGCATCTTCACACCCTAGCTTCCCCTCCCCAAGCCCCTTATCCTGCTGCGCTGCTCTACATATGCCGTTAGGTTACACATCGTCTCCTCCACTAGGGTGTAAGCCCCGGAATCTGGCTGGCTTTTGCCTGTGTCTGTGCACCCAGCACCACAGGGGCGCCCTGGCTTCCACATTCCTCTCTGGGGGTTCCCTATCTTCTCACTTCTCACTGACCCTTGGTCCCTTTCTCCAATAACGCATCTTCCTTAACCCATCCCGTGTGATATTGTAGGATTTGTCCCAAGCCCTGGTGGGATCCTTTTGCATGACATGGACAGACCTGAGGCCAATATCCCTGTGCTGTTTCTTAGCTGTGGGGCTTTGGGCAACTCACTTAAAAACTCTGAGCCCCTATGTCCTTATCTGGCAAGAGGAAATAAGAATCCTTAGCTTGGCAAGATTCTGAACAGAGTCAAGATAAAGAATGTGGAGATATGTAGATAATGACACGAACCTGGCAAGAACAGGTTCTTGTCTCTCATCTCTCTCTAGTTGGTGGAGTAACAGGAACCGTCACATCTTGTGGAGAAATGGGAATGCGGTTGTAGTAGGTTGAATGGTGTCCCTTCAAAAGATACATCCACCTCTGAATCCCAGAACCTGTGAACGTGACCTTCTTTGAAAACTGTCTTTGCCAATGACATTAAGTATGTTGAGATGATATCATGCTGGTTATCCAGTGGGTCCTAAGACCAACAGCAAATGTCGTATTTATAAGAGACACACAGAGGACATGATGTGAAGGTGGAGGCAGAGCCTGGAGCATTGTGGCTACAAGCCAGGAAATGCCAAAAATGGCTGGCAGCCACCAGGAGCAGCAGAGAGGCATGGCATGAAAGGGCACCTAGTCCTTCCAACTCTGTGATTTTGGACTTCCAGCCTCCAGAACTATGAGAGAATAAATTTCTTTTTTTTTAATTTATTTTTTATTGAAGGATGATTGCTTTACAGAATTTTGCTGTTTTCTGTCAAACCTCAACAT
>NW_011494873.1:1412061-1457447 GCF_000754665.1 Bison bison bison
CTCTAGGTTGATGCAGAGCCCCTGTTTGAGTTCCCTGAGCCATACAGCAAATTCCCGTTGGCTGTCTATTTTACACATGGTAATGTAAGTTTCCATGTTACTCTCTCCATACATGTCACCCTCTCCTCCCCTCCCGCCATGTCCATAAGTCTATTCTCCATGTCTGTTTCTCCACTGCTGCCCTGTAAATAAATTCTGCAGTACCATTTTTCTATATTCCGTATATGTGTGTTATAATACAATATTTATCTTTCTCTTTCTGACTTACTTCACTTTGTATAATAGGTTCTAGGTTCATCCACCTCATTAGAACTGACTCAAAGGCGTTCCTTTGAGTAGGCTGAGTAGTCTGCCATTGTGTGTATGTACCACAACCTCTTTATCTATTCTTCTGTTGATGGACATCTAGGTTGCTTCCATGTTCTAGCTAGTGTAAATGGTGCTGCAGTGAACAATGGGATACATGTGTCTTTTTCAATTTTGGTTTCCTCAGGGTATATGCCTAGGAGTGGGATTGCTGGGTTATATGGTGGTTTTATTCCTAGTTTTTCAAGGAGTCTCCATACCGTCTTCCATAGTGGCTGTATCAATTTACATTCCCACCAACAGCACAAGAGGGGTCCCTCTTCTCCACACCCTCTCCAGCATTTATTGTTTGTTGACTTTTTGATGATGGCCATTCTGACTGGTGTGAGGTGATTTCTCATTGTAGTTTGACTTACATTTCTCTAAAAATGAGCAATATTGAGCATCTTTTCATGTGTTTGTTAGCCATCTGTATGTCTTCTTTGGAGATATGTCTGTTTCGGTCTTTCTCCCACTTTTTGATTGGGTTGTTTGTTTTTTTGGTATTGAGTTGTTTGAGCTGCTTCTATATCTTGGAAATTAATCCTCTGTCAGTGGTTTCATTTGCTATTATTTTCTCCCATTCTGAGGGTTGTCTTTTAACCTTGCTTATAGTTTCCTTTGCTGTGAAAAAGCTTTTAAGTTTAATCAGGTCCCCCTTGTTTACTTTTGTTTTTATTTCCGTTATTCTAGGAGGTGGGTCATAGAGGACATTGCTTTGATTTATGTCATCGAGTGTTCTGCCTACATTTTCCTCTAAGAGTTTTATAGTTTCTGGTCTTACATGTAGGTCTTTAATCCATTTTGAGTTTATCTTTGTGAATGGTGTTAAGAAATGTTCTAATTTCATTCTTTTACATGTAGTTGTCCAGTTTTCCCAGCACCATGTATTAAAGAGGCTGTCTTGCCCCATTGTATCTTCCTGCCTCCTTTGTCAAAAGTAAGGTACCCACAGGTGCGTGGGTTAATTTCTGGGCTTTCTGTCTTGTTCCGTTGGTCTACATTTCTGTTTCTGTGCCAGTACCATACTGTCTTGATGACTGTAGCTTTGCAGTATAATCTGAAGTCAGGAAGGTTGATTCCTTCAGCTCCATTCTTCTTTTTCAAGACTGATTTGGCTATTCAGGGTCTTTTGTGTTTCCATATGAATTGTGAAATTTTTTGTTCTAGTTCTGTGAAAAATGCCATTGGTAATTTGATAGGGATCGCACTGAATCTACAGATTGCATTTGGTAGTATAGTCATTTTCACAATACTGATTCTTCCTACCTAAGAGAGAATAAATTTCTGTTTAAAAAAATGTTTTTTTTTTTTTAATTAGAGGGTAATTGCTTTACAATGTTGTGTTAGTTTCTGAGTAGTGAGATGGCTATACCTAGAGCCTGTTATACAGGTCTCTTGCATTGGCAGTCGGATTCTTTACCATCTGAGCCACCAGGGAAGCCCTTACACAGAGTGAAATAAGTCAGAAAAAGAAAAACAAATATCACATATCAATGCATATGTGGTGGTGGTGGTTATTCGCTAAGTCATGTCTGACTCTTGTGACCCCATGGACTGCAGGTGGCCAGGCTACTCTGTCTGTGGGATTCTCCAGGCAAGAATACTGGAGAATAGCTCATTGCTCATTCTCCAGGGGACCTTCCCAACCCAGGGATCAAACCCACATCTCCTGCATTGTAGGCGTGTTCTTTACCACCAAGCCAGGGAAGCTCTTGATGCATGTATATTTCTAAATTTCTATTGTTTGAAGCCACCCAGTTTGTGCTCATTTGTTATGACAGCCCCAGGAAACAAATACAGGAATGAACTTTTGCAAAACAATAGATGGAAGTTGCTGGCCCACAAGGAATACTTTCTGAATGGAACTTTCTACACCAGGGTTTCATTCCCTCTTGACCGTAGGTTGGAAGAGATTTCAAACATGATTCTCTTATGAGGGCTGAGGTCTCCTGAACCAGAGGGCTCCCCATGTCCCCTCCTTTAGTGGAGTGGAGGGACCTCCCCTGGATCTCCCTTTGGAAAGACAAATGCCAGAGAGAGGCCCAGACAGACCACTTAATCAAGGCAGAATGGAGTCGGGGTGCTGGCTGATTATAGGGGTGGTTTGCCTGTCAGCACCCAGGAAGCTTGGGGCCTCTGGGGGCCAGTGGGATGTTAAAGTTGGCCTCTGTGGTGGTGGGGAGAGGCAGCTGCTGGCCTGTGGGAGCAGGCTGCCTCCTGATAGCTCATTGCTTAGACAACACAGCACAAGATTCTGGGGCCCTTTTCAGACAACGCTGCCCACTGCACCAGTCTACCTGGAGATACACGCCATTTTTTCACAGCATCACAGGCTTCCCTGGAGAACTTGATGTCCATAGCCTGAATCTAACATTTGGTGACATGGCTCCCGCCTCAGAAATTTTTGTGACAACTCCAAGAAGCATGGAGTCCCCAACAACAGGTTCTCATGTGACTGGATGCCAGGCTTAGGCATACTCTCATCCACAGTCTTCACAGCACCCAAAGAAGGACAAGGCTCCCTGCAAGTAGATCCTAGCCAAGGTGGGGCTTGAGCTAAGACTTGCTTGCAAGGGGCAGTGCCTGAACTACCTCTTCTGGGAAAAGCCACTTCCCAGTTGCTACAGGTTAGCTGAGCCAGAGGGTGGATTAGGGCACACATGCCAGCCTCAGGTTCTGCCCATGGCACCCCTACTGCTATTGGGGCCAGCTCAGGGGCCGCTAATGAATTCTCCAGCGTGGCTCACACACCAGGCAGGAAGGGAAAAGCTGCTCTGGGAATAGCAGGCCCAGCAAGTGAGGGCTCCCGGGAGGCACGTGGGAGAGGCAGCGGAGGCGGCTCTTTCACACCCTGTCACAATGGAGATAGCAGTTTCCTTTTTGGACTGGAAATGTGACCTACTTCCTTGTAACAAAGATGCTACTTCAGCACTTAGATGGAAAACGCAGTTGAAGGACATGTTCCTCCCCAGACAGAGCAAGAAAGAGAAGGGTCCTTGCCTTGATTTGTTCTGTACATTATTCCCCCACCTAAAATCCCCTGCTTAGCTATTCCATCTGGAAAATACCTCGCTGTGCTTCATAAGCCAGCTGGAGGGAGCCCCCCTTCCCCCCAGGCAGCCTGCCACCACTTCTCCAGACTGAGCCACCCACACTGGGGGTGAAATCATAGCCTTTTAGACGTGGGCTGAGAAAGGGGGCTGTCTGGCCTACATCCCTAGGCCCCAGCTCAGAGGCTGGCTTGCAGATCAGGAATGTGTGCTGATCATCTGTGCGAAGCAGACATGTGGGATCCACTCTTGGAGCCCTGGTTCCTCATCTGGTGGCAGAGCTAGTGTTCAACAGCTGCCTTTATTAAGTCCTTCCTATAGAAAAGCTCAGGAGGTAGATGCTAGCGTTAGCCTCACTGACCAAGATGTAAGATAACTTGCCCAAGATCTCCATATCTCCCTAGTCCTCTTTTAAGGATCAAATTATATGTATGTAAATCATGTGCTATGTGTTGTATTATATGCTATATAAAAATAGAATATATATGTGTTATACTTTATGTATAATATGTGATACATATATATATGTATGTGTATATATATATATATACATAATGAATAAATTATGGCCTTTAAAGATATCAAAGTTCTAATTCCTAGAACCTGTGAATGTTCATAAAAATATGGATATGTATTTATATGTGTATTTCAGGGCAGTCACTGCCTGACACATGGGAACTGCCCAGTAAACAGGAGTTATTTTATTTATTCTCACTGCTATCTCCCCAGTGTTCCTAGCACTTCCCAGTCATTGATCTGCTATATCATACAGCTCTTGTCCAGTTCTCCTCCCTTGGACAGGGGATCTCTGAGCACAGGCCTGCCCATAGTAGGTGCTAATTAAATGCTATAGAATGAATATGATGAATGAAGAAGTGACTCTAAATGTGATTTCGTAACCAACAGATCTAGCTCCCAGGAAGACTCAAAGCCACTTCTATGAAAGGCCATTGTCACCAGTGAGTAACATTTTATTATAATCATTTCTGCAGTGGAAAGAGAATTTCCACTTTGGAAATATCTCATAATTGTTACCTCAGTTGGCCCACCCAGATGACTGCTGCAGGAGTTTATGGGACCTGTTTTATAGATAGTTGGTACCTGGTTTGTGAAGGATGTAGCTCAAAGAATCTTTAGCTTCTTGATGTCCAATTTATGCTCTGCCACATCTTCTGTGTGATCTGTGACCAGTCACTTCTCTACTCTGAGCCTTACTTCCTCATCAAAAATGTAAATATTCCTGTTATTACAAAAGTGTAAATAACCCTATGTATCTGATTGGTGTGAAGCTTGCGTGTACAGGGAGATAGTTTCATGCTAAGTGCTCAGTTGCTCAGTCGTGTCTGACTCTCTGTGACCCCATGGACGGAAGCCCACCAGGCTGCTCTGCCCATGGAATTTTCCAGGCAAGAATACTGGAGTGGGTTGCCATCTCCTACTTCAATAGGAAGATAGTTAATTAAGACCAAATCTTCCACAGAGGACAACTGAAAAGGATATAAGGAATATAAAAATATCTTAAAAGCACCAAAGAGCCAGTAAGAGAATAAAAATTTTTCTAACAAAATAAACTGAAAAATGAGAACCCAGAGAAGTAAGACTATGACCCAAAAGTGCATTTTCCCCAAGGACATTTAGAAATCCAGAAGAAATGACTGTGGTTTTGGTCATGTCAGGAAAATTTAAGTCCAAGAATCTGCCAAAAGTGGGGACTTTTAAATGTTCATCCTTCCTTATTATAAGCTGGGATCCTAAATAACTATACCGAAATTTATGGTAAGTCATAAGTAAACCAAGTATGTCATGGACTTTCTAGTTCCAATTACCTGGGTTATCTAAAAAACCTCAAGCTTTGAACTTTGACTAAAGTGGTTCCAGGATGGTAGAGTATCTGATTCCTGGCAGAAGCAAGCAAAAAAATCTCCTCTGTAGAAAATATCACTATCTTAGTTTATAAATTGTTCTTACATATAATTTTTTAAATAAAATTTCCAGCCCAAAGTGAAAAAAATCAGGAAGTGAAGGAAATAATAAACATGTGAAAACCACAGACAATAGAAATGTACATGAAACTTCAGTTATTAGAATTGTCAGACTCAGACTATAAGATAACAATGTTTACTGTGTTTAAAGAAATACAAAGGGACAAAAACTATAAAAGGAAACATTGTATATTGGCAAAAAGCAAAATAAACTTTGAGAACTGAAAACTTAAAAGTTCAAAGTTAGTTTAATGTCAGATTAGATACAGCTGAAGAGAAAATTAATGAACTGCAAGACAGATTGGAAGAAAGTATCCAGAATGCAGCAGGAGAAGCAAAAAGACTGAAAATATTGAAGAAAGGATGAACGAATATAGTGAGAACCTCTAACACATGTGTAAGTAGGGTGGAGATCTAGAAGGAAAGAGAGATACAGACAGATAATGGCTGAAAACTTTCCAGTCCTGTTGAAAGATACCAATTTCAATGTTTGTGAATTTAAAAAGCCAAGGTGGGATACAAAACAAAAATCCATATCCTGATACATCATAGTGATTCTTCAGGAAACTACAACAAAGAAAAAAGATGGAAAGAAATGAAAGAAAAAGTATAGTTTGTTCAAATAAGTGACCGAAGGACAGCTGACTTCTCAACAGAAACAATGGAAATGGGAAGACAGTGAAATGGCATTATCAATGTACTGAGAGAAGATAGTCCTAAGATAGTATTCTATACACAGAGACATATCCTTTAAGAATGGGTGTGAAATAAACATAATTTTTGACAAACAAAATGCCACCAATAGATAAGCACTAGTAGATATTCTTTAAAAGCAAATTATTTCAAACATAAGGCTAGAAATGAAAGAAGACAAGCAACAGAAGGAAAAAAAAATTATAAATGAGCTTCATAAAAATTAAAAACTTTTCTGTTTCAAAGAACACCATCAAGAAAGTGAAAAAACAACCCATAGAATGGGAGAAAATGGTTTCAAATAATATTTTTCTATAAGGGACCTGTATATTGAGTATATTTTAAAAAATTCTTACAACCCAATAATGCTGCTGCTGCTGCTAAGTCGCTTCAGTTGTGTCCGACTCTTAGCGACCCCATGGACTGCAGCCTACCAGGCTCCTCTGTCCATGGGATTTTCCAGGCAAGAGCACTGGAGTGGGGTGCCATTGCCTTCTCCGCAACCCAATAATAAATAATTTAAAAATAAATAAATGATAAGAATAAGATTTTCTCCAAGGAAGATATACAAATGGCCAATAACACATGAAAAGATGTTTAACATCATTACTCAGCTGCTGCTGCTGCTAAGTTGCTTCAGTCGTGTCCGACTCTGTGCGACCCCATAGACGGCAGCCCACCAGGCTCCCCCGACCCTGGGATTCTCCAGGCAAGAATGCTGGAGTGGGTTGCCATTTCCTTCTCCAATGCATGAAAGTGAAAACTGAAAGTGAAGTCGCTCAGTCGTGTCTGACTCTTAGCAACCCCATGGACTGCAGCCCACCAGGCTCCTCCGTCCATGGGATTTTCCAGGCAAGAGTACTGGAGTGGGGTGCCATTGGGAAATACAAATCAAAACCACTTAGATACAACTTCACACCCACTAGAATAGCTAAACTGAGGTTAGATAATAATAAGTGTTGGTAAGGATGTGGGAAAATTGGAACCTTCATACACTGCTAGTGGGAATGTAAAATGGTGTATGCACTTTGGGAAAAATTCTGACAATTCTTCAAATGATTAGACACATGACCCAACAGTTCTACTCCTAGATATATATCCAAGAAATGAAAACATGTGTTCATGGACACAAAAAAGCCTGTATGTGACTATTTATAGTAGCATTATTCATAATAGCAAAAAGAAGCAACCCAAATACCTATGAACTGATCAATGGATAAACAATATGTGGTACATCCATGAAACAATTATTATTTGGCCAAAGAAAGGAATGAAGTGGAGTTCAGTTTTCTTGTCCATTATGTAAGGAGTTCCACTCTAACAACAAATTAAAAGTTGAACTTTTGAAAAATCAACTTTTTCAGATCTGATCATCAAAGGGATGTTACAGGGCAAACCACTGCCCCTCAAATGGGAGAAACAGGCAAATACAGAGTATTACAGAAAACCTCTGTAAATATCCAACTCCAGCCAGCTCTAGACCTGTTCCCTGGGGAAGAGAAAAATCCAACTCCAGCCCTCTGTAGTCATCCTGTCTCACCCATGAAGACACAGTGTTCTAAGAATACTTAATGTCTATGTAACCAACAACACGAGGCAAAAACTGATCAAAATTCAAAGAGAAGTAGATAAACCCTCTGTTATAAATGGACACTTTAATATACCTGTATCAGAAGAACAGATTTAGTAGGCAAAAGATCAGTAAGCACATATTTGAACTCAACAGCACCATCAATCAACTGGATATAATTGATATTTATAGACTACTTCATCCAACAACAGCAGATTATACATTCTTTTCAAGCTCACACGGTACATTTACCAAACAGACCACATTCCAGACCATAAAACACAGATTAACAGATTTTAAAAGACTATCAATCATACAATGTCTGCTCTCAGAACACAATGGAATTAAACTAGACATCAGTAACAGAAAGATAGCTGAAAAATCTCCAAATACTTGGAGATTAAATAGCATATTTATAAATAACACAGGAGTCAAAGAAGAAATCTCAAGAGAATTTTTTTAAAAATTGAAATAAATGAAAACTAAAATTCAACATGAAGTATGTAGGATGCAGTGAAAGCAATGCTTAGAGAGAAATTTACAGCATTAATGTATATGTTAGAAAAGAAAAACATTTAAATTAATAATTTAAGCCTTTGCATTAGGAAACTAGATAAAGAAGGACAAATTAAATCCAAAGTAAGCAGAAGAAAAGAAATATTTAAGAAGTTGAGTACCAATCAATGAAATTGAAAATAGCAAATCAACAGAGAAAATTGAGAAAATCAAAGCTGATTCTTTGAAAAAAGTCAATCAAATTGATAAGCCTCTAGCTGGACACAAATTACTAATATTAGAAATCCCATGTACATTAAAAAAGGTGATAAATGAATACTATTAACAACTCTATGCCCATAAATGTGATAGCCTAGATGAGATGGACCAATTATTTGAAAGTGCAGTCTCTTAAAACTCACATAAGAGGAGCTTCCCTGGTGGCTCAGTGATAAAGAGTCTGCCTGCCAGTGCAGGAGACACAGGTTGGATCCCTATCTGGAAGATCCCACATGCTGTGGAGCAACTAAGCCTGTGTGCCACAACTGTAGAGCCTGTGCTCCAGAGTCTGGGAACCGCAACTCGTGAGCCCATGTGCCACAACTACTGAAGCCTGTGCACCCCAGAGACTGTGCCCCGCAGCAGGAGAAGCCACCACAATGAGAAGCCTGGGCACCCTAGAGACTGCTCCGCAGCAGGAGAAGCCATCACAACGAGAGGCCTGCACGGCAGCTATAGAGTAGCTTCCACCTGCTGCAACTACAGAAAAGCCTGCGCAGCAGTGAAGACCCAGCAGAGCACAAGAGGAAACAGATAATCTGAATAGACATATGCCTATTAAAGCAATTGAATTAAGAATTAAGCACCTTGCAAAACAGAAAGCGCCGTGATCAGATGAGTTCACTGGTGAAGTCTACTGAACATTTATGGAAGAGAGTGCATCAATTCTCTACAATCATTTCCAGAAGATAGAAGCAGAACAAATACTTCCTAAGTTACTCTATGTTACCAGCATTACCCTAATACCAAAAACAGACACAGTTATTACAAGAAAACTACAGAACAGTATCTCTCATGAACAAAGAGGTAAAAGTCCTCAACAAAACATTAGCAAGTTGAACCCAACAATGCAAAAAAAAATTATAGCTATAACTAAGTGGGGTTTATTTCAGTTATGCGAGGCTGTTTCAACATTTAGAAAACAATTAATGTAATTCATCAACTCAGTAACTTAAAGAAGAAAATTCACATGATCATATCAATTGATGGAGAGATAAAATCCATTCACAATATGATTTTATGATTCACAATAATATCTCAGTAAAGTAAAATAGAAGGGAGCTTCCTCAACTTGATACAGAACATCTGTAAAAGGTCGATAGCTAACATCATTCTTAATGGTGAGAAACTAGCTTTCCTTCTAAGATCAAGAATAAGACAAGGATGTCTCTTTCATCATGCCTTTTCACCGTCATACTGAACATCTAAGCTCATGTAGTAAGACGAGAAAAGGAAATAAAAAGTAAACAGATTGGGAAAGAAGAAATAAAACTGTCTTTTTACACAGATGACATGATTGTCTATGTAGAAAATCTGTAAGAACTGACAAAGAAATTGTAATGAATAAGCAATTATAGCAATACTGCAGGATAAAAGGTTAATATAAAAAGTAATTGCTTTCCTATATGTCAGCAATGAACAAGTGGATTTTGAAATTAAAAATGTAATATCATTTACATCAGCACTCAAAAAAGAGAAATACCTAGGTATAAATCTTATAAAATATATACAAGATCTATATGAGGAAAACTACAAAATTCTGATAACAGATATCAAAGAACTAAATAAATGCAGAGATAGTTCATGTTTATGGTTAAGTAGACTCAATATTTTCAAGATGTAATTTCTTCCCAATTTTGTCTGTGGATTCAATTAAATCCCAGTGGAAATAAATCCCGTTAAGTTGTTTGGTGCATATTGACAAACAGATTCTAAAGTTTAAATGAAGAAGCAAAAGACCCAGAATAGCCAATTCAATATTGAAGGAGAAGAACAAAGCTGGACACTACCTGATTTCAAAACTCACTATGAAGCTGCAGTAATCAAGACAGTTTTGGCAAAAGGACAGTCACATAGATCAGTGAAACAGAAGAGAGAGTCCAGAAATAGGCCCTTCAAAATAGAGTTAACCAATCTTTGGCAAAGGAGCAAAGGGAAAACAGTAGAGCTCAGCAGTGTTCTCAACAAATGATGCTGGAACAACTGGGCATCCACATGCGAAAAAATGAACTTGGACACACATGAAGAGATGTCCAACATCATATATCATTTAGTTTAGTTTTTAGTTCAGTCGCTCAGTCATGTCCGACTCTTTGCGACCCCATGAATCGCAGCACACCAGGCCTCCCTGTCTATCACCAACTCCCGGAGTTCACTCAGACTCACATCCATCGAGTCAGTGATGCCATCCAGCCATCTCATCCTCTGTCGTCCCCTTCTCCTCCTGCCCCCAATCCCTCCCAGCATCAGAGTCTTTTCCAATGAGTCAACTCTTCGCATGAGGTGGCCAAAGTACTGGAGTTTCAACTTTAGAATCATTCCTTCCAAAGAAATCCCAGGGCTGATCTCCTTCAGAATGGACTGGTTGGATCTCCTTGCAGTCCAAGGGACTCTCAAGAGTCTTCTCCAACACCACAGTTCAAAAGCATCTTCAGCGCTCAGCCTTCTTCACAGTCCAACTCTCACATCCATACATGACCACAGGAAAAATCCTAGCCTTGACTAGATGAACCCTTGTTGGCAAAGTAATGTCTCTGCTTTTGAATATGCTATCTAGGTTGGTCATAACTTTCCTTCCAAGGAGTAAGTGTCTTTTAATTTCATGGCTGCAATCACCATCTGCAGTGATTTTGGAGCCCAGAAAAATAAAGTCTGACGCTGTTTCCACTGTTTCCCCATCTATTTCCCATGAAGTGATGGGACCAGATGCCATGATCTTCGTTTTCTGAATGTTGAGCTTTAAGCCAACTTTTTCACTCTCCACTTTCATCAAGAGGCTTTTTAGTTCCTCTTCACTTTCTGCCATAAGGGTGGTGTCATCTGCATATCTGAGGTTATTAATATTTCTCCCGGCAATCTTGATTCCAGTTTGTGTTTCTTCCAGTCCAGCATTTCTCATGATGTACTCTGCATAGAAGTTAAATAGACAGGGTGACAATATACAGCCTTGACGTACTCCTTTTCCTATTTGGAGCCAGTCTGTTGTTCCATGTCCAGTTCTAACTGATGCTTCCCGACCTGCATACAAATTTCTCAAGAGGCAGATCAGGTGGTCTGGTATTCCCATCCCTTTCAGAATTTTCCACAGTTTATTGTGATCCACACAGTCAAAGGCTATAGAGACTTATAAAAAGATTAGTGGTTGTAGGGGTTGGAAGTATCGGAGACAGAGGGATGAATATGTGGAGCACAGAAGATGTTTTAGGACAGTGACACTCCTCTGTATGATATCACAATGCCATTATACGTGTGTCCAAACCCACAGGATGTACACCACCAAGAGTGAGCTTGAATACAAACTATGAAGTCTGGGTGATAATAATGTGTTATAGGTTTACTGATAGTAAGCAGTGTACCTACTCTGGTGTGGAATGTATCAGTGTGGAAGAGGTTGTGTATATATGGGGACATATATATGGATGTGTATGGGAATTGTTCTTTCTGTTCAATTTTGCAATGAATTTAAAACTACACTAAGAAATAAAGTTTATTAAAGAAAGAATGAATTGCTGATATGTGTCACAACATAGATGAACTTTGAAAGCATGTACTAAGTGAAAGAAGTCAGTCATAAAAGTCTACACATTATCTGCTTTCATTAATATGACAGTCCAGAGTAGGAAACTCCATAGAGACAGCTGGTATATTAGTGGGTCTATGGGGTCGCACAGAGTCGGACATGACTGAAGCGACTTAGCAGCAGTAGCAGCAGGGCTGAGGACCGGGTGGTGATGAGGATGGTGGTGATGGTGGTCATTTAGTCACTCACTTGTGACTCTTGTGACCCCATGGACTGTAGCCTGCCAGGCTCCTCTGATCATGGGATTGCCCAGGCAAGAATACTGAAGTGGTTGCCATTTCCTTCTCCAGGGAGTCTTCCCAACCCAAGGGTCAAACCTGGGTCTCCTGCATTGCAGGCAGATTCTATCCCGAATGAGCCACCAGGGAAGCCTGGTGATGAGGATATGGAAGGGTAATACCTAAAGTGTTTTGGGTTCCCTTCTGAGATGATGAAAGTGTTCTAAAATTGGCTGTGGTCATGGCTGCACTCTGAAATACATAGAACACATTTTAAATGAGTGAACTCTATGGTATGTAAATTATAACTCAAGTTGTGTTTAAAGAAAACCTCAGCACTGACAAAATAAAAAAGAAATGAAATAAAAGAACAGTAAAGAAAGTGGTGAGTATAAATCTAAATAAAACTATACTAATGCCTCATGGAGACTTAAAAATATATGTATAATTAAAATGCACAGAAACTATGATGTAAAAGTCAGGATGAGGATAAATGGAGTTAAAAGTGTTCTAAAGTCTTCTCTTTGTGAGGAAGATAAAGGCACTAATCAATTATACTTCAATAAATCAAGGATCATGTTAAGTGCTAGAAAGGTATGTGACTCCAAATTAGAAGAGGAAAAAATTATTCAAAAGAAATCAATGCATAAGTTAAAAACAGCATAGGTAAATAAGTAATTTAAAGTAATTATATTAAATGCAAACAGACTAAAAAACTCTCTTAAAAGATTAAAACTGTCAGACTGAGGGCAAAATACAAAATTGAACTATATGCTATTTATAAGGGTTACATCTAAAACATATGAATATAGAATGGTAGAAAATAAAATATGGAAAAAGAAATAATATATAAGTATTGACCAAGAGAAAACTGATATAGCTATATTAAATTCCTATAAAATAGACTTTCAGGATGCAGAAGAGTTCACAGCATCACTTGTAACACCCTAAACGGAAACTACCAAATATCCATGGAGAGTAGAAGGGATAAACTCTGGTATATTTGTGCATGCAAATGAGTGAGCTATAAATACCCACAACACTTGGATAGCTCTTAAAAACATAATGTTGAGCAAAAGCAGTAAGACACAAAAGAATTCATGAAGTATGATTCCACTTAGAAAAGTATCCCCAAACAGGCAAAACTAAACAATTTTATTTAGCCAGGTACCTATGTGTTTACACTGTGAAAAAAGTCAAGGAAGTGACTGTCCTTCCATGGAGAGGCTTCATTCAGGCTCTCTATGTTGAGAGGGGTCTTTCCCCAGAAACACAAGGAGGTGTTTGGCAGGTTCTATATCTGGAAGGATCAAGACTCTGCCCGTGGTAATGAGGGATCAGGGCAGGGAGGGGAACTGCTGAGGCCAGGGCGAGCCTGTGCAGCCACCTGCAATCTGAGGCTTCCTTGCCCGCTCCTTACGGAGTGCAGGCAATGTCCCCAGGGAGAGGGCAGAGAGGGCAGAGCAAGTGGGGAGAGGTCCGGCCCCTCCTCCTCGCCCCAGTCTGTCCTATCTCGCGCCAGGGTGCCAGCACTGGGGACCTCCTTGGGCTGTCCTTTAGGCTAGGGTGGCCATATTCAGGCTCACATGACCCTTATTCCCAGTTGGCCAACCCACTGCAAGCTTGGGGCCATGGACTCCATAAGCCATGAAACCGAAGGAGTTCAGGGCAGTTTCCCCTCAAGTTCACTGAACAATTGGGCCCCTCACTAACACCTGGACTGTAGGAGTCATTAAGATGAAATGATTTCAGGCTATTCCTATAACGGGGGCTTTCCTGGTGGCTCAGCAAAGAAGAGTTCACCCGCCAACACTGGAGACACGGGTTCGATCCCTGGGTTGGCAAGATCCCCTGGAGAAGGAAATGGCAATCCACTCCAGTAGTCTTGCCTGGGAAATCCCATGGATAGTGGAGCCTTGGGGGCTATAGTCCGTGGGGCACAAAAGAGTCAGACACAGCCTAGCCACTAAACAGCAATTCTTATAATGAGGTCAGCTTGGAGTGGGGTTTTGGTAGAGACTGAATTTGCCAACAATGGCTTCAGCTCAGGTCCCCATAGTTGGCCGTAACCACCCCCCACCTGCATCTGGTTTGGCCACAACTGCAGCTTGTTGGGGAATTTGTACGAGTGAGTGCTTCCACTCAGATCATCTGCAGGCTGCTCCCTGACCCTTCAAGCAGTACGAGTGGAAACTGGCTGGGGTGTTTAACTTGACCTAGTGATTCTCGTAGGGTGAAGGTGATGCCTGGCTTCCCTCCTTCTTTTCTTAATTTTGTCTGTTCTTGGTCAACTCAGTGATTCACTGTTGGAAACCACAGAAATGAATCTTAGCCTACTCATAAAAAAAAGGAGTATACTGTAAGAATACTGGGTAGGTTGCTCTCAGAATCAGAGAAGGCAATGGCACCCCACTCCAGTACTCTTGCCTGGAAAATCCCATGGATGGAGAAGCCTGGGAGGCTGCAGTCCATGGGGTCGCAAAGAGTTGAACACGACTAAGCGACTTGACTTTCACTTTTCACTTTCATGCATTGGAGAAGGAAATGGCAACCCATTCCAGTGTTCTTGCCTGGAGAATCCCAGGGACGGGGGAGCCTGGTGGGCTGCCGTCTATGGGGTCACACAGTCGGACATGACTGAAGCGACTTAGCAGCAGCAGCAGCAGCAGCTCTCAGAATGGACTGAAGGGAATGCTGATGGGCCAAAGCACAGACAGGTCATCCCAAGGGTGTGGTCTGGTGCTGCCCTGGCTGGTTGCTGGTCTCTGGACCCCTGGACTCTCAACTCCATCCACAGCCATCTAGCACTCAAGATCCCAGATGCCACCACCCTGGTGATTAAAATGGAATTGGAAGAACTTCTGCTTGTCTCTGTTCCTCATCCAGACTTGTGTCCTAGACAAGATCATCTCACAGGCTGGCAGGACTGTGGTGGTCCAGAGAACACGTTTGGGTCTTTGCCTTCTGTAGAGAGGAGCGGGGTTCATCAGCACCCACATGGTGGGCATTTCTCCAAACCCAGGATGGGGGCTCAGATGCTGAGCAGCTAGCCCCCAAATGGTGAGCAACACTGCGTGTGGCCTCCAGGACTGGGCATCAGGGCAAGAGGAGAGTCCGACCCAGCCCCTGCTATTGGGTGTGACACAGATACATGACAATTGAAACAACACCGGGGTCAAAAAACGACGGTGTCAGCACCTAGGAAGGAACCATGAATCTGGCCTTAGTTTCCCCATCTGTAAAACAAGAGCAGTAATGATAGCGCTTGTCTCACTCACACGGATGTTTGAGAAACACTGATAAACAACACGTGACACACCCTCTACCGTCCTGGCACGTATGGGGCCCTGCACTAGTGGCGGTGTTCTCATTAAGGAGGCAGTTGCGCAGAGGCAGAGCAACCAGGAATGTGGTCACTCGTGCTTTGGGGTTCTAGTAGCTCCACCCACACATTTCCAGGGGTAGCATAGTGGGGTGGGGTCAGCCCACAGGCTCTGGAGCCAAACTGACTGAACCCGAAACCCATGTCTGACATGTACTAGTTAGAGGAACTTGGGTGTCTTATTCACTGTTGGGTGCCTTAGTTTCCTTATTTGTAACTTGGGATGGTTACCATTGCTCACCTCACAGGGATGATGCAAGGATTATACAGGTGATATATGAAGGTCTCTGAGCAATGCCTGGCAAGTAGTTAGGAACTCAGTGTGTCTGTGTGCGTGCTCAGCTGCTCAGTCGTGTGCTACTCTTTGCGACCCCATGGACTGTAGCCCGCCAGCCTCCTCTGTCCAGGAATTTTCCAGACAAGAATACTGGAGTGGGTTGCCATGCCCTCCTCCAGGGGATCTTCTCCATCCAGGGATCACACCCAAGTCTCTTAAATCTCCTGCATTGGCAAGCAGATTCTTTACCACTGTGCCACCTGGGAAGCCCACGATCTCAATAAGTATTAACAATTTTTTTTAGTCAGAGTCCATTCTGGGCACAAAGGCCTGACAAATGCCAGACTGCTCCGTCTCGGAGGGAGGTACCATTTGCTCGTGCTACCTAAGGAACTGTACTGTACAGTTAGCAAAGGCCTGAGGGACCTAGTTGTTCAGACCCAAACTTCTCAGGCTCAGAACCTCATGTTCATAGCCTGTGTGAGCCTGGAGCTCACTGTTGTCAGTTCCTGGCCAAGTTCCTGCTAATACCCACATCCCCATTTCTATACCGAGCCTGCCATCTTGGCTTGGCTTCATCACACTTTTCCACACTACATCCGTTCTCAGGATGTTGAACCTCACAGGAGACTCGATGGGGGATAGGCTGGTATCTGGGCAGGGACTCCCGATCTCTCATTCCAAGTCTTCTCTAGGGAGCAGCCCTATATTCTAGCCTGTCTTCCTCTAGGACAGTGGGTCTCAACCAGGAAACATTTAGCATTGTCTGGAGACACTTTCGGTTGTCACAGCTTGGGGGGATGCAGGAATGCGACTGGCACTGAGTGAGTAGAAGTCCGGGCTGCTGCTCGATATCCTACGATGCACAGACAGTCCTGTGCAACAGAGAACTTTCCAGCCCAATAAACATTTTCCAGTGCTGAGGTTGAGAAATCCTGTTCTAGGAATTTCGTGAAATTAAAATCTATATCTTGCTATAATACAATTCTTGCATAAGAAAGCAAGCAAAAATCCCTCTAAATCTCCCTACTCACAAGTGACCACTGTATACATTTTGGTGATCTTGGCTCCATGTTTCTCTCTCTGTGTATGTACATGTAAATTTATAGATGTGTATAACATGACAGAAATATGCTCATGCTATACATGCTGTTCTGCAAACTTTTTTTTCACTCAGCAATATACCATCAGCTTCTTTCTACTGTCAACAAATGGAGATTTGCAACATCCTTTTTAGAAGTCTGCATGGCATTCCATAGTACGGATGTAACACTTTATTTAGACAATCCCTTATTGATGGATATTCAGATCATTTCCAGTATTTTGCTTTATAAACACTACTGTGATGAATATCATTGTATATACATCTTAGTGTGCTTGGCTGAGTAAATCCTTAAGATAAATTCTTAGAGTGGAATTGCTGACAAAAGAATAACATGCCCTTTTAGGACTTTCAATACTCAGTGATGAGTTACACTTGAAAAGGTACATTAATTTACACAATCTCCGACAGGGCACAGGGATGCCAGTCTCTCTGCCCCTTTGCCCACACTGGATATTATCAATTGTATTAATCTGCAAAAGGGATTTTTTTAAGACTAGCAGAGAGTAGCCAGAAATGCTCACAGCTAAGTGTGTCAAGTTTGTGCTCGGCAGCTGAGTCCCGGGATTTGACGTAGCCCTGCTGGGGCCCGATCTTCTGTCTCCTCCCAGGTCCCTGCTCTCTCTGCGGAGGCCTCGGCGAGGCCAGGGCGGCCGAGGGAAACTTGGTGAGCACAATGTGCCTTCTCACGTGGGGCTACTGCTCCCCAACCAGTGTTCTCTCTGTCTGGCTGGGAACACTCCTTGGCCCTCCTTTCTCTGTGGTCACTTCTCTCCCTGATTTTTAAGGACCCAGGAGAGTGTGTCTATCAGGGAAGTCTCTATGGCCTGACCTGAAGCTATCTACTCTTTATGCTCTAATTGGGGCAGTCTCCACTCACAGCTCATATGATTTTCTCAGCATATATGCCCAGTAGTAGGATTGCTGGGTCATACCTGTAGAAGGGAATACTACTACCTGTAGTAGGATTGCTGAGTCACACCCACTCCAGTATTCTTGTGTGGAAAATCCCATGGACAGAGGAGCCTAGCAGGCTACATACAGTCCATGGGGTCACAAAGAGTTAAACACAACTGAGTGACTAACCCTTTCACACTTCCAGTTTTTCACAGTAATTTTATTCCTTTTTTTGGTTAAAGGAATCTTCATATTGTTCTCCATATTAGCTGGATCAATTTACATTCCCATTAACAATGCAAGAGGGTTACCTTTTATCCACATCCTCTCCAGAATTTATTGTTTGTAGATTTTTTTGATGATGGCCATTCTGACAACTGTGAGGAGATACCTCATTGTAGTTTTGATTTTTATTTCTCTAATAGGAGTGAGGTTGATTATCTTTTCCTGTGTTTGCTGGCCATCTGTACGTCTTCTTTGGAGCAATGCCTGTTTAGGTCTTCTGCCCATTTTTTGATTGGGATGTTCATTTTTCTGATACTGAGGTATATGACCTGCTTGTATATTTTGGAAATTAATCTTTTGTCAGTTGCTTCATTTCCTATTATTTTCTTTCATTCTGAGGGTTGTCTTTTCATTTTGTTTATAGTTTCCTTGATAGCATCCTTTCCCAATTTGGAACCAGTTTGTTGTTCCACGTCTGGTTCTAACTGTTCTGAGGAAGTACGACAAGACTGTATATTGTCACCCTGCTTATTTAACTTCTATGCAGAGTACATCATGAGAAATGCTGGGCTGGATGAAGCACAAGCTGGAATCAAGACTGCAGGGAGACATATCAATAACCTCAGATATGCAGATGACACCACCCTTATGGCAGAAAGTGAAGAGGAACTAAAGAGTCTCTTGATAAAAGTGAAACAGGAGAGTGAAAAATTTGGCTTAAAACTCAGCATAAAGAATGAAGATCATGGCATCTGGTCCCATCACTTCGTGGCAAATAGATGGGGAAACAATGAAAACAGTGAGAGACTTTATTTTCTTGGGCTCCAAAATCACTGCAGATGGGGACTGCAGCCATGAAATTAAAAGATGCTTACTCCTTGGAAGAAAAGCTATGACCAACCTAGACAGCATATTAAAAAGCAGAGACATTACTTTGTTGACCAAGGTCCACATAATCACAGCTATGGTTTTTCCAGTAGTTATGTATGGATGTGAGAATTGAACCATAAAGAAAGCTGAGTGCCAAAGAATTGATGCTTTTGAACTGTGGTGTTGGAAAAGACTCTTGAGAGTCCCTTGGACTACAAGGAGATTCAACTGGTCCATCCTAAAGGAGATCAGTCCTGAATATTCATTGGCAGGACTGATGTTGAAGCTGAAGCTCCAATACTTTGGCCACCTGGTGTGAAGACCTGACTCATTGGAAAAGATCCTGATGCTAGGAAATACTGAAGGCAGGAGGAGAAGGGGATGACAGAGGATGAGATGGTTGGATGGCATCACTGACTCAATGGACATTAATTTGAGCAAGCTCCAGAAGTTGGTGATGGACAGGGAAGCCTGGTGTGTTGCAGTTCAAGGGGTCACAAAGAGTCAGACATGACTGAACGACTGAACTGATCTGAACTGAACTCACAGTTTCCTTTGCTGTGCAAAAGCTTTCAAGTTTAATACACCCTGCTGCTGCTGCTGCTGCTAAGTCGCTTCAGTCGTGTCCGACTCTGTGAGACCCCATGGACTGCAGCCTACCAGGCTTCTCTGTCCATGGGATTCTCCAGGTAAGAACACTGGAGTGGGTTAACATTTCCTTCTCCAATGCATGAAAGTGGAAAGTGAAAGTGAAGTCACTCAGTCGTGTCCGACTCTTAGCGACCCCATGGACTGCAGCCTACCAGGCTCCTCCATCCATGGGATTTTCCAGGCAACAGTACTGGAGTGGGGTGCCATTGCCTTCTCCCAATACACCCTGAGAAAACCACAATTCAAAAAGACACATGAATCCCAATGTCCATTGCAGCACTATTTACAATAGCCAGGACATGGAAGCAACCTAGATGTCCACTGACAGATGAATAAAGAAAGAAACTGTGGTACATATATACAGTGGAATATTATTCAGCCATAAAAGGGAATAAATGTGAGTCAGTTCCATAAAAGGGAACCGATGTAGATGAACCTAGAGACTGTTATACAGAGTGAAGCAAGTCAAAAAGAGAAAAACAAATATCATATATTAACACATATGTGTGGGATCTAGAAAAATGATACTGGTGAACCATTCCTGCAGGACAGGAATTAGAGATGCAGACACAGAAATCAGACTTGTGGGCACAGCATCCCATAAATGTCATCCTTAGACATGCAACTAGGGGGCAGCTTAGGATGGTACCCACTGCTCCCTCTTACTCTCCTCTCTCTGACATGCCTATCCAATCCCAGGAGAGTAAGTAAAAGCAGCTGGCAAGTGAAAAAGGGGGTGAGCTTTCCTATAGCAAGCATTGATTTTTAGCCAAGCATCCCACAGGTATTTCTAGGACAGCGAGTTGAAACCAGGCTCTGGTTGAGTATTTGGGGTAGGGTTATGAGAAAGTGAAATGAAGGCAAGCCAGCAGCTCTTGCCATCTAGAAGCTCACATTCCAGTGTGAGAGGCTGGCATATGAAAGATCATTACAAAATGGGATGTATATAATAATAAAAACTAATCTTCATTGATTATGTGCTGAAGGCTTTGCCTGAATGATCTCATTTAATTTCCATAAAACCCTGTGATATGGGTATTATTAGGCTGATTGAAGAAACTGAAGGCCAGAGAAGTAAAGTAGATTTGAACTTGGTCCTTTCTGACTACAGACCCATGTCTTTACCATTCTGCTATCAAATGGTACATGGAGAAGGTAGCCACTGGGGATGGGATGTGGGAAATGGGATTTGAGAAGATGAGCTGAAAAGAGAAGGAAGTATATTCCATGGATATGGAGACGTAGAGAGGACTTGTGGACACGGTTGGGGAAGGAGAGGGTGGGATGACCCGAGAGCTGCATTGGCTGACACGCACTATGCGTAAATAGCTAATGGGACGCTGCTGTACAGCACAGGGAGCTCAGCTTGGTGCTCCATGATGATTTAAGGAGGTGGAATGAGGAGAGGTGGGAGGGAGGTTCGAGAGGGAGAGGCTATACATATAGCTGGTTCACAACGCTGTATAGCAGAAACTAACATAACATTGTAAAGCAATTGTACTCCAGCTTAAAAGAACAAAAAATAAAAATAAATGTTTAAAAAAGAAGGAACTATGTTCCTGAAAAATGAATCAGTGTTGCCAAAGACTGCATATTTGTGTGGACGCAGTACATTGGTTATGTCTTGTGTGCTTGGTTGCTCAGTCATGTCAGGCTCTTCCAACCCTATGAACAAATAGCCCACCAGATCGGTCCATGGGATTCTCCAGGCAAGAATACTGGAGTGGGTTGCCTTGCCCTACATTGGTTTATAAAGCTGCTAATTAGCATTTACTGAGAACCTACTATGTTCTAAGCACTTTGCATGTGTTTAATCCCTACAGCTGTCTATATATTCTTACCTACATTTTTTTAAAGGGGGCCTAAGGCTCAAGGAGAAAGCTGAGCGCCGAAGAATTGATGCTTTTGAACTGTGGTGTTGGAGAAGACTCTTGAGAGTCCCTTGGACTGCAAGGAGATCCAACCAGTCCATTCTGAAGGAGATCAGCCCTGGGATTTCTTTGGAAGGAATGATGCTAAAGCTGAAACTCCAGTACTTTGGCCACCTCATTCGAAAAGTTGACTCATTGGAAGACTCTGATGCTGGGAGGGATTGGGGGCAGGAGGAGAAGGGGACGACAGAGGATGAGATGGCTGGATGGCATCACTGACTCGGTGGACGTGAGTCTGAGTGAACTCCAGGAGTTGGTGATGGACAGGGAGGCCTGGCGTGCTGCGATTCATGGGGTCACAAAGAGTCGGACATGACTGAGCGACTGAACTAAACTGAAGGCTCAGGGAGAAGTGACCCAGAGAACCACAGACAGTAAAGGAGAGAAGGCAGAACCAGAACCCAGATCTGTCTCATCCCCAAAGAGTGTTTTTTCCACTATAACAGTCCTATAGCTGGAAATTCAATATTGAGATCTGATCCCAGCTCCTGACCCGTCTGTCAATATACTGACTTTCCCTAGCTACAGCGGTTGGCTCAGAAGTGGGCACGTGGTCTAGGTTAGTCCAATCAGAGTAACTCTGGTGCTTGATGAGGAACTTCTGGAAAGAGGCTTCATTCTTGCCTACCTTGAACATGGGGGCAGGCTGGAGAGGCAGAGCTGAAGCTTTGGCTGAGAAGGAGATGAGGTTGAGGCTGGGGCAGTGGTCTTTAACTGCAGGGTCAAGGGCTGCAGATGTGGTAGGTAGGACAGCAAATGTGCGCAACACATATGAAGAGTTGTGAGAAATAAAACACTGCCTGCCATATCAGAAACCAAGGATGTCACAGGCATCAGTAATTGCAACCCCTCCCCCAGTGAGCCCGGAGGGAACTCAGGATGGAAACAAGGAGTGTCTATCATCAAGCAGTCATCAGACCGCAGCCACCACTGAAGGTGCAGCTTGAGGAAACTCAGGATTTGAAAACAAAGGATATTGGCCCCATAGTGCCAAGGTGCATACCAAAGAAACTCAGAGAAGGCACTGGTGACCCACTCCAGTGCTCTTGCCTGGAAAATCCCATGGACGAAGGAGCCTGGTAGGGTCAGTCCATGGGGTCGCTAAGAGTCGGACACGACTGAGCGACTTCACTTTCACTTTTCACTTTCATGCATTGGAGAAGAAAATGGCAACCCACTCCAGTGTTCCTGCCTGGAGCATCCCAGGGTCGGGGGAGCCTGGCAGGCTGCCGCCTATGGGGTCGCACAGAGTCAGACACGACTGACGCAACTTAGCAGCAGCAGCATACCAAAGGAAGGATTTCAGTGAGCCCAGGCTCTCGCATCTTCCCATACACAGAAAAGCACTAAATTCCTTAACTTGAGATATCTGGTTTTCTTTAATTAGCAATAATCTTTTGACAATCCGACTACCTTCCCTTTGTTGCCCAAACTTCTATATATCCTGGCTCCTCCCCTTGCCTCCTCAGAGCAGTTTTCTTAGAGCTAAGATGTTATCTCCCAGGCTTGAAGGGCCTAAAAATGACAGCTGAATAAAACATAACTCTCAGCTTTTAGGTTGTGGCTTGTTTTCAGTTGACAGTTGGGAGGGGGGCGGAATTCCCAGCCCTAACTTGGCATCTGGCAGCCAGCAGTGCCCCTGCTTGAACCCAGCAGGCAGAGCTCGTTTGTGGGGGAGACCGTGCTATAAATGAAACCGGAGAGAATCAGGCACTCCTTGTACTTCCACTAATAACCACCCACTAGACTTGTAGACACAGTGTGTCCCAGGTGGGTCATCAGGCAACTGTATTTCATGTCAAGGTAATAAATAGGAGGCTGAGGTGCAGTAAAAAACCAGTTTGGACCTCTCCAGGGGGTGGCACGGTGCCTGTCACTCTGAATAATGCTGTGTTCTCTCAGTACCTCCAGCATGCCGGGCTCGCTCCAGCCTCCGGTTCGGCATACCGAATTCCTTTGTCTGACGTGTTCTTCCTCCATCTCTTCACCTGGCCACCTTATGGTCCGGGTAGCAGCAGAAGTGGCACTTTTCTCAGAGGACTCCCTGGACCTCCATCCCCTCCGTGGTGGGGCAGGCAGGCCTCAAAGCCCCGCCTCCGGAGCCCCACCCGCTGGGCCCTGCCCGCGGAGCAGAGGTCAGTCTACCTTGCAGCTGGAAGAAGAAAGCCACGTGGCGGCAGGAGCCAGGCCGCCGAGCCTGGCAGCAGGAATCTGGAGCTGGGTTGAGTTTCACTTGCTCACAGGGTGTCTCTTGCAGAGACCTCACACCTGGCCCTTCAGACCAGAGTCCCTAGTGTGAAATGGCTGAGCGGACACCTCAGTCGTTGGACTGTGTGCAGAAGCGCTGCGCACCTCACTGCAATTCAAGATGGCGGAGCTGGGCCGTGTGCAGAGATGCTGCGCCTGACACTGCGGTCGGCAGCCCCGAGCAGCACCGCCCCAGCCCTGAGGACTCCTCTGCCCTCCCACTGACAAGGACCATGTAAAGCAGCCCTGCACAAACTCGTGCCTCCCAGTGCTTTGATCAAAGAATAAAGCCTGCTTTTCCTTCTGAAAACACACACACACATTTGTGACCATAACAAGCACTCAGGGCACCCTGTGCAGAAGGGCTCTGCACTTGGGGATTAATGCTCCGTGGTCACCATCTCAATAGTCTTAATGACTATCGCTGAATTTGTGTTTATAGGTGAACAGAATGGAACAATAGAGCCTGCACTGGGGACTTGGAACCTCACTCATGTGCGGTCCCACCTTCCATCACGTCCTGGGATGGGTCCTCAGACATTTACTCTTTCTCTCCTGGTACCCAGGACATTCCAGGAGACTTGCTGGCTTCCCCCTCCCACCACCTGACCCAACAGGGGGCCTGAGCCAGGGCCTTGGAGGGTTGGAGCCAGCCATGCACGCTTGGTGGCACCTTGCGGCAGGTGTGATCCCCAACTTGTGTTTAACACAACAGCGGTCTGGTGGGTGACCAGGCAGAGACCGTGGGGCAAGGAGGTCAAACTCAATCCAGGTTCCCAGTGCATGTTAGCATGGAGGTCTAAATGTTCCAGAGGATCTCCAGTCTGCAGTGAGTCGGGCCTGATGCCTGAATCTGCTTTTCCATACCTGCCGGGCCAGGGCATGTGGTAGAGGGCTGTGAACTTCTGTGCTCTCCCCACTGGTAGCCTGAACCCCTAAGGACTCATGTAGCTGGCTGTGTGCCTGGGGGAGGAGGGATGGGGGTCTCAGAATCCCCTTCCTCTTTCAGTCTTCCTGTGTCTGGCATGTTTATCTCTGTGCCTAGCTTCAAGCGTCCTTTTTGGATGAGCCATGTAATACAAATTGTGTAATTTCAGTGGTTTTGTTTATGAATTAAATGCCCTGGTGATTACTTTTTGTGTTTTTTTTTTTTTTTTGGCCGCACCAAGTGCGGGATCTTAGCTCCCCAACCAGGGATCAAACCCACGCCCCCTCCGGTGGAAGCATGGAGTCTTAACCACTGGACCTCCATGGAAGTTCCCCTGGTGTTTACAATTAAAACTGGAATCACCAACATGAAGACAGTAAATTCATGCTAGTATTTTAAAATGTATAGTTTTCTTTACTTAGAATGACACCAAATAACAAATGAAAAGCATTGTAAGTCAAGAGACAGATCACGAAAGAAAGAAGCAACTGTGTATGTACCTTTAACAGCACTTTTCCCTACTCTTTGACCAAGGAGCTCTGAATTTTCATTTTGCACTCACCCTACCACAGCTCATGTTTATTAAATGAAAGACTAACTAACTAAATAAATATTTTTATTAAAAACTGGAGCACACTCATTATCTATTTCCTGACAATGCTTTGTGTACTCAGGACTGCTGGCATGAAATTCAAGAATATCTGAATCATACACTTCCTCTTGAATCATATATGCCTATTGTGGGTTTATTTGCCATCTGTCTTCAAAGTCATCACATTTTGTCAGCACTGATGTTCTAGTCTCACTTGAGATCCGGTGCTGGTTCTGTTGGAGTTGCTTGTATCAGACTAATCCTTCCACAGACAGAAATTGTAAACTCTGGACATTTTAAAACAACCATTGAAAGATGCCAGAGAACAGACAAAAACAAGAAAGAGTTTAACCCATGAAAACAGTAAGCATACTGACACACACAGACAAAACACCCATGTCCATAGGCATGCATGCACACACACACACACACACACAGACACACACATTACAGAGGGACAGAATCTCTGTGGGGGGAAGACCATTGTCCACCTTGTTGATGATGCATAGTAGATGACCAGTACGTCAAATGAATGTTTTGTGGGTGTACATCTTCTTTCTTTAAATCGGGTTCATTTAGACATGAGTATGCGCGTGCTCAGTCATGACCGACTCTTCGTGAACTCATGGATTGCTGCCCACCAGGCTCCTCTGTCCATGGCATTTTCCAGGCAAGAATACTGGAGTGGGCTGCCATTTCTCTCTCCAGGGGATGTTCCTGATCCAGGGGTTGAACCTGAGTCTCCTGAGTCTCCTGCATTGCAGTCAGATTGTTTACCACTGAGCCACCTGGGAAGACCCTTATTGAGACATAATTTGTCTGAAGTATAATTCACATCTTTTAGTTGTGCTATGTGATAAGTTTACGTATTAATATATAGTTGTATTATCTCCACTACAGTCAAGATAGAATTTCTATCCCCACCGAAAGTTTCTTCTTGTTCCTTTGCAGTCAATCCCCAGCCATAAACCCCGGCAATGATTGACCTGATTTCTGTCATTACAGCTTTGTTTTTCAGAATGCGGTATAAATGGAATCATACTGAACGTAGCCTTTTGTGTCTGGCTTCTTTCACTTGCATGAATGTTTCTGAAATTCATCCCTGTTGTTGCATGTATGTGTTTGTAAATCATTCCTAGTCTGGCTGAGTAGTATTCCACTGTGTCTCAATGTGTGGACATTAGGGTTGTTTTCAGTTTGGGGCTATTATGAAGAAAGCTGCTACAAGTGTTTGCAGGTGGGTTTCTGTGTGCATGTGCTTAATTTCTCTTGGGTAAATAGCTAGGAGTGGGATAGTTGAGTAACATGGGTAAATATGTGTTTTAACTTTCTAGGAACCTGCCAAACTGTTTTCCTAAGTGGTTCTATTAGCAATGTAATGAGGATTCCAATTGCTCCATATTCCCGTCAGCACTTAAAGAAATGCTTAACCATTCTACTAGATGTGTCGTGTTATCTTGTTGGTTTCAATGTGTATTTACGTAATGAATAATGAAGTCAAGCATTTTTCACATCCTTATTTGCTATCCACTTCTCTTTTTTGGTTACCCATGTATTCAAATTTCTTTTCCATTAAAAAGTTGGATTGTTCATTTTTTATTACTGAATTGTGGGAGTACTTTATGTATTTAAAGATACAAGTCTTTTACCAAATACGTGTTTTGCAAATGTTTTCTCCAATCTGTAACTTGTCTTTTCATTCTCTTAATAGTGTCGTTTGAAGAGTAAAATTTTAAAAACATGATTAAGTCCAATTTATTTATTTTCCCTTTAAAGTTTGTGCTTTTGTGTCCTAAGAAATCATTGCCTAAACCAAAATCACAAAGATTGTTCCCCAGTGTTTCTTTTTCTAGAAGTTTTTAAATTTTGAGTTTTTCTAGTGTTAAGGCCCTGATTAGTTTCAAATGATTTTTTGGTATATGTTGTAAGATGGAGTTGAGGTTTATTGGTTTGTATGTGCAATTATTTCAATATCATTTATTGAAAAGACTATTCTTTCTCCATTGAATTACCTTTGTATCTTTGTTGAAAATAAATTGGCCATATACCTGTAGGTTTACTTTTGCTAAACTACTGGACTCTGGACTTCTGAACTATCTTTTCTTTCCATCTATCTGTGGGTCTGTCCTTTCAAGAGGGCCACATTGCCTCGATTACTGTAGCCTTATAATAAATCTTCAAATAAGGTAACACAGATCCTCCAACTTTGAAAAATTGTTTTGGCTATTCTAATTCCTTTGTCTTTCTATGTAAATTTTATAATCAGCCTCTCAGTTAAAAAAAAAAAAAAACCCAAATTCTTATTTAAATTTTATTTAATACTGTGTTGAACCTGTAGAACAATTCAAAGAGATATAGAATATTAACTATGTTGACTAGTGAGCTTTCTAATCTGTGAACATAGATTATCTCTTTATTTGGTCTTTCTTTGATGCCTTTTAAAATTTTATTTATTTTGGCTGCACTGGGTCTTTATTGCTGCATGTGGGCTTTGTCTAGTTGCAGAGAGCAGAGGCTACTCAATAGCTGAACAAGGGCTTCCCATGTTGCGGAGTAGAGGCTCTAGCCTCACAAGCTTCAGTAGTAGTGCTCTGCAGGCTCTGCAGTTTTGGTGCACAGGCTTAGTTGCTCCGTGGCATGTGGAATCTTCCTGGATGAGGGATCAAACCCGTGTCCCCTGAACTGGCAGGCAGATTCTTATCTACTGTACCACTAAGGAAGTCCTTTGATGTCTTTTAATGCTTTATAGTTTGACAGTTTTCAGAATATAGACCTTGCATAAATTCTGTCAGATCTGCCTCTATTTCATAATTTTTTATTTGATCATAAATTTTACTTTTTGAAAAACTTCAAATCCCAATTGTTCATTGCCTGAATACAGAAGCTAAATTGACTTTTATGTGTTGGCTCTGCATATGTGACCTTTCTAAATTCACCTATTAGTTCAAGTTGCTTTTTCATTAATTATTTGGGATTTTCCACATAGAGATTATATCAATGCAAATAGGGACGGTTGAAGCTTTGTGATATTTCTGTAGACCCATCCTTCTGAGGACATGAAATATAGCTGATGAGAATATGATTTTACCATCAGACCAACTTGGCTTGGATTCTAGGCCCTTTATTTCCCAGCTGTGTGACTATGGGCAAGTTATTTAACCTCTCTGGGCTTCCGTTCCATCACTGTAGAAAGGGAGAAAACCACCCTCGTCTAATGATTATCTAGTGATAATCAGGAGTGGGATGGTAGGTTAAAAGGCAATTACAACTTTAAGGTTTTTGGTATATATTGTCAAAAATGTTTCCCAGAACTGGTATTCCACTGTTTACCAACTACAGCAACATCGTCCATCTGCAATTTTGTGTGCTTTAAGAGACTCCGAGAAAGCCAATAGAAATTTGACCTCTCTTACAATAGCTATTTTTACCCTCTTTGTTTAAAACTGTTGTCCAATTGAACTTTTATATTTCCTGTCTATTGTTTCAGTCTCATGGACTGCCTTCACTATTAGTTTGTTTATGTTATTCTTTTGATTTAGGAAGTGTTTTTCTTTTCAAACTAGAAACTGGATAACCATAACAGCAAAAAGAATTGACCTTTATGGAACATTTCCTATGGGACAGCCATTGTGCTTCACGGGTATTAACTAATCCCCATGACAAGTGTAAGAGACCTATCTTATCTCTATTGCAAGGTGAGAAATTAATGACTTTCCCAAGGGTTCAGATAGTCAACAGCATGCTGGGGATTTTGCCCTGGGTAGATGATTCTGGAGTGCTCACTGCCTCTCATTCAGTAAACCTAAGATCTAGGCAAACTGGCCAGGGACCTTACATCTCCTGCATTGGAGCCTTCCCAGATGGCTCTAGTGGTGAAGAACCCACCTGCCAAGGCAGGCGACATAAGAGACATGGGTTTGATCCCTGAGTTGAAGGGAAGATCCCTTGGAGAAGGGAATGGCAACCCACTCCAGTATTCCAGCCTGGAGAATCCCATGGACAGAGGAGCCTGGTGGGCTATCGTCCATAGGGTCACAAAGAGCACCCATTCTTTTTTCATATTCTTTCATTATGATTTATCACAGAATATTGAATACCGTTCCCTGTGCTATACAGTAGACCTCATTCATCTGTTCTATATACACACCAGTTTGCATCTGCTAATTCCAAACTTCCAATCCAACCCTTTCCCACCCTCCTCCCCTTTGGCAACCACCAGTCTGTTCTGCTTTTTTGACTTTAGTTCCTGATTGCTTCTTTCTCTCTGATCTATAAAAGAACCTGGCATCCAGACCCAAATAAGATGGTTATTTTGAGGCGCTAGTCTGCCATCTTCGCGGTCAGCTGGCTTTCCAAATAAAGTCGTTTTCCTTGCCTCAACACCTCGTCCCTTGGATTCACTGGCCTGTCTTGTGGCAAGCAGAATGAGCTTAGACTCGGTAACAATTTGGCTTAGCCAGCCAGGAGCCTTGCTGCTTGTGGCCAGCTGGCCCCAATCAGGGAATACTGGGGTAAGACCCTAAAAGTTGCCAGGACCATTTTCCTGAGGTTCTTTCCTTCAAGATTCCCTGAAGTGGCGCCGACTGCCCCCAGTGCTTGGCAGTTAAGACAAGGGATCAACAGACTTGTAGAGTCTATGGACTTGGTTTTGTTTGTAGGGTAAGTCTACCCAATCTGATGTCTGGTTCAGCCGGTTCGCTTGTTTGGTGTGTCCTTTTGTGTTAAGAGCTGACAGGCTCGATTTTGGAGGGTAAGTCACTCTGGTGTGCATACCTGGAACATTTTTTCCCCTTAATCTGGGTTTTTTCTTTATGGAACAAGTCAATTTGGTTGGGAACCCATTTGCAGAGGGGAGGTGTTGTTGGACTCTATCCTGAACTGGTTCACTGGGAACTAGCTCTTGTAGGGCAAGCCCACTTTAGTTGGAATTAACTCATTTGTAGCATAAACTTATTTACCTGGTTTGAGAACTGGTCCAGATGGAATAGGTTCATTTGGGAGCTAGTTCTTGTGGGAGTGGGTAGCCTAGTTGGAATTAGTTCATTTGTTTTATAGGATCAGGGAATCGGTTCATCTATATTCATCGATGCTGGAATCTGTGCCGTTTTTCTTGGAATTTGTCTGCATCTTTTGTGTTTTGGTGTTATAAAGCTTGTAAAAATGGGAAATATTTTATCTATCCTGAAGGAAAGATCTTTGGGGTGCATATTAAATGTGTTAAGATCAGGAGAGCAATGGCTCACTGACAGTCTGGCAATCAGAAGCGCTTTACAAAGGAGAGGAATGCTCTAATGATGAACATACCTGGGGGCTCCCTTGGACTTGAGGCATCTAATTCTAATTTGCCTTACAGGAGCTCCAGAGAAGGAAATGGCAACCCACTCCAGGATTATTGCCTGGAGAATTTCATGGACAGAGGAGCCTGGCAGGCTACAGTCCATGGGATCGCAAAGAATCAGACATGATAGAGAGACTAACACTTACTTACACCTAGTCTATTCTCTATATCCGTGACTCTGTTTTTGTTACTGGGATGTATCTGCTTTAAAGGGTTACAGGCAATCCCATGGATGGAGGAGCCTGGTAGGCTGCAGTCCATGGGGTCGCTAAGAGTTGGGCACGACTGAGTGACTTCACTTTCACTTTCATGCATTGGAGAAGGAAATGGCAACCCACTCCAGTGTTCTTGCCTGGAGAATCCCAGGGATAGGGGAGCCTGGTGGGCTGCAGTCCATGGGGTTGCTAAGAGTTGGACACGACTGAAGTGACTTAGCAGCAGCAGCAGCAGGAGGATTAAATAGGTTAACATATGATTGCAGTAAGCATTCCATAAACTTGAACTTTTTTTGATTATTATCCACTGGCAGTATAGAACAGTGTTGGGAAGACCTAGAGTGGACTCCAGCCACCCTAGGACTGGACTCCAGTCCACTCTAGTGGACTCCAGTGTTTCATTAGCTGTGTGACCTTGGGGCTGTCATATGACTTCCCTGAGTCTCCATTTCCTCATTCACTAAACAAAGATAATATACCTGCCCTTAGATAGCTTGTGAGGAGTGAGAGAACACAGCAAATGCCAGTTGCAAGGCCTGGCCCTCGGCGCGTCCTCAGTGTATGCCAGCTGTGATGATCAAGATATAAACAAACACGCAGCACACGTACATGCTCCGTCAGTACCCGTCCTCTGCTGGCCCTCATCTCATTCCTCCCCTCGCTTCCATGCTGTACCTTACCCAGAGCTGGGGTGCTGTCCTTAGGGTGAGGCAAGTGGGGTGTGGAGGGCCTGTGAAAGTAAAAGTGTTAGTCTCTCAGTCATGTTCAACTCTGCGACCCCACGAACCAGGGTCAACCAGGCTTCTCTGTCCATGAAATTCTCCAGGCAAGAATTCTGGAGTGGGTTGCCATTCCCTTCTTCAGGGCATCTTCCCAACCCAGAGATCAAACCCAAGTCTCCTGAGTCTCCTGCATTGCAGGCGGATTCTTTACTGTCTGAGACATGAGGGCCTGCTGTCCTCTCTTTTCAGAGGAAAAATGTGAAGCCCTGCCAGGCAAAGGGCTAGCCCCCTAAGCTGGGTGTGGTTGGCAACCATGCAGAGGCTGGATTCATCCTGCACCCTCTAAGTGGCCCCACACCAGTTGGAGAGGCCAGAGTCCTGCTGGCGCCCAGGTGGCCGGCTGCCTCGTGTGCCCTGGGGCTGGGACGCTGAGCGCGGCAGCTGGGCTCCGCGGGCCAGGTGGCGAGGAGGCGGGCCTCTCCCCTGGGCATTGGCAGCCACTCTGGTTACCCTCTTGGATTTCCGCACTGAGGGCCCCACACTGGGTGGGCACTTTGGGGCTGGTGAAGTGCCCAGTGTCTTCACCACAAGCTGCAGCTCCCAGGCCAAGGGGTGCCAGCTGAGCTGGAGGGTCCCGACCAGCACCATGGAGAGAGCAGCTCCCCAGAGAACCTGTCCACTGCGGCTGAGTAGGGGTTACGAGGCGCTGTTACTGAGGAGTGAGCTTAAGATCAGGAGCTGCCAGCGGCCACAAGGTAGGAGAGGCCTTCGGGCCCAGAGAGCACTGTCCCAGTACACACACCTGCAGGCCTGGGATGGGGGACTCTGGGGGCCATGCAAGGGACCACCTGTTTCCTTATATGTACCAGCAGTGCATGAGGCTGGGGCCCTGACTCAGGCTGGAAGCCTCAGAGCAGAGATCAGAACAGCCCAGCCCAGAGCAGAGCCACGGACCTGGGGCTACAGGGCTGAGCAGGAAGACAAGGGATGCTGCGAAGAAGGAGGCCAGCAGGTACTGGGACATTCAAATCCTCTTTATAAATTCAGATGCAGCAAACCAGATTTGAATCCTACACCCAAAATGTCCTGAGCGCAGTATTTGTCTGCTCAGGCTGCCATAATAAAATATTGGGTTGACCAAAACATTCATTCAGGTTTTCCCATTAGGTGTTATGGAAAACTGTTTGGCCACAGGCTGGGTGACTTAAACAACAGAAAAATGATTCTCACTCAGTCCTGGAGGCTGGAAGTCCCAGACTGAGGTCCAGCAGGGTGGATTTCTCGAGAGAGCTCGCCTCCTGCCTTGTAGATGGCCTCCTTCTCACTGTGCCCTCACGTGGAGAGTTGGTTTCTCTCCTGTCTCTTTTTATAAGGACAACAACCCTATGGCAACAAGGCTCCACTCTTACGACCTTCTCACTTAACCATCATTATTTCCGTAAATCTCCATCTCTAAACGCAAGCATACTCGGGGTTATGGCTTCAATATAAGAATTTGAAACATTCAGCCTATAACAAGCACCTACTATGTGCCAGCAACATGGCTTACAAAGTTCTTGCTACCATGGGGCTCATGTTCCTATGGGGGGATGTGTGTGTACACATGTGTACAAATGCAGATGATTGTTATCGGGAATAAATAAGCACAGGGTTCATGATGCTGGGAAGGAATGAAGCTTCGCAGAAGAAGAGGGCGGCGGCGGATGAGATGGTTAGATAGCATCACCGACTCAATAAACATGAGTTTGAGCAAGGTCCGGAAGATGGTGAGGACAGGGAAGCCTGGCGTGCTGCAGTCCATGGAGTCACAAAAAAGCATCAGACACGACTGAGCGACTGAACAACATCCATGGGTTAACTGTGTTCCTGTGGCCTGGGTCACGGGTTTGCTGTGTCTATGTAGAGTGGTAGCAATGCAAGCTTTGGAGCAGAAGGACCTGGGCTCATATCCTGAGTCAGCCACTTACAGACTGCACGTCCTTGAGCAAGCAGATTTACCTCTTTTCCCCTCAGGTTCCTTATCTGTGAAATAGGAATAATAATCCTTACTGCAGATAGCTGTTACAATGACCAAGAGAGCTGATATGAGGTGCTTAGTACAGGCTTTGGAATGCGGATATGAGCAATATAAGATGGTTGTTATTACTGCTTGTGAACAAGATCTCCTCCCTTGAGGTGAAGGCTCTGAATTAGAGATCCTCTAAGCTGTGAGGTCAGATGCTGGAAGATCTTAGCCATGGAGGTATCTATCAGGGAGAATAGGTACTATTTGGGTTCAATGAATGATGCCTTTCTATGGTGCACGTCGTCCATCCACCCATCCATCCATCCATTCATTATATTTTCATGAGTTTATCCTCTACCCTCCTGAAGTCACCAGAATCAGCTAAGACATTGTTTGCCTGGCAACCTCCACCTTGACACGCTGATTGGCTCTGCTTGTTTGGGGACAGAGCTAGGGGCAGGCAGGGGCTGAGAGGTTCTATGGGTGCAGGTGGCTGCCCAGCAGATGCAGGCAGATAGAGCCTTCTTACATCCATAGCACTTGGTCTCGGTGTGCTGGAGACCCAGACTGCTTTCTGCTGATGGGAAGGTTGAACCGTGCATGTGGCAGGGCCAGCACATCGGTGCCCTGGGCAGGAGATGGCTTGGCATTGTGCTCAAACCCAAACTCTATAAACCCTTGTTGGTTGCGTGAGCTGAGCGTGCTCCCTGCACAGTGAAAGGCAGGGCCCCGGGTGGTGGCCGCAGCTGCCGCTGTACTGGGGTTGGCAGTTGGGCTCCGGCCTCCACAAAGTCCTGCTGTTCACCTGCTTTCCCCCCACCCTGGGGGAAGGCCCCCTGTGTGTACAGAGGCTCTCACTTTGAGGGGTGGGGTGAGGTAGGGTCGAACCTCCACCCAGAGAAGCTTGTAGAAGAACCCCTCCCAACCCTTCCAGTACCCAGCTAACAGACAGGGTGTACCCCAGGGTCTGCACCTCATCACACCCCAGGCTTGCCTCAGTGCCCCTTCGAAGTCAGTGTCTCAGGCCCCTGCTCCCTCCCTACTGTCTCACCCTCACCCCTCCCCTCGGGGCCGCTTAACTGAGACAGGGGCATTCACAGAGCAGGGTGGCGCTGGGCTCCATGGACCCTCAGGCTCCTTTTGTCTTGATCTTTCTGAGATTCTAAACACCCACCCTCTCTCCATTCCTGGGCTCTTCAGGGAGATGCCGGGATGAAGCAGGTTTAGGCCCAGCCCTGGGGAAAATCAAGCACGGTGTACAGACCATTAGCATGCAGTAAGGCTTGTCTATGCCTCAGTTTCTTTACCTGTAAGAGGGGGTGACAGTGACAGTGCCCCCTCAGAGAGCTGCGCTGCGCATTGAAGGAGCTGCCGCCCGCACAGGTGTAGCACACAGGACCCGAAGCCACCGCCAGCGCTGTGCATTGGCTGGTGGAGGAAGTGGGGAAGGAGAGTCGCCCTCAAAGCGCAGGCGGCCCCTGGCTGCCCAGGAGCCGGTGGTGGAGCAAGGCGGCTGGCACTGCAGTCTAAACCCCACTGTTGGCTGTACTTTCATGTTTGAACTGGCACGTCCAGCTAAAGTACTGAGGGGGTGTGGGGACCGACACAGTGTATAATGGTTAGAGTTCAGTCGTTTCAGAAAGAGCTGCGGGTCTAGGTGAGATGGGTCACCTACTATAGACAAGGCCCTGATCTCAGCACTGGGATACAGCAATGAACAGAATTTCTGCTCCGAGTTAACCTACATCCCAGTGGAGAAGCAGATTGTAAACCTATAAGCCAGCAGATACACCACAGGTGGTGATGAGGATCAGGCACAAAAATAAAGCTGAATAAGGAGCCATAGAAGGGTGGGGGTTGTGTGGGGAGCTTTGTTCATACAGGGAGGAGCGGAGGCCTTCCTTTAGTGAGTCAGAGGCTTGAGGGCATGCGAGGGACTCAACCATGAGGGTGTCTGGGGGAAGGCCATTCTGGGCAGAAGGAGCAGCCAGTGCACAGGCCCTGAGGTAGGACTGGGTTTGGCGTTTATAGTACACAGCACAGAGGCCAGTGTGGCCTGGGCAGAGTGAGTGAGGGGAAGGGTGGGAGGATCTGAGATCAGAGAAGGGCAGGAGCCAGATCACAGAGGGCCTTGCGGACTGTTGTGAGGATGCGGCTTTGACACTGAGAAGGGGAGCTCCTGGGAATAGAGGGGTGAGCAGAGGAGACACATGACCCAAGTGGCATTTAAAAAGGATCCCATGATCCTCTGAAAAATGTCCCCCGCCCTGAATGTCCACATCCTAGTTATCAGACCTTCAAATGCATTGCTTTGCATGGCAAAAGGGACTTTGCGGATGTGATGAAGGTTAAAGTCCTTGATGGAAAGAGGAAACTGGCTTATTCCGGTGGGGCCACGGATGGCCTCACAAGGGTCCTTATAAGAGGGAGGCAGAAGGAGATGCTGCTCCATAAGAGGAGAAAGAATTGTGACAACAGAAGCAAGAGGCTGGGGTCGTGGTTGCCAAGGAATGCAGCATCCAGAAGCTAGGAAAGGCAAGGAACAGACTCTCCCCAAAGCCCCCAGAAAACACTAGCCTGCTGACATCTTGACTTTAGCTCAATGAAGCTGATTTTAGCCTTCTGGATTGTAGAGAATAAGTCTGTGTTGTTTTAAGCCATCAAGTTTGTGGTCGTTTGTTACAGCAGCATCTGGAAACTGATACAGACAGCTTGTGCTCCTCTGCAGAGAAGAGGATAAAGAAGGCACTGGGGGGAAGCAGAAAGACTGGTCCGGAGGCATTCTCCATCCTCTCCCAGAAAGACAGTGGGGGCCTGGGCTAGGGCGGTGGATGTGAGGAGGAGGTGAAAATGGCTGGATTCTGGATACATTTTGAAGGGTCAGTTGAGGTGAATTAGGTATGGGATGGAAAAGAAGAATTAGGGATGGTCTCAAGATTTTTGGTTCCAATGGTTGGGAGTGCTGTGTACTGAAATGGGAAAGGGGGTGGCAGGAGCGGGTTTGGGGGAGGTGTGGGTAGAATCGAGAGTTCAGCCTGGTGTGTGTCAAGTGTGAGCTGCTTATTAAACAGCCAAGTGGGAAGGTCCAGGGGATCCTTGGATATATGATCATATTAGGTATATTGGACATATGAGTCCATTTCAGGGGAGAGGTCCAGACTAGTGATGTAGATGTGGGGGTCCCCAATCCAAGTCCGTCCTGTCTGCCTGGGACAAGGGTGCTCTTTCTGCCTAGGGAGAGTTTTGGGTGGTCGTTCTAAACAGCTGTGTCCATCAAATGACTAACCTGCTTTAGGCTCTTCATCCCCACACCTTGGAGACCCCATCATCACAACCTGCATTCTGCAGATGGAGACGAGGAGGCTTAGAAAGGGAAGGGAGCTGCCCAGGGACATCAGGGAGGAAGAGGCAGAGCTGGATTTGAACCGTGTCTGCAGGGACACCGGGGACTTTTCAAGGGTTAAGCTGGAGACTGGCTAGTCCAATTCCTCCCCCTGCAGTCTAGGATGGTGGGTGCTATTATTTAAACCATTCTGGCAGCATGGTGTCCCTCCCACATGGAGCCAGGCTCCAAGTATTTGCCAGGAATCATCACGTGACCAGGAAACCTTGAACTTGCTCAAGGCCTGATATGTACAAATCTTTTGCCTTAGACTTCACAAAGGCAGCTTACTCCAGGGTAGCTGAGGATGCACATCTTCTTGCTTTTTTTTTATATAAAAGATTAATTAATTAGGCTGCGCCAGGTCTTAGCTGTGCTATGTGGGATCTCTTACTTGCAGCATGTGAATCTTTTAGTTGTGGCATACGAACTCTTAGAGGTGGCATGTGGAATCTAGTTCCCCGAAAAGGGACCGAACTTGGGCCCCCTTGCGCTGGGAGCAGGGAGTCTTAGCCCCTGGCCCACCAGGGAAGTCCCTCCCTTGCTTCCTGAAAGCTGGGCCTGGGTCCAATCCCTCTCTGGTTCCCTCGTCACATTTAATGCACAGCCCCTTACCCACAGCAGGTGAGGGGCCCGAGGCTACGGTGCTGATTGATCATGGGGAAAGGGACCGGGTGCCCCAGCCTCTCTTTTCTTTGTCCTCCATGTACCTTCCCTCTTTGAACCTTAGCAGCTGCAAGGCTGCTGCGCCACCTGGCCCCATGAAGCCCTCACACCTGATGAAGGTAAGGCGACAAAGTGGACTCATGGCCACAGAGAGGGCGTGGGGCGGGGGTGCGGAATGAGACCTCCTCTGTCCTGATCGGTGTCTCAGGCAGAGACGTGAGCTGCAGCCGTCCCCCCCAGAATATCTGCCTCCTCCCTAGAGAGCCGAGCGGATGCCCCGCCTCTGGGGGTGAGAAAGAGCCTATTGTCTGCCCTGCACGCGAGGAAGGCCTTTTATTGTCTTCTTGTTTGGCTAAGATGCTCTGCCTCATTGTGGGTCATTAATAAATGCATCTGTTTTGATTGCACTGGTATATTTGAACCCCTAAGTCTTCCTCAGCATACCAGAAGCAAACGTAACCACCCTTTTCAGACCCACACCCCAGCAGGATGTATGTGACATTAAACTGGAAACGACTGCTGGTGTGCAGAGCAGGCACCTAGCATGTAATGAGGATTTACCGTGTGTTAGGAGAGGCGGGAAGAGTCCTGCTATGGAGTCAGGCAGACTGGGGCCAAACCTCTACCAGCTGCTGACCTGCTGGGGGATTTGGGGCAAGGGACTCGCCTTTCTGAGCCTGGGTTTCTTCAAGTGCACTGAGAACGTGAACCTCTACTTGTTGGATTGTGTGGTGTGATGTGTGTAAAGCAGATGCATTGATGCTACGTTTGTTTCCCATGCTGTAAGGTAGGTATTCCTGGAGAAGGAAATGGCAGCCCACTCCAGTACTCTTGCCTGGAAAATCCCATGGATGGAGGTGCCTGGTAGGCTACAGCTCATGGGGTTGCAAAGAGTCGGACACAACCAAGTGACTTCATTTTCTTTCCTTCAAGGTAGGTATTAGCCATACCCACTTTGCAGATGAGAACACTGAGGCTTAAAAGCAAAGTAAATTGACCACAGTTACATAGCTGGGAATTTAGCTCTGGCGGCTTCAAAAGTCATTATTCACTGCTAACCACTGCCTCAGACACAAGCAGGCTGGCTCTTCAGCCTTCATAAACCTGGCCAAGGATCAGAATCAGGGAATGATGTGACCTCACCTGGCCTTCTTGTTGGCCTAGCTAGGGGCTGCTGGTGGGCTGGGTAGGCAGTTTGGGCCTTTCTGTGGATCCCGGACCTCTTCCAAGTGCAGGTTTTGGCCTGGTGGCCGCTCCACCAACCTTTCTACCCGCGCCTGGCTGCTCTCAGCCTCGGGTCTTGGTTTGGATCACTTGGTTCCTCCTGACACTCGCAGGCTCCTCGCCTGCCTCCCATCCTGGTAGATGTGGATTTCCTTGTATGGACTTGACATGGCTCATCTCAGACCCCAGGGTTGACTTTGTACATGGATGTCTTTTTTCCCCCTGTCTCCTCTAGCTTCCTGGAAGGCGGCCCGTTTGATTTTTATAGGCACTGTCATTATAATTAACCTTCATTGAATTCTGCCCGGGGCTGACTCAGCCTTCACAGAGGGGAGGGGTAGTCAAGCAATTTCTTATCTCTGCCACTTGCTGAGTGACCAATGTCCCTGATGAGATTTCACTCTCCCGAGTCTCAGTTTCTTTATTTGTGAAATGGGCATGTGATGTTTGACCGTGTTGATGAGAAATCCATCCTGGGAAAGATTTAAAGAGATATCACACATTGGCCTAGCTCAATGTGGAGCATGCCTGTGAGTGAGCGTGACCCCCTACGAGGGCAGGGCCTGGGCCTGCCTTCGCTGCTGTGTCACATGCTGCATAGGTCATGTCCTAACTGGGCTCAGTGAGCCTGTGTTGAATGAATCGTTACACCTATCGCCTATCTCTGGGAAGTTCCACTTGGAACTTCATATGCTCTGGAGAGATTCGTAAAAGAAAATACGGATGGGACAGTTCACACGCACAGAGATGCCTACAAGGAGAAAAGCATTTAATTAAATCAATAGCCCACTGTTTAAGAAGCGCCATTGTTCCAAACTCAGGGCGTGCCTGTCTGGGTGTAGGGTGTCCAGAGCAGGGAAGGGGTGGCAGAAACTTGATGCCTAGGTGTGCTGGGCACGGTGGCAGATCTTTTGTGTACTGTAACTTATTGAATCCTCTCAAACATTTTTCAGAGTTAGGGTATCACCTCCATTTTCCAAATGAGGAAACAGAGAATCAGGAGGGGACGTGACTTGTCAAAGGTCACGCGGCAAAGATGAGGGAGAGCTGGGAAGCTGGGTAAAGGGCCTGGGGGGATGCCCTTCTGTTTCTGCTCACCCAGCCTCTGTTCCCCTCGTCCGGCAACAGGGCCTTCATTTTCCTTTGGGGAAATAATCTTCTGCTCCTGTGACCAGGCTTCTCTGCTCAGAGTACCTGCCTCTAGTGACTGGTTCAGGAATGGGCAAGGCCAGAAGGGGTCAGGGGAAGAGGAGCTTGTCTGCTGGGGCGGTGGAGTTGGCAGGATGGCACCCAGGATGCTGGTGGCCATTTTGCCCCTGTTGGGTGGGCCTCCCGAGATTGGTGCAAACACAGCAGAGCCCCAAGCACAGGGAAGTCAGTTCCTGGTGGCATGGTTAAGCCCATGAGGCTAGCTTTACCCTTGCGCTTTCAGTCATGGGGGCCAAGGCATGCATACTTTGGCTGAAGTCAGCTTGAGTGGGGTTTCCGTCCCTTGCAACCCAAACCATCTTGGCTCATGTCATCTAGCGTGGGAGACCAGACACACACTGTGAGATGACAAGCCAGGAGGAGGGTGTGATCGACTTGGCTGAATTGGAGAAAGAGCTTCCTGAATGAGAGAGAATTTGAACTGTGCCTCAAAGGATAGGGGGGGTTAAACCTGTCAAAACGCTGTTGGTTTGGTCTTCTCTCTCTCTTTGTCTCTCCATCTCCATCTCCATTTGTCTCTCCCCCACTCCCCATCTCTTTTTCTCATGGGACAGAGTCTGACTGGCACAGACAGTTGGGCAAAGGTTTTTTCCTTGTCTGATTATTTTGCCCACCAAGATAACACTCTATGAAGTGACTCAGAACTTTGGGAGAAAAATCACATCTTCCCTCTTGGGCAGAGCTTTCTGCCCCAAGGAAGGGATTTGAGGGAATATGAATGAGCGGACCAGAAGAGGAGTGTAATGTAGTATCAGCAAGGGCCGGCGAATCAGACAGATCTGGGGTCTTGCTCCAGGACAACCATTTCTCATAGCTGGGAGAACCTGGACTATCTCTAACTCAACTTCCCTGAGCCTCTGTTTCCACGTCAGTGAAGTGGGAATATGACAGTGTTCAGAGGGTTGTTGTGGGGATAGAACAAGATTGGTCATTTATCTGACAAACAGGAGATGTGGCAAAAAAAGAAAAGGAAAGAAAAACCAATGCATGGTGTCCAGTCTTGAGGACCTCCTTGAGAGAGGTGGAAAGTGCCTGGCATGTATTAAGTCTCCTTTTCTACCCTTCTTCCAGAATTGGCAGAGCAGTTAACTTGGGTTGTAGGAATTTGAGCTGAGCCAAGGGAACAGCAATAGCCTTCCTGAGTCAGGGCCCTAAGGGGAAGGTTCTAAATGGTCAAGTGTAGGCTCTGCAGTCAAGGTTGAGCCCTTGCTGCTTCACTCTCTAGTCCTAAAACTTTGAGTAACTTATATAACCTCTCTGAGCCCCAGTTTCCACATCCATAAAATGGAGCTTATTATATTGCCTTTTGGTAATTATAAGGTTGACATGACATTGAATCCCATTTGATAAACATACAATAGAAGTCAATTTACTATTCTCAGTATTTAATCCTGACTACTATCCTTTGGAGTGGGTGTTATCATGCCCATTTTATTAATGAGGAAACTGAGGTTCAGAGAAGGTTCATGGCTCCTTTGGGCTATGAATGATTTCATTCAGCAAATCTTCCCCTGAAGGATGTGCACTGAGCCTGGCTTCCCATTCCAGGACCCCTATTAGGCTAGGGGTGGTGGGCTTTAATCAGGAGTATTTCCAGCATACTAGGATCTCATCAACCTGCCAGCTTCCCCTGACCTCTGCCAGCTGGGACGGCTGGCTCTCTTGGAAGAGGCTGGCCTGAGCCTAGGCCCCAGGATCCCCAGCTGGAAGATCTGATGTGTCTGAGGAGACACCCACCCCCGGTCATTCCTTCCCCACGTCTCCGGCCAAGGACAGAGAGTGTGAGCTACAGCTCAGAACGTGTTGGCCTGTTCCAGGGCTCACGCCCACAGGGGAGAGCGCTTTCTCCCGGAGCCCAGGAAATGCCTGGGCAGCATTCCTGGCCAGTGACTTCCTCCTCCACCCTCCAGACGTGTTCAGCCGCTCCCGCCCCTCAGAGCCGAGAGCAGGAGCTCTGAGTGTGGTCCATGTACCCACAGCACCCGCGCCACCTGAGTGCCTGTCAGATGTTCAAAACTCTGACCCGCGTGCCAGGCCCGTGGTGTCAGTCTGCTCAGGCTGGTGTTACAAAATACCACTGGGTGCTTTAAAGAGCAGGGGTGTATTTTCTCATGTTCTGGAGGCTGGACGTTCAAGACCAAGGTGTCAGCAGGGTTGCTTTTTCCCTGCAGCCTCTCTGCTCAGCTTGAAGCTGCACCTTCTTGCTGCGTCCTCAGTGTGGTCTCCTCTCGGGCTGCACACGTGTCTCTCACTGTCTTTCTCCTAAGTTTCTCTTCTTAACAGGATAACAGATTCGGTTTAAGCCCTAACCACCCTTATTTTGGGGCTTCCCTGAGGGCAACAGCGGTAAAGAACCTGCCTGCCAATGCAGGAGACATAAGAGATGCGGGTTCGATCCCAGGGTCGGAATGATCCCCTGGAGGACAGCATTGCAACCCACTCCAATATTCTTGCCTGGAGAATCCCATGGACAGAGGAGCCTGGAGGGTTACAGTGGGTGGAGTTTCAAAGAGTCGGACACAACTGAAGCGACTGAGCATGCACACATCCCCATTTTAACTTAATTGCCTCCTTAAGGCCCTATCTCCAAATACCATCTCATTCTGGGAGACTGGGTGTTAACGCTTCAACATAGGAATTTTTAAGGGACATAAATCAGCCCATAACACCTAATGAATCAGAAACTCTGGGACAAAGCAGTCTGTGTTTTAAAGAAGCCTTGGGTGAATCTGATGCATAGTCAAGTGTAGAAGCCATGGAATGGAGCTTACAGCACCCGCAAGGTCCTCTGTGCTAGCCGCTTAGTCATCAAATGATCTGAGCTCCTGAGTGATGGGGGTGGGGGTCACACAGAAACCAGACCCTGGGGAAGTACACACAGTTTGAACAGGAAAACAGACCCCACAACTGATTTAAAATATTACAGTAGGTGACTTCCCTGATGGTCCAGTAGTTAAGAATCTGTCTTCCAATGCAGAGGACATGAGTTCGCTCCCTGGTTGGGGAACTAAGATCCCACATGCTGTAAGGCAATTAAGCCCACACGTGTGCTCTAACTACTGGGCCTGCATGATCGAGAGCCCGTGCACCACCATGCAGATCCCACATGCCACAATAAGACCCTATGAAGCCAAAAATAAATAAGTATTCAAAAAATATTCCATGAAATGATCATGCTGTAAGCAGGAGGCTCCAGATAAAGGAAATGGCAAAATGAGAGCCATAGCTCAGATCATTGTTTTCGGTGGAAATGCCCCCAGGGAAGGGCGGACTAAGCATCTTTATTTTCATTTGTCTTATGTACTGAGATTATATATAAGATTTGTCTCTAGACAAGGGATGTTATAGACCTGAAACCTTGGAATGGTCTTCAGGCACCCCAAGGAGTGTTAGGATAATTCCTTGGGGTGCAGGAAGAAATCAATAAAAATTCCCATTTATTTTTTGTTCTTGTTTCTTTCATTATATTTGTGTATATTTTAAATATATACAATATGTTAGCACAGATGTACTTGGGAATAATTATAAATTTTAAATGCAGATATTGGGGATGTGTTTGAAAAATCTGTGGGGATGAGGTGCATGCCAACAAAGTTTGGAGGCCATTGGTGTGTATGTACAAAGGCAGGGAGGTTGGAAAGAGCAAGGGAGGCTAGTATGGCTGGAGCCCAGAAAGGAGTGGGGCAGTGTATGCACAGAAGGCTGGAGGGGTGTCTCGAAGGGCAATGGAGAGCCACAGAAGGTGCTTGAGCAGGAGAGGGGCTCCAAGAGATCTGTGCCTTAAAAATGACAATCTGGCTTCTTTTGGGAGAAAGACGCGAAGGAGGCAAGAGCAGCTCCAGCTTACTAAGCTGAGACCTCTGAGCTCTTGGGGTGGCAGCCTGGGATGGTGAAGCAATGTGTTCTGGAGGCCCACAGCCTTGTGTCAAGTTCTACCTCCACTGACTTACTTCACTCTGTATAACAGACTCTAGGTCCATCCACGTCACTACAAATGACCCAGTTTCATTCCTTTTTATGGCTGATAGTCCATGGTATACATGGACCACATCTTCTTTATCCACTCATCTGTTGAAGGACATTTAGGCTGCTTCCATGTCCTGTCTACGGCAAACAGTCCTGCAGTGAACACTGGGGCACATGTATCTTTCTGAATTATGGTTTTCTCTGGGTGTATGCCCATATTAATGCTTATGTATGGAATCCAGAAAGATGATACAGATGAGCCTGTTTGCAGGGGAGGAATAGAGATGCTGAGAGTGGACACAGGGGCACGAGTGGCGAGGGGAGGCTGAGACGAGCGGGAGAACTGGACGGACATACACACGTGACCGTGTGTGAAACAGCTAGCCAGCGGGAGGCTGCTCTACAGCGCAGGCAGCTCAGCTTGGTGCTCCGCCATGACCTAGAGGGCTGGGAGGGAGGTTTAAGAGGGAGGGGACAGATGGATACCTATGGCTGACTCATGTTGATAAAGGGAAGAAGCCAACCCAATATTGTAAAGCAATTATCCTCCAACTAAAAACAAATAAATAAAAAGAAACAGACAAAAGAGGGAGGAAACATGCACAGACAGCTGATTCCCTTCGTTGTACAGGAGAAACAAACACAACATGGTAAAGCAATTATACTCAAAAAAAAAATCCCATCTCCACTTATTAGCGTTGTGACCCTAGTGTTCAGCCTTCCTGCGCCTTGGCTCCTCATTTCTGAAACGGGAGTCTCAGTAGGCCACTGTGGAGCTGCGGCGAGGATAAAGCCAGATCAAGCAAGTGAAGGGCTGGAAGCAGGGCCCTGCTGAGGGAGGCACTCAGCGTGTGAATTTTCTCTAATTGCTATTTGTGTTGCCTCTGCCATTGGTCTGGGTGCTCCTCTACGATGCGATACTTGTCTGCTCTACCCTATGTTGCCAGCAGCTCCAACCCAACTTTGGGTGCCCCTGGGCAAGACCCTTCTCTCTCAGAGTCTCAGTTTCTCCTTTGCATACTGAGAGCCACAGCTCAGATCAGCGCATTCAGCGAAGATGTCCCAGGGAGGGGTGAACTAAGCATCCTTATTTTTATTTGTCTTATATCCTGGGATTATGTATAAGATTTCGTTTGAACCAATGAATCTATTGCTTTAAAACAAAACAAAAAACTTCGAAAAAGCCTAAACACAAATGGATGAGACATTCTCCAAAGGCCTTCCAGGCTCAGAGCTGATGAATCTTGTTGCAAAAATCATAATAGGGTAACAGTTTAAGCTGTCCGTTATAAATATCACCCTGGCACAGAGTTTGAGTTTCTCGTGTATATAATTCCTGCCC
>NW_011494873.1:1457547-1481582 GCF_000754665.1 Bison bison bison
CATTAGGCCTGGTAATGCCTGCACGCCGGGATATATGATGCCTCTCAGATGGGCTGCCGGCCGTCTTCTGGGATTTATGTGTGGCTCCTGCTTTCCCTCATACAAACACTGCCCCCTCAGTTCCTTCCATCTTTCCTAATAAGTCATCCTCCTCACCCTTGGTAATCTCTCTCAGTTTTCCCTGAACTGCCTCCAGCTGGCCTCTGTTTATGCAGCAGGCTGATGCCCGTCAGCAGAGTCCGAGGGCTTCGTGTGAGAGGGGCCTCAGCTCAGACGGAGTGTTGAGTCGACCTGAGAGCTGTGGCTCTCAAAGTTTTTAAGAATGTCAGAATCTCCTGGCAAATGTATTAAAAATGCAATTCCCTGGGCCCCGGGTCTTCTGATTCAGCGTCTGCCAAGGGGTCTAGAAATCTAAACATCTCATGAACTGCACATGGACTTCTGAAGGAGTAGAGACATTGATCTGGGCTTAGATCAAGTTATACTGCTGGAGACCACTCCCTGCTTTAGCCAGATCATTCATTCATTCATCTATTCAGCCCCCCAGATAACCAGCAGGTCCTTGCTCAGCATCACTTCTGCCAGGCATTGCGCTGAGTTAAAAGATAAGTGTTATCCTGACTCTCCCCTTGCCAAGCACACAGGACAATTTGGGAGCATCCAGGTTAATGTCTAGTAGAATGAACACTGGAGTGGGTTGCCATTTCCTTCTCCAAGAATGAGACAATAGAGGCAGCGGGTTAAAGAGGCGACTCCCCAGGTTATGGAATGAGACAGACATGCTGCTAAATAACTTGGTGACCTTAGGTCAATTGCTTAACCTCTCTGAGCTGTACTTTCCTTCATTGTCAAGTAGCATAAAAACTGCGTGCTGCTCCGGGTCACCACGAAGATTAAACAGGGTTATTTAAGTGCGTGAAGCTCTTAGCTGATGCCCGGGATGCATTTGGTTCTCAGTAAACAGTAGTGATTTCTTTTTAGGTGAAATTTGCTTTAGATGTTTAGTTTCCTTTTTAATCACCCCGGTCATTTTGCTGCAAGAAGAACACTACTGTACTTGGCTTTGATGTATTTCTTTTCAGATCAAGGTCCTTTTCCCCTAGTACGCCCTGGGCTGGGCCATGGTTAGTCCTTCTCTACACAAGTCCATGGCCCTTTGCAGTCCTGGATCATGGCTGAGAGCTCAGGCTCTGGCACTGGGTGGGTCTGCATCCTGATTCCAGCTGTGTGACCATGGGCAAGTCACTTCACCTCTCTGAGTCTAAAGATGGTAACTTTGTCATTCCGTTCAGTCGCCAACTTGTGTCCCACTCTTTGCGACCCCATGGACTGCAGCACTCCAGGCTTCCCTGTTCATCACTGGAAGACAGTACCTACATCATGTTATTGAGGTGTTAAATAAAAATTAGGTATACAATGCTTATCTAGGTGTATATTAAGCAGTCATGACATATTAGCTGTCGTTAGTCATTCACTGAATCAATATTCATTGAGTACTTACAAAGTGCCTAGTTCAACGTGTGAATAATGATGTAACAGTTAATCCAAACGGGTCCAACAACAAGTGAATAAATAAATACAGAGATATGTCAGATTGCATTAAGCACTGTGGAGGAAATAAAGCAGAGGAAGGCACTGACTGTGATGGGGGTTTTGTGTGGGGGGTGTTGGGGTTGCTAATCTAACTAGGATGCTGCAGGGAGGCCTCATCGAAAGTACGGTATTTGCACAGCGATCTGAAGGCGAGGAGACAGCAAGCCTATCTGTCTGAAAGAGCATCCTTAGCAGAGAGAACAGCGAACGCCAAGGCCCTGAGGTGCAAGTGTGTTTGGAGTGTTAGAGGAAATCCAAAGAGGCTTCTGGAACTGGAGTCCGGTGGGTGAGGGACGAAAACGGGCCAGACAGGTAGAGGAGAGGGGTGGGGGGGCTATGGTGAGACCTTGCCGTAAGGCTGTGAGCGACCTAGACATGCAGGAGTTTAAAGCACTAATTTTGCTCCTGAAAGTCAATGAAATGTTAGAAGAGGCTGAGCTGAGAAAGGAGATCAGTCACCAATGAAGTTACTGTAGGGCAGAGTATAGTGGCATTTTACTGTTTTGGACTTTATTCTGGGCAGGATGGGATAAAAGCAGGAAGACCACTTGGAAGCTTACATCCAGGTGAGGCATGCCCAAAGCAGAAGTGGTGAGAAGGAGGTGCACTGTGGCTCTGCTCTGACAGGACGTCTTCTCTTACGGGCTCGTCTTCTCAGCGCCTCGGCCTCCCTCCTATAGGCGGTGCTTCCCCGTGGCCATCCGGGGGCCACTGAGCATGTCCTCGGCCATGACTGCCACCCGGGGCCCAGGCTGTTTTCACAGGAAGGAGTCCAGCTTTTCACATGACGCGGGGGTTCTCTCCACATAGGGCCTCACAGTGGTATCCCCTAAGAGACGCCCCAGGAGTTCACTCAGGCACTGAGCACCTATCCCCACTCCAGTCACATGTTTAGCTTCATCTCTGACTGCTCTCTCTTGACCTCTCCCCCCGCCAAGGAGATGAATGGCCTCGCTCTGCTCTGGGCTTGGCTCAGGTTACCATAAATCACCTGGCTGCGCACACACGCACGCTCACTCTCCCCTGGCCAGGACGAACCTTCCTGCGATAAACCATGAGTATTTATCTCTGTCTGTCTTATGTGTGTCCTGAAAACAGGAATGGGTTGGGGTTGGGGTGTGTTTTCAGCATCACGGTCCGTTCCTTTTATCCCCCAGAGTTTGACAGGCCCAAGTCAAGCCAGGATTAAGTTGACACACAAAACTGACCTGGGCTAAATTGTGAGCCCTCTAAGGACTGCTGAGTGTCATTATCATTGTTGCAAAGGCAAGTCCCTCTTCATGCAAATAAGTACCCTACAGGGTGCTGGCGACAGGGACATAGATGAGAATAAAGCCACCTCCCACCCTAGGAGAGCTTGCAGGCCAGTGGTGAGGTCTGATGACTATAAACCAGGGCCAAAGCTGCTAAAGTAATGACAGGAAGGCCACACATTTCTCTGAACACTCACCATGGGCCAGGGTCTATGCTAAAAACCCAGTTAACATGAACACATTCAAACCCCAGAACAGCCCTACTTGGTAGGGGCATGTTCCTGTCTGCCAAGTTCCCTGACTCCAAACAGCCCTAGGAGGGTCCTGGGGACACAGCAGGGTAGGAGCCTCTGGCCTGGGGTTAAATGTCCTTGGGCATCCCAGAAAGAAAACACATGAGTGAGCCTTGCTTCCGTGAAGAGGCACTTGACAGGTGGAAAGTTATTACAGGCAGTAGAATCAGCGTGGCTGGAGAAAGACACATGCGATCCCACTGAACACTCTCAGCCACCCTAGATCCTGTTACTGTGCCCATTTCCAGAGATCAGAGGGGTCAAGTGAGTTGCTCTAGGACACACAGGAGACAATGTTACAGATTCCTACATCTGGTCACCAAACCACTAGATCTTCTGTCTCCAGATGATTAATAATGTCATAGCTACACTTCAGGAAGAGCCTCCTCAAGGGCTAGTTTGGTCTCAGATGTCGGAAAGTCTGGCCCAGAATGTGAGGACACCAAGGGCTCTGCTATGTAGCTTGGACTTGAGATTGAGTGAACACTTTGTAAGCCAGGCATGCAGAGGCAGACTCTGGAAGGCTTGTTCTAGAAGGACACCCCCAAGAGCTCCCACCCCTTTTGCAGGAAGCCTGACTCTCCCAGACCACAGCCCGACGCCCAGCCATGCTGACGTCCAGACTCCACACAAGGGCCTCCGAGAGGGGACAAGATGTGATGCCACGACCCCCAGCAACCCCCCTCCAACACCACCGTCCCTGTGAGCAGAAATCCCCTGAATCCTTTCCTTCTTCGTCAAGGCCCTCCCTCGGGAGGGATCTTTGTGTGAGAGAGGAGCACTGATGCTTTGGGAGGATGGCAGGCCAGCCCGGGAGGGCTCAGAGCCTGGCCGAGCCAGGTCATCATGCCAGGAAAGGTGGAGGCGAGGGGCAAAAGAGCATGTGGTATTGAGGGGAAGGGGCTGGGAGATTGTGGGGATGAGGTGGGCTGGGTGGTGGCCTCTCAGTCAGGGAGAACCCGAGGCTCTAGGGGGCTGGAATGGGTGGGAGGGAGTTGCATGGGTCATGTTTCCTGCACCTTAGGCCACTCATCCCTCAAAGCCTCGCTTTCCTCCCTTAGATCTTGGGCCTGGGGGAAGGAGAAAATGAAGCGGGATATGGAAGAGCCTAGAGCTGTGCCTGGCACAGAGAGAGGGTCCATTATCTGTGTGAGCCTCCGTGGGACTGGAACTCTCCAGACACCACTTCTGTGGCAGGAGATGCAGAATGGCCAGCACGGGGTAAGGAAGGCAGCCTTGACTGTGTTCTGCCCCATGGTGCTGTTTTCCTTCTGCAGGCGGCTGTGGCTGTTTTGGGGGGTGGGGTGGCTAGGCTTAGCTCTTAGCCAGAGATGTCTTAGCATTTGATGTGATACTGCTGTTGTTTTTGGCTCTACATCCAAGACTTCTGCGTGGCTAATTACTCATTGTCTTGGAAGCCTGGCGCAGGAGCCTGAGGAAGGAGGGTGGAAAGGGCTGGTTGCTGTTTTTCTCCTGGTTAAAGAGGCAATGGCACTGGAGTGATGAGTTAAGCCTTTTGCATGATCTCAGCTGAACTGAGAAATAATCTATATACAATAAAATGCACATGATTTAGGACACAGTCCAATTAGTTTGCATAAAACTCCCATAAACCAATCAAACCCATAAACACATAAAATCACCAACCCAATCAAGATATGGAACATTTCCATCTCTGAATAAAGTTGCCTCTTGCCTTCTATCTGTCAATATCCCCACCTCTGCCCCAAATAACCACTAATACCCTTTATGTCTTTATATATTATTTTTCAATCTTTTCCAAGATTTCATATAAACGGAGTCCTCCAGTATGGATTCTTTTGCATTAGGCTACTCTCATGAAGCATTCCTGAAATTCACCTACCTCGTTGTGTGAGTCATTGCTCCATTCCTTCCTGCTGCTGAGTTGTATTCCACTATGGGGAGATGACACAGTTCCCTTATCCATTCATTTATTATTAAACACTCTGGTTGCTTTTAGTTTGGGGCTGTTATGAATATATAGCTGCTATGAATGTTCTCACACAAGTCTTTAGGTGAACTCGTGTCTCCATTTCCCTCAGACAAATACCAGGAAATGGAGATGCTGGGTCATATGATAAGTGTATGTGTAGTATTATGAGGAATTTCCAGATCTTTTCTCAAAGTAGTCATGCCATTCTCATCAGTTTTGTCTAAGGGCTTCAGGTGTTCCATTTTCTCGCCAACATTGATACTGGCAATCTTTTAAATTGTAGCCATACAATTACTCAGCCAACAAAAAGGAAGGAAGTTGCACCATTTGCAGAGACATGGATAGACATAGAGAATGTCATCCAGAGTGAAATAAGTCAGAAAGAAAAGTAAATGCATAATATTGCTTTTATGTGGAATCTTGAAAAATGCTACAGATAACCATATTTGCAAAGCAGAAATAGAGACATAGATGTAGAGAACAGATGTATGGATACTAAGGGAGGAAGTGGCGGGCGGGCCGAACTGGGAAAAGGGGACTGACATACATACACAGTGTATGTACTCGCTAAGCCGTGTCTGACTCCGTGACCCCATGGACTGTAGCCCCCAGGCTCCTCTGTCCATGGAATTCTCCAAGCAAGAACACTGGAGAAGATAGCCATGCCTTGCTCTAGGGTATCTTCCTGACCCAGGGATCGAACCCGGGTGTCCTGTGTTACAGGCAGGTCCTTTACCATCTGACCCACCAAGGAACCCTGACATATATATACATTTCTATGTATAAACTAGTTAACTAATGAGAACCTATTGTATACCACATGGAATTCAACCCAACACTCTATGCTGACCAAAATGGAGGAAATCCCCAAAAGGGGGATATATGTTTAACTATAGCTGACTTACTTAGCTGTACAGCAGAACCTAACATATTGTAAAGCAACCATGCCCAATAAAAGTTAATAAGAAAAAACTGTAACCATTCAAATGGTAGGTAGTATTATCTTATCACGGTTTCAAATGTGCAGTTCTCTGGTGATTAACGTGTGAAGCATATTTTCACAGGTTTATATCTTTCATGGGATTTTGAAAATGAAATGTGAGTCCTGAACCAGGTCTCTGGAACTGGGAGATTTGGGAGGGGATTAGAGGATCATGTGCCATAATCCTTATTTCAACTAACCTATTTTAATATGTGAATTGTTCATTATGTGAGTAATATATGCAAATAAATTCATATGACAAGAATATTAAAACGTTTTGTGTAAGACTTGAGATTCCTTTGACCAAGTGCTCCTCTCCTAATCTGCTTGCTTCTCCTCAGAGGTCCTTCTTTATATTTTCAGATATGTTGCCATAGAAAATATTCAGTATTTATTTTTGTATGTGTATGTTCTTACATAGATAACACAATTCTATACAAATCATTCTTCAGCATGCTTGTTCTCATCATCAAACTATGGTGGAGACCTTGCCAGGTCATTATCTATGGATCTGCTCTGGCAAGAAGTGAAGAGGAACTAAAAAGCCTCTTGATGAAAGTGAAAGTGGAGAGTGAAAAAGTTGGCTTAAAGCTCAACATTCAGAAAACGAAGATCATGGCATCTGGTCCCATCACTTCATGGGAAATAGATGGGGAAACAGTGGAAACAGTGTCAGACTTTATTTTTTGGGGCTCCAAAATCACTGCAGATAGTGACTGCAGCCATGAAATTAAAAGACACTTACTCCTTGGAAGAAAAGTTATGACCAACCTAGATAGCATATTGAAAAGCAGACATTACTTTGCCAACAAAGGTCCGTCTAGCCAAGGCTATGGTTTTTCCAGTAGTCATGTATGGATGTGAGAGTTGGACTGTGAAGAAGGCTGAGTGCCGAAGAATTGATGCTTTTGAACTGTGGTGTTGGAGAAGACTCTTGAGAGTCCCTTGGACTGCAAGGAGATCCAACCAGTCCATTCTGAAGGAGATCAGCCCTGGGATTTCTTTGGAAGGAATGATGCTGAAGCTGAAACTCCAATCCTTTGGCCACCTCATGCGAAGAGTTGACTCATTGGAAAAGACTCTGATGCTGGGAGGGGTTGGGGGCAGAAGGAGAAGGGGACGGTAGAGGATGAGATGGCTGGATGGCATCACTGACTCGATGGACGTGAGTCTGAGTGAACTCCGGGAGTTGGTGATGGACAGGGAGGCCTAGCATGCTGCGATTCATGGGGTCTCAAAGAGTCGAACACAACTGAGCGACTGAACTGAACTGAACTGAAGAATTCCATTGTAAGGTGAACCATAGTTTATCAATTAATTTCCCTGCTGCTGGATATTGAAGTTAGTTTGCAGTGTTTTGCTGTTACAGTGATACTGGCAATATCTTGTCCTTGGCACTTCTGTGGCCTGTTTGCTTCTCAAGTAGATTCTAAGGAGAGGAACTTGAGGAAATGGTATCAGTTATCTTTTGCTGCAATAATGCTGTGTAACAAATGACAGTGAAAGTCGCACAGTCATGTCTGACTCTTTGTGACCCCACGGACTATACAGTCCATGGAATTCTCCAGGCCAGAATATTGGAGTAGGCAGCTGTTCCCTTCTCCAGGGGATCTTCCCAACCCAGAGATTGAACCCAGGTCTCCTGCATTGCAGATGGATTCTTTACCAGCTAAGTCACCAGGGAGTGTAACAAATAGTCCTGGATTTCATGGCTTAGAACAACAACCATTTATTCTTTCTCACCAGTCAACAAGGTGGTTGGGCCGTTCTGCTGATCTGATTGTGGTTATGCTTCCTTATGTGTTTAAAGTTCACTAGCAAGTCAGCTGGGGAAGGCTGGTCTTAAATGGCTTTAGCTGGACAGCCCATTTCTGCTCCATATGGCCGCTCTTCCTCAATCAGATTAGGCTGGGCTTGTTCTCCTGGTGGAGGCGGGGGTCTAAGAGGGTGAGGGGAAGTGTGCAGGGCCTCCGGAAGTCTGGGCTCAGAACTGGCCCACGGTCACTTTTGCTCCATTCTATTGACCAAAACAGACCACAAGACCACCTAGATTCAAAGGCTGGGGAGTAAAGTCCACCTCTAGAAAGGAAGAGTGGCAAGTCACACTGAAAGGATATGGCGGGAGCGCGTGGGGGGCAGAAGCGGGGCGCTTTCTGCAGTCAGTCTACCACACTTTTTGAGTAGGCACCTGTTCCGTTCAACTGGATGCTGCCAAACGGTCCCCCGAGTGGCTGGTCCCATGGTCTGCATCCTACGGGCAGAAGGATTGTTTTCCACACCCTCCGCCGCACAGAGTCTGCTCGCTTGGGCTGGATCTGTCATTCTCCACACCGTGTAAGCTTTTACGAAGACGCTGGAGCAATGAAATGCATCCTCTTAGAGTAACCATTTTACTCATCTTTTTGAGGGTCAAAAACCCATTTTTTAAAAAATCAAACACAGATATAACTCATCAAAATGCAAAATTTGCATGAAGTCTTAAGGAAAAAAAGGTAAAATTTCAAAGAAATATCTTGCTATCAAAGCCAGTTACTTTAGATTTTACACCATACTCTCAGAATTTCTGCACTGGTTCACTTGTGGCTCAACTAATACTGAGAGCTCACCTCCTATGCACCAGGCATGGTTTTGGTTCCAGGGACGCAAGGGGTGACCTGAGAGTCAAGGTCCCTTCCCTCTTGGAGCTGAATATTTATGGAGAGAAAAGAGACAAAAACATTAACATTGTAATTTCAAAAAATGATAGAAGCCGTGAATAAAATAAAACAGGGTAATATGGTAGACAGCCTCCAGGGTTCGGAGATTTCATTGACTCCTTGATGGCTTCAGCAAATATTTACTGAGTTTCTTTTGACGATCAAGTCACCATTCTAGGTGCTGGGGTCAAAGAACAAAGATCCTTGCCCTTCTAGAGCTGATACTCCAAGGGAGGCAGGATGGCAGAGACAGACAACAAAGAATAGAGATAACAAATATAAGTTATCTGGTGTATTAGGTGATGGGCTTCCCAGGTGGCTCTCAGTGGTAAAGAATCTGCCTGCCAGTGCAGGAGATCCAGGTTCAATCCCTGTGTGGGGAAGATCCCTTGGAATAGCAAATGGCAACGCACTCCAGTATTCTTGCCTAGAGAATCTCATGGATAGAGAAGCCTGGTGGACCACAGTCCACGGGGTTTGCAAAGAGCTGGACACAACTGAGCGGCTAAGCACGTGCACATGTGTTAGCTGATAAAGGCTATGTCCACTCCATTGCCCCCACCCCCGCCAAATAAAGAAAAGCAGGATAAAAAGGGGAATCAGTCCTGAGAGATGCTGGGGCAGTAGCTGAGTGAAGTGGGAGGCGGGGGCCTCCTGGCAGAATTGAAGGAGGGAAGGAGGAGCCATGCCCTCCTCTGGGGTGAGAGGAGTCCAGGATCAGGCACACCTGTGGCAGAGGCCAAGTCAGGAGTGTGCACGGTCCATGAAGGAGCAGAAAGAGGCCAGTGGGGCCAGAGCAGAGCAGGGAAGGGAGGGCGGGTGACGAAGCCCAGAGGGAGTCACACAGCCACAGCAGGCTTTGGGGTTTTCACCCTGCACCAGTGTGGGCCACCGCGGGGTCTGAGCAGAGGAGGGATGTCCTCTGCCTTCTGTTTCCAAAGGTGCCACTGGTTGCTGCAGAGAATACACTGTAGGCAAAGGGCTGGCAGCAAAGGAGACCAGTCCAGAGGCTCTGGCAGCTGTCCAGGTGGTGGAGGCTCAGCCCAGAGTGCCAGCGGCGACGGGGTGGTGGAGTGAAGCGGCCAGACTCTGGATCTGTCCTGGTTAAAGCCCATTTGCTCCCATGTGATTCCTTGGGGAAAGAGAGTCCGGCCAGCAACTTCTGTTCCCCATCACCCCACCATGGTTCAGCACTGACTGTTGAGACTCAGGTCCCAGGAGATGTTGATTGATGAAGATTCTCCCACTGAGAGCAATGGGGTTGCTACCCAGGAGTAACTCAAGGAAGATGCATGTAGCCGCCAACTCTGACCCCAGCTGGTCATCTCTCTGCAGAGGCAGAAAATTTATTTTTAAAAATTTTTAAAAAGGTTTTGTTTTCAATGTAGACCATTTTAAAGTCTTTATTGAATTTGCTACAACATTGCCTCTATTTTATGCCTTGGTCTTTAGGCTGCAGGATATGTAGGATCCTAGCTCCCCGACAGGGACTGAACCCATACCCTCTGCGTTGGAAGGCGAAGCCCCAACCACTGGACCATCAGGGAAGTCCTGGGGAATTGAGTAGAGAGAGAGCTGGGCTGGAATCAGAAGCCCCAGGCCTGTGTGCTGCTTTGGCTTCTTATAAACTATGGTTCTTCTGTGGTCTCAGTGTCTCTTGTTCAAGTAGGAAACTCCTATCAGTCAGGCAGCCAGCTACCTTCTGGGAAGATTCCAGCAGGTCAGGGACAGAGACAAGCTGATGATGAACATCCTCCCATGCCATCCCACACAGGGAGGGGAGGCAGAGGAGGCAGACAAGCTGGGAGATTATAAACCAAATAAACAAGCCAAGAGAACACCACAAGCTTTGTAAACCCAGCCCAGGAGGATGCCTGGGGCTCCTCTGAGGTTTGTTTTGGGGCTGTTGCTGACAGGCAGGTCCCGCCCCTGCAAGGTAGGGCCTGGGAGGGACCACATCGCACCTGGGAGATGAGCTGGACCCCTTTTCTAAACGATCACCTGAACAAAAGCATGAACACTGCACAAGTGGGCGAGCCAAGGTGAGCCGGGCTCTCGATGGAACCACATAGACATGCATGCAAAAGTGCAATAGCAATACATCTTAGACAACACGCAGCTTGTCTATTCAGGTTCGAACACTGCCCGAGCACCTGCTTTGTGCCAGGGGCTTTCATCTGCGTCGTTTGGTTTGACATGTTCCATAGAAATCGGGGAGCAGCTTGGCAGCGGGAGACACTCACTTGTTTGTTGTTAATTTCAACCAGTAACTAGGCAGCTTCATACATGTTCCCTCATCCAGTCCCTCCAACAACCCTTGGAGGTGAGGACTTTATTCTCGCTGTACAGGTGAGGATGCTGGGGCTCAGAGAGGTGGAGTGACTTGTCCAGAGTCACACAGCCGGCAGAGACAGAGCTGGGATTGGAACCCAGTTTGTGACCTTGTCCTTCTCCATTTGTCTTTGCCAACTGGGCGGGCAATAAACGTGAATAAGAATGATGACAATAGCTTTGATAGCCTCAACCTACTGAGTAGCATTTATATACCAGGCACTGCCCTAAGCACATTACAGGCATCATTTCATTTGCTCCCCTGCCTCTGGGAGGGGGCTGGGAGCTGGCAAGGGGAGCAGTGGGGAAGTGGGTACATGTGGGGAGAGGGGTACTGAGCTGGGTTGATGACACAGCACCTCTCTGGGGGCTTCCTGCTCTGTGGAGTGATGGGGTGTGCCTCGCTTGGAGCCGTGAAGTGAAGTGAAAATCCAGGGTGATGCAGTGGCTGGCCTGAGCCCAACAGGTCTTGCCGCGCTGATGGCAGCCGGCTGAGAGCTTTGCAAGGGCCAGTGGCTGTCCACAAAGCCCAGCCTGTGTCCCCGCTGTCATTCCTCCTGGAAGGCAGGGAGTGTGGCAATTACAGCTTTGAGCCCTGCAGATGAGAGCATCGAGTCTGAATCTCAGGCCTGCCACACACTAGCAGATGATCCCTCCGATGATGTCTTCCTGCTTCCTCACTTGTAAAATGGGGGCGTCTCCAAAGTACCCCTCAGAGGTTGGTGGGTGGGTCACTCATTCAAAGGTCTGTCTGCCTGGAGCTGGGGACCATGGCAGGCTTGATCTGCTCTTGAAGACGTGCTCTTTCTGGGACCTCCCTGTCTCACACGGCCTGCCAGGGAATGGGAATCAGAAATAGGGTGGGAAAACAGATGGCTGGTGAAGAAGACCTGTCCCTCGCAGAAAAGGCTGGGGTGCTAATTTGCTAGGGCTGCTGTAACAAAGTGCCCCAAACTGAGTGGTTTCTGCAGCAGATGATCTACATGTACTGTTTTCTGGAGGCTGGTGGCTGAGATCAGGGTGTCGGCAGGGTTTCTCTCTGGTGGCTGGCAGGAAGAGTTTATTCCTAGCCTCTCTCCTAACTGCTGGTAGTCAACAGCAGTATTTGGGGTTCCTTGGCTTGAGGGAGCATCACCCTGATCTAAGTCTCCATCTTCAGATGGTGTTCTCTGTGTGAGCTTGCAACCTACATGTGTGTGCCTCCCCTCTGCCTCACTCTCTGTGTCCAAATTTCCCCTTTTTGCAAGGACAACAGTCATCCTGGATTAGGCCCCAACCTAATGGACTCATTTTAACTTGATTACCTCTGCAAAGACCCCATCTCCAAATAAGGTCTCGTTTTGAAATACTGAGTTAGGACGTCGGCATATGAATTTAGAAGTGACACAACTCAGCTCGTAATAACCAGGCAGGGAGGGAACCATGGTGGTCTTCTTCATCTGCTCTCTGCAGGAACTGTCAGCAAGACTGGGTCCCTCTGCACCACCCTCCAGGGAGGGCGGCTGAGCTGCCCTATCACGTGAGCACAGCGGGGCCAGGACACTCCTCTCTGTGGTCGCCATCACCTGGCTTTGCCTCTTTGGAAGTTTATAGAAACAGGAGACCAGAGTGAGTTTTCTGAAAAACCTTTCTAAGAAAAAGGTCACCAAATTATCCTCAGGAACACCCTGAGGGCAGGGCCTAGGCTGGTGAGCATAAGCAGCTCTGGCCTTGGAGTCCCAGTGTTGTGTGGCTTTGGGCAAGTTGCTTAGCCTCTCTGAGCTTCAGTTTCATGACTGATAAAATGGAGCTAAGAATCATATCTACTTTCCAATGTTATGAAGAGGGAATGTGAGAATGCTCAGCACAGGGCTTGGCACAGAGTAACCACTCAAGAAATGTTTGCTCTTCTTACAATTGATTATGTGATTGGGAGAAGAGTGAAAAAGTCACTGGTTTCCTGATCATTCCATCCTTGGAAACTCATTAAACCTGCTTCTGGCATCAGATGGGAATACCATTCCCAACAGTTACTAGCCTGTGATCTTGAGCAAGTAATGACCATCCTGACCCTCAGCTTCCCTTCTACAGAATGGGAAGACGAGATCTCCAGAGTTGGCAAGAGAGTAAAGTGATGTGACTCCATCTGCAAAGTATAACCCAGGGCTTGGCACACGGAGCTCTCAGGAAACACGGGCCCTTGTCACTGAACGAGCCTGGGGAGAGCAGCTTCTGTCAGCAGGTGGGCGGTCTGCCTGTGTGGCTTCGGGCAGGCGTAGTGTTTCCACGGCGGGCCTGGGGGTGTTTCTATTTTCAGATGACACTTAGTGACACCTTAACAATGCTGGAATGAGATAGGACCCAGCGAAACAACCGTTTCCTACCAAGGATCCGAGGCTTGATGGGCAGGGAGGGAGGGGTCCCTGAACCTGGCAGCCTGGGGACCTGAGTTTTAACAAAGCAATGGGGATCGGGCCTCGGGAGGGGGCCCTGTGGGCCCTACAGCCGTGCCTGCTTGCCCTCTACTTCTCCTCTGATGCTCTGGATTCACCCCCCACCCTCCACTCCCTGACCTGCGCCCCAGGAGGCTGACCTGCACTCAGGGACCCTTCAGCAGCTCCCTTGCGTGATGGCTTCTCGCTGAGTCCATGCGGCAGGAGTTGGCAGGGGTCGGGGCACTGCTTCCCCAACTGCCTCACCACAGAGCTCCCATCCCGCAGCACTTCTGCCTGGTACCCCCTCCCAGGTCACCTGTCACCTTAAAAGTGAAAGTGTTAGTCGCTCAGTCGTTTCCGACTCTTTGCAATCCCATGAACTGTAGCTTGTCAGTCTCCTCTGTCTATGGGATTTTCCAGGCAAGAATACTGGAGGGGATTGCCATTTCCTTCTCTAGACGATCTTCCTGACCCAGGGATTAAACCCGAGTCTCTTGCATTGCAGGCGGATTCTTTACCGTCTGCGGATTCTTTACCGTCTGCAGATTCTTTACCACCTGAGCCACCAGGGAAGCCCAACCTGTCGCCTTTACCCCTTCAGTAAGTAAAACTGGCTCCTCCAGTCACCACTGCTCTGCCACATTGGTTTCCCCACACCTGGCCCAGACCTCTGAAAACATCTTTAAATTACGCAGCTTCCGGATCCTTCCTTCCCTCGCCATCTCCTCCCTTCTCCCTCCTCTCTTCCCTCCTTTCTTCTTTTCTCCCCTCCTCCTCACTTAGCTGTCCCCTTACCTCTCCTTTCCTCCAGGCCAGCAGAGTGCCTACAAATCCTTCCACACCAGGCTCAAATGTCAGCCTCCTGAGGTGGGGACTCTCTCCTCTCAGCATCCTTAGCATCAGGGCTCCCTCACCCCCATCCTGGATCCCTTTGCATATGCCCACCTCCCCAACAGGGCAGGACGAGAGCGCCTTTCAGTCCAGCCTAGGGTGGAGTCACCTTTTACCCACTGAGTCCAACACAGGGCCTGGCCCAGGGCTGGCTGATGCGTGGTAAATATTTACTGAGTTAAATGAGTGTACAGATGGCAAGTGTCCAGGGAGCTCGAAGGAAAGGACAGTCATAAGGAGCCCAAATCAAGGAAGGCTTCCTGGAGAAGGTGAAACTTGACCCTGGCCTTGAAGCGGTAGAGCAGGAGGTGCTGGTGGGGTGGGTGGGGTGAAAGGACAAGTGAGCGGATTCTCGGCAGAGGGAATGGCATATGCAAAGGCCCAGAGATAGGGCTGCCAGGATGCATCAGGCTCTGTTGGAGTAAAGCAGACGCCGGCGAGATGGAGTGGAAGGAGAAGGTAAACACTTTCTGTTGGAAACTGGGATCTCAACCCTGCCCTCACCAAATGCAGTCACGTAGTGTGGTGTAGGCCTGGCCTAGAAGTTATGAGGAAATGAGAGCCAGGCTCAGCCCAGCAAGTGCAGGGCCCAGGTCCTGAGCCCATCTCCATGCACCACCCAATCAGATGCTCAGTTCTCTGGGACTCAAACTGCTTGGCTTCCTGGATCTGACTGGGTGGGAAGTCAGCAGGTTCTGCAGGTCCTGTCTGGCCCACTTAATCCATCCCCATCCCATCCACCCTCCCCAAGATTGCCAGCCTCTCAGTCCCGTCCTGCTATGGGAATCACCAATGTCAATGGGATTTCCCTGAAAACACTCAGAGGAGAGGGGTTTTCTCAAGTGTGTTAAGCTTGATTCAACAGCTGATGTGACGTTTCACAATCAGTGTGAGAAATATCACTGGGCCCAGGGCTAACATCCACCAGGCACCATGGATACAGTGCCTAAGGCCCATTAGACCTTCACGGGCAAAAGAAAATATTCTCATTTCTTATAAAAGCATAAAATATTGATATGACCTATTCTGGATACATACATCTTTATACTGATGCTGTCATAAAATATGATTTTCAGGTAATTTTTGTGGAGTAAGGGCTATGGAGAGAAAAGTAGCCGGGACCCATACAATGGTGTCACAATCTGGCCCTGACTTTTGACGGGGCGGGACAAACCGTAGGAGAGGAAGCTGGAATGGAAGCTCAGGCCCATGCGGCCCAAGGATGTGGAGCTAGGACTGGGATTCAGCATTACCCAACTAGCAACCCTTGTTTGCTAGTTGACTGGCATTCTTGGGGTGGTTTCTCAAACCTCCATGTCCAGTCTTCTTTGAGGCCTCAGGCTTCCTGGTCCCAGTGGCCAGGAATTTAATAGATAGCCCCACCTCTACCCGCTCCTCTTCCTGCCACGGCAGTTCTAATTGGCAGAGCTGGGAAGGACCTTCCGAATGCCTGGGCCACAGCCACGCTTACAGAGGGGGGCCCCGAGGCTCCGCACGGAGAGCTGCTGCTCGTGACCTGAGCTGTGGGGGAGGCGGCTGGGACTAGCCTCCCCCGCTCCCGATCCACCATCCAGGGGTCCCCACCCCCACCCCAACGTTTTGTTTACGTTGAACCTGAATTAGACAAGGATCTGACGCCGTCCAGATGGAAAGTCCCGTTTTTGGCTGAAAAGCTCCTTGCTTGGGGAGCTGTTGGAGGTGGGCGTCCTACAGCTCGACCCTGCTGGAGCAGGGTTCAGAGCTCTGCTTTCTCTCCTGCCCCCACCCTAGGCCCATCTCACCTGTCCCGTCCAGTGAGCAATAGCCAGCCAGGAGGCCAGGCCCCTCCTCCCTCTTCCTGGGGTGGGGGCAGCCTGGCTGTGCCCATTCAAGGGTGAGCCCTCTTCACATGCAGGGTTGGGGACACTTCTCTGAGGCCCCGACCTGAAGACATCTCCCTCTTGGGAACCTGAAACCCCACCATTTGTGCCTGATTAAGAGCACAGGCTAAATTTACTGGGCATTGCCTTTAAAGGCAAAGGAGTGAATGGCTCTCAGATCGTCTTTCACTGTGGCCAAGTGCCTGGGCAGCCTGAGGACACTGAGGGTCTGCCCACGAGTTTGTAAAGGGAGGGAGCTGGGGGCCGTAATCACCACCTTTGCCCTATATGGCCTTTTAGAGTCAGTGACTTTGACCAGGGCTGCTGCTGCTGCTGCTAAGTTGCTTCAGTTGTGTCCGACTCTGTGCAACCCCATAGATGGAAGCCCACCAGGCTCCCCCATCCCTGGGATTCTCCAGGCAAGAACCCTGGAGTGGGTTGCCATTTCCTTCTCCAATGCGTGAAAGTGAAAAGTGAAAGGGACCAGGGCAGAGAGCCACAAATTCGGCCTGGGTTAAGGGCCAGGCATGTGCGTGCTGGGGACATGTTGGGAGTCTCAGACAGCTCAGGTGAGAAAGATACGACATCAGCTGAGTTGGGGGACAAAGAGGGGAGGCAGGGCATGCCAGGCAGCAGGAACAGCATGGGCAAAGCCATGGCAACCAGAGAACTCACGGAACATCTTGGGAACAGCAGTAGCTGGAGCACAGGCTGCTGGGGTGAGGGTGGGGGTCAGAGTGTATGAGAGTGGCAGGGGGTCAGAGGGGAGGCTGGAGAGACTGACTTCTCATCTGGGAAGACAGGAGTCGAGAGTCCAGGAATCAGCACCCAGAGGTGTTTCCCTTGGGGCTTGTCCATGGTTTACCTGCGGGAATCCCAGGCTATATCCAGACAAGCAGCCCTAAGGTCACTGCTCCACGGCTAGGAAGAAAAGACAGTGTAGTTCAACGAGGCTGCAGGAAGACCTGGTTACCAGTCCAGCTCTAGCATTTGCTGGCTGTGTGCCCTTGGGCAAGTTACTTTGCCTCTCTGAGCTCCTACAGGTAATACTACTGCTTAATTTCCAAGGTGCTGATGAGTGTTAGCTTCTGACATAGATTACTCGGCCTGGTGCCTGAAACATAGCAGGAACAAGAGATACTGTTTTGTTTTTCTCACTTCATTCATAAGCTACTTTTGTCCTGTTATGTTAGCAAAACCACAGTGACCATCTGAATTTGTCAGGTTGGTTCAACTGTCAGAGACAGAAGCCAACTCAAACTGGCTTAAGGGAAAACAGAAGAGCTTAATGCCTAAGAACCCAGCAGTGAAGGAGGCAATGTGGATGCCAGTGAATGAACATTGTCTCTTCTTTCTCCCTGGCAGCCTGATCTTTTCCTCCTGCCACTGTCCCATTTCCAGGAGGCCGAGACTGAGGCCCTCAGAAACCCCTGCTCAGCAGCCAGGGAAGAAAGAGCTATTTCCTCCTGCAACTATCACTCAGTCCCAGGGAAGGAATCTGATTGGCTGTGCTTGGGTCATGTGCTCATTTCTTGGACCAATCAATCTGGCGAGGGATGGAGTATTTTAAGGGGCCAGGCAGCAACATCTAATACCAGAGGGATAAGGAGCCCTCGCTGGACTGAAAAGCAACCAATATAGAAAATTTTTATGAGACAGAAGCCTAGGCTACACAGCTGAAAACCTAACAAAGCGTTTCCTGGTCTGTTCAGCTCCGGTTCTCCCTTCCAGAACAAACTCAGGCGCCTCTCCCTCACTGGACACCCCTGGCCCCATGTGTGCCTCCCCCACGGGATCTGCCCTGCCTGGCTGCTCCTCCAGGCGGGTCTGGACTCTGCCCCTGTGCAGCTCTAAGGTCTGTCCTGGCTGTGCATAAAGCAGGGTTTGAACTCACATCTTCACAGCCAGCATCCTGCATCCTCCCTGCCGTGTCCATCTGAACACACCTCTGCTCTCCTCTGTCCAAGCCCTGCCTTCTCCTGGGGGACACGTGACTGCCGCGTCTTCTGGGTGGGGAGCAGATACACGGCACTTGTTTCTTGTTGAGTCCCCAAGGATCTGGCTGGAACCCCGGGAACTGGCACCAGGGTCGTACAGGTTTATTTAGCTCGCCTGAGGCTTTCTCCTTTTCCACACTTCTTAGACTGGAGGCTCAGAGGCCCCCCACAGAGGGACCGTGCTGCTTTATGTTCCCGTCCCCAACTCTGCCCGTGAGGCGGTGGAAGGAAAGGGCTGCAGCTGTTTCTACCAGGTTAGGCTGACCCAGCTCACCACCCCCTCGTCCTCCCCAAATTCACCCCACACAGGAGACAGGGAGCCTCTGACTTTCCCCGATAGGGTCCCTGCAAACGCCACCGGGCGGGCGTTTTATTCCACCCCGCAGTGGTTCATACCTCCCGACAAAGAGACATTCTTTCTTTCCTTTTCTTCCCTCCTTTTTGGTACTGTTTAAAGAGAGTAATGTAAGTCTCAGATCCCCTCACATCATGTTAATGTTAAAGTAGGACTAAAAATAAATCTTGGGTTGCCATAGGAACCCTGACTGTTGCTAGGTTTAGTCTGTGGGGGATTGGGAGCCCTGCTTTTTCCGGCCCTGCTGGAAGGCGGCCTTTGTGACTGCACCAAGCACCTGGGAGGGGCCCCCCGAGCATCAGCCACCCCATAAAACCCACTAAAGGTGACTGGGAGTCAACTCTCCACGGAGTGTCCTCTGCCGCATTGGGATCTGCCTTGGAAGAGGGATTAAGGCTCTACAAAGTCTCTGAAGAGGAGTTTCCAAGAAAGGGGTGGAGGGGAAGAAAATAAAGACAGGAAGAGAGTGAGGTAAAAAGGCAGGAAGGAGGGAAGGAGGGAGGGAGGGAAAAGAGAAAGGAAGAAGTGAGGATATGGGTTTGCTGGGCACCCGCTCTGTGCCAGGTCCGTTTGGACAGAGTCATCCCTCTCTGTAACCGCCTTGCTGGGCAGACTCTGGAGCAGAGGTCCAGAGAGGTGAGGCGACACCCCCGTGTCACACAGTCAGCATGAAGCGCACTTGGGCACGGAACACAGGCTTTCTGGTTCAGTCCTGGGTTTGGGACACAGGGCCCCTCCTCACTGCTCCCAGCCCTCTCCGTGGCTGGGCAAACAGGCGTCCAGTGGGCCTTGAGCCGCGGTGGCTCCCTGACCCCTGGTGAAGATTGCCTTCTTCTGATCTGGGCTTGCCAAAGACATGGGCAGCCAGCCCTTGCACTGTGGGAAGTCCCTGTGTCCCTTCTCTGTCAGCTCTGAATCTGCTGCAAAGCCCACGCTCAAAAGGGCAGATGAGAGTTGAAATCCAGCCTCAGCATTGACCGCTGTGTGACTTCCAGCAGTTTCCCCACGTCTCTGTGCTTCAGGCTCCTCCTCTTCATGATGGAGGCATGGGTACCTCCCAGGGAGTCGCTGTGGGAGCATGGGAGAAGGGGCATGCGGGCCGTGGACCCCGGCCCCACATTGCAGAGCCAGCAGCTGCTCTGACGATGATCTTGGAGAGCTGCCCTGCATCTGCTGGGACAGCCGGTGCCTCTGGCTCCTGCCTGCAGGACTGTGGCCCCAGCCACGTTACCTGGATGCACTGGGTGGCTTGAGTGTTGTGCCCCAAGGCCCCGGGGTGGGGATTCCGCACTGGCCTTGCTGATGACACTCCTCCCAGCTGGAGCACGGGCCCCAGTTCCCAGGCCACCGTGTGCATTTCTGGAACTGGCCAGATAATGCTGCCCAAGGGAGCCCCTTGCAAAACATATCGGCAGGCTGAGACAGAAGCCTGCCATCCTGCGAACGCCGCCATTCCAGACTTCCCTCCAGCCCCTCCATGAACATTTCCTGACCAGATCCCTAGTGCTACACACTGGACAGGGCTCGAGAATGTGAAGCGATCACTCTGCTTTTAGTCCATGACACACACAGTGAACAAAACAAAGATGGTTAGAAGGGGGTCCAAGAGGCCCCCGAGCTGGGAGGACTCCCCTCCAATGACATCGCAGGGCCAGCCAAGGGGGGCAGAAGTTCTCACAGCCCCCAGGGCAGAGGCCGGAGCTCACGGGTTCACAGATCCCTGATATTTCTGCAGTCGGGTGGCGCTGAGAGAGAGCCATAGAGACATGACTTTGGTTCAGGCAGGAAGAGTTCTAAGGGGACACCTGAACAGATACTATGCTGGCTGCTTTGCAAGTAACATCTCATTTTATCCACATAAACGCACAGCAAACGGTATTGTTTTTCCCATTTTACCGATGAGGGCTCTGAGGCTCACAAAGGTTAATTACCCTGCCCAAGGTCACATAGGGAAGTCCCTAAGCCCATGCTCTTTCTATTACACTAATACAGCATCTGTATTGCATATGAGACGACTTGGCAAGGGGGGTCAAGGAAAGGGAGGTGACATTTGCTAAGCATCTACCATGTGCTTTCCGTATTTAATCGAGTATTATACCCACTTTACAGATGGGGAAATGTAAAGCTCAGAGAGGCGAAGGCCCTAGGCAGAGCGGAAGAGCTGTGTCTTGATAAACTTGATATCGTGTGCGTGTTAAGCGGCTTCAGTCGTGTCTGACACTTTGTGACCCTGTGGAGTATCGTCCACCAGGCTCCTCTGTCCTAGTGCACAGGAGGGGCATGATTGGTGACTGGCGTGTGCTTGTCAAGATAAGCTGTAGAGCAACGGTGAGTCAGATTCCCAGATCTAGAGGGGCCGTGGCTCATGGCCACCTCATAGCTAGTAAACTACCGTTTTGAGAAGCATTCAAGTGGAAGTGAGCGGCTCAGGCATGAAGCATGGTGGAGAAGAGAGCACCACCAAGGGGCATTTTTCTCTTTGAATGTCAGTATTTTAAGTTCAACATCAACCCTATATTGAGGCTTCACATTCATCTTTTATCATCGTCCACTTTTTATTTAATTAAATGTATCCACATTCTGGGCTTCCTAGGTGGCGCTAGTGGTAAAGAACCTCCCTGCGAATGCAGGAGATACCAGAGATGCGAGTTTCATCCCTGGATTCTGAAAATTCTCTGGAGAAGGGAGTGGCTACCCACCCCAATATTCCTGCCTGGAGACTCCCATGGACAGAGGAGGCTGGCGGGCTACAGTCCATGGCATTGCAGAGTTGAACACAACTAAAGCACATCCACATTCTAAACTGTACCATTAAACCACATATATTGTGGGCTAGTTATGTAATTTTTCTAATGCATCTTAAAGTTGATGCATAAATATTAAATTTTTAAAGAAAAGGTTTGTCTGTGTCCCTCCACAAGTACCCCAGTGGTGCCCCGCTGGAGGGTACTATCTGGGAGGGCCACCAGGATTCCTCAGGCCCTGGGAGAGGTGTAGATGCAGCTGGGAGTGGGGGGTCCCAGACTGGCACCTGAAGGTAGGCAGGTCCCCACCCAATCTGGTTGGTTCTGTTGGTTATGGGATGACAGGGGTTTGATATAAGATACACAGGAGAGTAATGGAGGACTCTGGCCTGGAGGCATGGGGATAGCCTTGCGGGGCTTTGGGGGCGGCAGATTCACCCTCTCCTCCACCCATGAGGTGACCTGCCCGAGCCCCGCCTGCTTCGGCTCTGGGCTGCTGTCGTTGGCATCCCCCCGCCCCGGGGCTGCTCCCATCGCCTCTGTGCGCGTTTCCTCACAGCTCCGGCCTTCTCCTGGCCTGCTGTGGCCCGCCGGAGCTCCGCAGCTGTGCACCTCTGGGCCTGCCTCTCCCGGCTCTGGTCTCTCATTCCAGTTCCCGTGTGCAGGGCTGGGACCTGCTTGGATCAGCCCTTCCCTGTTTTTGTCAGTCCACACTGTGACCTGGGAGAGAGGACAGAGAGAAATCTGGGCCAGACACGGCTCTGTGTTGGGCATCCCTTCCCAGGGGTGGCATGAACCAACCCAGGGTGGGGCAGAGAACCACAGCCAGAGCCCACTCCGATTCCTGTGAGCCAGAAGCCCCGTCTGGGCCAAAAGCCTCACAGCCCCATTGTTCTCTGAGTCCAGGAGCACCCAGCCCAGAGGACTGTAAACACGATGGAACCTGGACCCTAGAAACAGAGCGCCGACGGGCACCTGACTTCCGGCGGCCCGCTCCTCCTCTTCCGTTCACCTCCGTCCCTTTGCGCTGCTGGCTGGAGCTGAGGGCGGGATAGCGAATCAAAGAGCCTAACTCAGTGTTAACATGAGACCATCTCCCCTGGCATAACCTGGCTGGCTTCCCCGTGGACCCTGGAAATGACACTCACCTGGAGAACAGGAGCCAAGCCCTGCGAGACCTCACATCGCTGCCTGCCTGCATCCCTCCGCCACCACCTCCCCCTTGTGTGTGGCAGCAGCCTTCCAGCTGGTCCTCCTGCTTTCAGGATCTCCCCTCTGTTGCACTTTCCCACAGCCTCCAGGTGACCCTCCAATACACCCTGCCTGACCCTTGCAGTGGCGCACAGGTTAACCCACAGGTTAGCAGTCAACCCCCCGGGAATGATATTCAAGGGTCCCCTGGACCCAGCCCCACCAGGCTCTTCTGCCTCCCCACCTACACATGTGGCTCCCACATAATGACCCAGCTACAGCAGCCAGCTCCGTTTTCCTGTGCACCAGGCTAGTTCTAGCCTTAGATTTGCTGTGCCCTCTACCTGTGTGTGTGCTAAGTCACTTCAGTCATGTCAGACTCTTTGTGACCCCGTGGACTGTAGCCCGCCAGGCTCCTCTGTCCATGAAATTCTCCAGGCAAGAATAAACTGGAGTGGGTAGTCATGCCTTCCTCCAGGGATCTTCATAACCCAGGGACTGAACCTGTGTATCTTACGTCTCCTGCATCGCAGGCAGATTCTTTACCACCAGCATCACCTGGGAAGCCCTCTGCCTAGAACAGCCTTTTCATCACCCATTCCTCTACTATCAATTCTTCCTTACGGGTTAACGCCTTGTGTAGAAGTTTGCTCCTCCAGGAAGCCACAGGCCCCTCTGAGATGCTCGCAGAGTCAGACCACAGCCCAGCAAGGCCTCTGTGTCAAGATTTCCACTATGTCACAGTTGCCTGGGAGCCCGCCTCCTCCGCTGCTCCTGGCGAGCAGACACCATGTCTGAGCCATCTGATTCCCCAGTGCCTGGGGTAGGGTGCAGGGCACAGTCAGTTCTCGTGCTATTTTAACCCTGGTTCTCTGCAGGGGGGCGTCAAACACATCCTGCCCTGGGATGCTGGGGTGGAAGTGGCTCTCTTCAGCATGGAAGTGTGAGAATTTCCTTTGTCAAGCCTTCCACTGGTTGCCTTGAAGCCTGATGATTTGTCTCAGGTCTACTTTGAGGGGGTGAAGTTTAGTTTGGGGCGTTTCCTTTTGGGGAGTGGTAGGATAATAGAAGCAGGGGTTTCAAGATCAGTCACACTGGAGAGGCCACAGGATAAGCTAACTTGGGAACCGGCATGCTGGGCTCACGCCCACTGGCTCCAGGCCCACTGCCGAGGTCAGAAGCCCCATGCAACCCAGACAGATGCTCAGAGTAGCCGAGCTTCTTGGCTTCTCAGACACCAGAAAAGGAATTCCTAGTGTGTAACGAGTTTTTTCAGAATCCTCTTTTTTTCTTCCACCTGTGTCCTCTGTGCCCCACAGATCTGCCAGAATCTCCCCTCTCCTCTTTTCTCCCAAACTGGCATCACACACACCCCAAGGAATTGTCAGCAACAGGTCCTTCCTGGGAGGGGCGGGGCGGGGAGGGAAGCCAAGTGGCCCTGTCAGTACAGGTCCCAGGAAACAGATGGCACAAGGGAAACGC
>NW_011494873.1:1481682-1512691 GCF_000754665.1 Bison bison bison
GAGGGCTTATAGCTTCAGTTGCAGAGGGATAGGTAAATGCTGGAAGCAACAGGATAACCCGCTCTTGGCCTGAAGGTAAGGGGGAGGAAGCCACTGAGCAGAAGCCAGAGGCTCTATGGAGAGGGCTGCCCAGGCCGGGGCCACGGCGATCAATTGATGAATTCACTCTTCTGCTTCTGCTTCTGCTGCCAGCCCTGCCCATTGGGCCACCCAGCTGGAAGTCAAAGGACATGAAGGGCCTCTGATGAGGTCCACACAGGTCAGTACAGAGCAGCACCAAGCCAGGTAGCAAGAGGAGGGGGGCCTGGAGAGACAGGGACCAGACATCTGAGCCAGGATGCTCTTTGGTGGTGGCAGAGGGGAAAAGTGGATTCTCAGGCCAAGCTGACACTCAGATCAACCATCATTTTTGCTTGGAGCAAATGGTTAAGAACAAACAAATACATATATGTATGTATAAACAGATTTTTAATAATAATAGATTTAATTCTGTTAATAGAATTAAAATCTAATTGGTTAATTCTATTAGCCAGTGTATAAAGGGGATTCCCCGATGGTTCAGTGGTAAAGAACCCACTTGCAATGCAGGAGCTGCAGGAGACATGAGTTCAATCCCTGGGTCAGGAAGATCTCCTGGAGGAGGGCATGGCAACCCACTCTAGTATTCTTGCCTGGAGAATCCCCATGGATAGAGGACCCTGATGGGCTATTCCGTAGGGTTGCAAAGAGTTGGACACAACTGAAGCAACTTAGCATGTACACGTGCATCAATGTATAAAGAAAAAAACAAAGGATAGTGAATTCCAAAAGAAAAATGCCTTGAAAAGAAAGTTCCAGAAGATGAGAGATTTATCAGGCAGCTAAGAGGAACCTGGAAAGGGCCTTGAGGATGAGAACCTTCAGAGCATGGAGCCACCTGCCTGGCACCAAGGAAGCCCAATGATTGACAAATGCTGTCTCATTTTCATTCATTTGCATATCCTGATCTAAGACCCCAACCTCCAGATTCACTAGATGAAAGAAAATAATTAGTGCAATCTTCCACAATTGTTTTTGAGCTTCATATGCTGCCTGGAACCTGTGTAGGGAGATGTAATTGCATTCTACACCACCACGTGAAAGGAAGGGGTTGAGGCCAGGCCTCAGCCTGAGTGTGGGAAGCTCCAGCTCCAAGACTGACCGGAGGCTGAGGCGGCCTGGAGGTACAAGGGGTTCATAGGCGAGATTTCCAACAAGCAAGGTTAATGAAGGTGGGCAGAGAGCATGGTGGATGGGCCACTGCAGATGCCCCTCTAAGCTCAGAGGTGCTGAGGGAAACCAGATACTCTCCTTGTGCACACAATACGAATTTAAGAACTGTTCAAATGAAATCAGTACAAACAAATTGATTGACTGAAATTTTATTCCTCATAGTGTATTGTTCATCCTACTGGGCTCACAAGATGCCTTCAGAACAGAGGGTTTCATGTTCAGATAACTGGGAGGAAATGTATGTAAGTCACAGGGCTCCGTAAGGTGGTGAAGGAAGAGTCTGAAAGATACTCAGGCCTGGTCTTGGACCTGCCATTCCTCCAGGTCGAGCTCAGAGCCTGTTGTCTTTTATAGTTACTCATGTGCTATGGTGGGCTTGGTGACTCAATGCTAAGGAACCCACCTGCCAATGCAGGACATGGGGGTTAAATCCCTGGGTCGGGAAGATCCTCTGGAGAAGGAGATGGCAAACTACCCAGTGTTCTTGCTTGGGAAAACCCATAGACAGAGAAGCCTGGTGGTCTATAGTCCATAGGATCTCAAAAGAGTCAGACATGACTTAGTGACTAAACAGTGTCATCCTATGGCGTCACCTTGAGCAGAACCCCATCCCTGTGGCCATCACTGATGGGGCTCCTGGATTAAACCAGTGAAAAAGAGGCCCTTGCAGAGAAAAGTAATCTTCATTTGAAGGGTGAGACAGTCGTATATAACCCTGATTAGGCTACATCTCTTTCTCTTTGTTTGGCAGAACAAGTCCAGGTTGCTGGGTTTCATTCATTCAACAACCCCCCTAAGTGCCAGCAGCATTCCAGGTGCTGTTATAGGCAATGGATATGTCAGGGCACAAAAAGACAAAATCTTCACTCTGGAGGAATTTCTGTTCCCTTCCCGTCCTCTCCTCCTCCCACAGGCCAGGGTGCTAGGGGACACACCCCATCCTTGCGGCCATCAGTGATGGGGCCAGGAAGGGGCATCCAATCCAAGACAGTCGTTCAGAAGCTCGGTGGGGCCAATCGGTTCCAGGACACAGACCTTACAGTTGGGCTGCCCAAGTTCAAACCCCAACCTCCCCACTCATGTGTTGAGTGATCATGGGCAAGTTACTCATTCACTCTGAGCTTCTTTTCCCTTCTATGGTGAGGATATTGATAAAACCTGTCTTGTAGTGTTGTTTTGAAAATTAAATGAGAAAGCCCACTTGAAGGCCTTAGACCAGTGCTCACTACACAACTGGGGTGCAAATGTTTGTGGCTGGGTGTTTGCAGTTATGTAATGATGGTAATTCTTACTCTCAGAAAGGAAGAAAACTGCTTCATTGGCTGGGCCTGGGGGGCCATGAAAGATTTAAGAACAAGGTTGCCATCTGGGGACCCTAAGGAGCAAACGAAGGGAGCTGATCTCCAATCAGAAAAAGGGTTCAGGGACTTCCCTGGTGGTCTAGTGGCTAAGACTGTGCTCCCAATGCAGGGGACCTGGGTTTGATCCCTGGTCAGGGAACTAGATCCTGCAACTAAGACCCAGGGCAACTAAATAAATAAATATTAAAAAAAAAAAAAAAAAGATTTAAAAGTAGAGAAAGAAAAAGGAAAACAGTACAGATGGCCTGAGAGAGGAGGTCCCAGATGGAGGGAGGGTGCGACCACCTTGGTGTCTGACAGTTTTCCTCCACAGGCTTGTGGCTCCCTGGTCCCCGGGTCCCATATTGTTCCCCTACTGATTCCAGTTATCTTGATGGGGTTTTCTGTTCCTGCTGCTAAGTCGCTTCAGTCGTGTCCGACTCTTACCGACCCCATGGACTGCAGCCCACCAGGCTCCTCTGTTCAGAGAAGTAAGCAATTCCTGACCAAGGTGAGGTATCCTCAAAACTCTGCTGGAGAAAAGAAGAGCTGTTCACAGCAAACCCAGACTGGAGAGCAGCCCAGCTCCCTCTGCCTGGGCCGTCGGCCCACCTGCAGGCTTGCTATCATGTGAGCCCTCCTGGGGGAGGAAGAGGAAGGAAGCGTTTGGAAGGTGGAAGAAAGGCCAAGGTGACAAGTTAAGGAGGACCCAAAGGCACTCCCGCCCAGCCCTTTGCCAGGCCTGAGGGACACTGGCCAGAGCTAATTAGCAGGGCCCAGAACTGCTTCCTGCCATTCTTCAAGGCCCAAGGGTCACTCGGAGGAGCAGAAGACATCTGCTGTTTCTTCCCCTGCCGGAGTCCCCATAAAGCTAAACGTGTCCCTGCCCCGGGCCCCTCTTCCTGGAAGGAGCGCGAGCAAGGCTGTGCCCTCCCAGCCCCTCCGAGGCTTGAGCAGAGTGTCGATGCTTAGAGAAGAGACCGCGAGGGCATGTGAGGATAGCACGGAGGTGTGGCGGTGAGGGATGTCGGCGGGGGGGCCACAGGACTCATGGGCTGTCAGGGTAGGGGACAAACCCAGGAAATGGCTTGGGATACAGTGGCCTTGAAGCCTGCGCCAAGGAGCTGGGAGCCGCTGGCAGCCTTTAAGGGGGGCGTGGCATGGTCTGCTTGTGCTTTAGAAGTTTGTACTGGAAGCATTGTAAAGGTCTGACCCATGACAAGTGTAGCTTGGTCACAAGGAACAGGAAAGGAAGCTGGACAGGAGGGCATGTGTCCCACAGGGACCCTGGCGCGGTCAGTGGTGTTGGAGATGCTGACCTACAGCTCCTTCGGTCCCCTGCCCACCTGCCCTGCATTGGGCAGGGCCTGGCAGGAGAGCTCCTGGCTGACCCTGGGAGGCAGGGGCAGCCCTGGGCTGGAGCTGGAGATACGTGGGGAGACAGCACAGGGAGAACAACTTTATAGGAAGGAGATATATTTGTTCATTTGACAAACACTCCCTATACCTCTGGGCTGAGCCCTAAGCAGACACACTTCATGCCTCTTCCCCTGCTTCTGCCCTCTCTCCCGCCCTCTCCTCCTCCTCTCTTTTTCTAAACTCTCAGCCCTTTCTAGTACATAAGTCAGACAAGTCCAAGAGCTGCCGTAACAAATTGCCCTAACTGAGTGCCTTAAAACAACAAGAATTCATTCCCTCGCAGATCCTGAAGCTACAAGTCTGAAATCAAGGTGTCAGAAGGGCTGTGCTCTCTCTGAAGGCTATAGTAGAGACTCTTCCTTGTTTTTCTCTCAGCTGCTGGCTTTGCTGGCAACCCTTGGTGTTCCTTAACTTGTCTATGGGTCGCTCCCATCTGCCTCCACAGTCACATGACTTTCTCCCTGTGTGTGGCTCTGTGTCTTTTCTTATTGGGGACACCAGTCATATTGGATTAGGGCCCACATAAATCCATTATAACTTCATCTTACCCGATTATATCTGAAAAGATAACCGTTTCCAAAGAAGATCACATCCATAGGTACCCGGGGTTAGGACTTTAACATATCTTGTAGGGGGACACCGTTCAACCCACAGCACTTATAATAGGAAAAAATACAGAAAATAAGAGGAATAATAAATAAATGAATAAAATCTTAAAAATTTGCTTCATGCAGAATCTCCAACATCTTGGGATGCTCTTCCCTCAATCAAAAATACGTTACTGTTTTTGGAAAGATTCAGTTATGCTGTGCTCACCGTTGGGATTTGTTTATTTCACCTGATGTTACATAGTGCCTATTCTAATCGCTATATTTCATGCCCTGGGTTAGATCTTCCCTATTACATCTGGGAATCTACTACCCACGTCTCCTTCTGTATGCAGAACATAGTAATAATACGGTCATAGCTATAGCTTTTGGGGCCATGACAATGGCAGGATCAAGTCCATATATATCTCATGTTAATGTAAATTTCATGATCACCCTGTAAGGGCGGCATTTTGGTCCCATTCTACATATAAGGAAATAGATTTGGAGATGTTAAGTACCTGGCCCCAAGTCACACAACCAAAAATCACTTGGGATTTGTACCCAGGCCCATCTAGTATTAGCAGACTAACACCTGACTGCCTTCTTTAATAGAGATGCCTCTGAGAGATTATGTCAGGGTGCTATTAAGAATTACGTCACAGGTCTTGACGGCCATGCACGAGGGAGCATTCGCCGTGCATGACGGAGAAAGAACAGGTGGAGGTTATGGCAGCTGCCAGGGCCCCAGAGCTCTGGCCGGCTCGACCTGGCGGGAGAACTTCTGTCTGCTCATGTGTTTGTTCAAGGCAGGGTGTGGCTGGGCGAGGCCAGCTAGGGCTATATCCTGTGAGAAGTCTGGGCATTCTCCAGAGAGCAGAGGGAGTCCCTGAAAACGTGTCGGCAGGGAGACAGCCTGTGCTTTGAAGAGTTCATTCTGGCTGCAGGAGGAGGACGGCTGGGGCAGAGAGACTAGGGAGAAATGGGACAAACTGACCAGTTGTATGAGGAGAAATGGGCGTGGGGAACAGTCAGGCCCAGAGGGCTGACAGCTGCTCCCTCAGGCTTTGGGGAAAGCTGTAACGTGGGCCATGCCAGGTCCAGTTCAGCCCCAGCTGGGAGCTGCCTGGGGTGGGGCATCTACTGCCCTCTTTTTTCTTGGCAGAGGACCTCCCAAGTAGCATCAGGCAAAGCCTCAGCCTCCCTGGTGGGAAGCCTGGCTCCTTGCCACAGGAAGGCAGAGATAAGTGGTATGATGGAGGTACTGAAAACACAGGATTAAACACTTAGGAGGTGACATGAAGCCACCCTTCAGAAGCGGGGAGACGGAGCCCAGGCCCTGCCTCCCGCTCTGGAAGGCTGGGCAGCTGGGAATGGAGGAAAGACCCCCTCCGTGGGTGATGGAGACAGGCCCACCCTCATCTTTCATACACGCTGCCGCCCATGGCCTGCCCCTCTTCTCTCTGCGCCCTGCCCTCTGCTCACCATGTCGTGGATTTAGCCAGCACTTCCAAATTCTAAACAGTGTCCTCTTCCTGCCTCAGATGGCCGCCCTCATCACCCCTCAGGTCTAGAGATGCCCCTGCACGCCAGTGATACAGTCCCTGCCCAGGAGGATGGCCTTAGGCCCTGGAAGTGTGGGCAGAGAATTCTAGGAGCTTGGCTATCTGGAGTGAGGTCTGAACTTCTGGCTTGGGCAGCTGAGTGGACAGGGCCGCTCTTGGGTACAGGAAGCTGGGAGAAAGGAAGAGGCAGCTGGGGGGAAGGAGATGCTGAGAGTGAACTTGGTTTAGACAGGTTGCTTGTGGACAGAGGAGACTCGGGGGCAGAGTCAGTGCAGGGGCTCCCCAGGCCAGGCTTAGCTACAGACCCCAGGAGGGACCCTCAGCAGCCAACAGTCACCGCCCTGAGAGACAGAGGGTTCACTCCAAACTCCTGGGCTGGGTGGGGTCCTCTCCTCCCAGCCTGCCAGCGGCAGTCACGGGGCTTGGAGGACGGGTCAGCTGCATCTCCTCCGGTCCTTCCCCTCGCTTGACCGCCCTGTGGAAGGGCTCGCGGGGGGGGGGGGGGGCGCCGGGGCCTTCCAGGAAGAGGAAAAAACAGGATGTCTTAGTCAGCTTCAAGGTCAGGGCAGTTTTCTAAGGAGCATCTGGAGGTGGCAGAGGAGCCAGAGACATCCAAAGATTAAACCTGGAAGGGCCGGGATATAGAGAACTCTATAACAGGACTGGGAAGGGAGCCACTGTTGATTCACTGACCATGATAAAATACATAGAATGTAAAAATTTCCACTGAATTATTGTGAGAGTGCAATTCTGTGGCATTAATCTATGCACGATGTTGTGCCACCATCACCACTATCTAGTTCCAGAACTTTCCATCACCCCGAATGGAAGCCCTGTCAGCTCCCATTGACTGAAGACGTCTCTGTGCTCTACACACATTATCTCAGCTAATCTTCCCTGCAGCTTTGAGAGGAACCCGCTTTACAGATGAGGAAGTTGAGGCTCAGGAAAGGACAGTAACTTGCTCAAAGCCATGCAGGTTGTAAAGGCCCAGGAGAGGATGAGTCTAGGCTAGTCTAGCTCTAGAGCCCATCGTGCCTGAGGGGACTGTTGGAGGCTGTTGAAACTGGAGAGGACAGATGGGGATGCGGCTGCATTGATTTGTATACAACCCCAGAAAATGATGAAGAGGAGCTCAGCTCTGCTGGGGAACGGTAGGTAAACCGAAGCATCCAGATTGGAGGCAAGGCTCAGCTGGGGAGCGGAGGGAGCATGGCACGGTAGCAGGGCTTTTGGCCTGTCGGGCAGCTGGCAAGGGCTTCCCAGGTGGTGCTAGTGATAAAGAACCCCGCTGCCAATGCAGGAGACACAAGAGACCTGGGTTCAATCCCTGGGTCGGGAAGATCCCTGAAGGAGAGCATGGCAACCCACTCCAGTATTCTTGCTGGAGAATCCCATGGACAGAGGAGCCTGGGGAGCTACAGTGCACAGGGTCGCAGAGTCAGACACGACTGAAGCGACTTAGCATGCACGCATGCACGCATGCACACGTGGGGCTGATAATAGGGATCGATCCTGTTCCCAGGGAAAGGTGCTGGTTACAACTGAGCAGAGGGGCCAGGGACCCAGCTAAGTGGGAACCACTGACCAAGGGTATACAGTAGAGAGCAGGTTGAAGGCTTGGGGTACAGAAGGGGAGCAGGCCAAGGTCAGAGCGAGCCTGCATACCAGGCAAGGAGCTGGTGACAGTTGCCAGGAGGACCACACAGAAGCAAGGCTTGACTTCAGATCCCACGCCATCCTGGCAAGGGTCTGAGTGCCGAGCAGCAAGTGTTGGGGCTCTCAAATCTGTGTCCCCAGTAGACCCTAAAGTTCAGGTTCAAGACCTCGCTTTGCTGCAAAGCCCTGGAACATGAAAAGTGTTCACCTTCTCTCTCATTTTCTCTTTGCTCTACGTGAGTAAAAATGGGATTTCTAGCAACATCCGGTTTTGTCACCTTTTCTTTCTCCTTAGAAATGTTGTGGAAATCTTTCCAAGTCATTATGTAAACCATCCTTTTTAACGGCCACACAGCATTCCATTGTGTGGCCGTCTCTCAGCTTATCTAACCCAGCGATTCTCATTTGGCAATGGCTGGGGACATTTTTGGTGGTCACAACTTGGAGAGAGTGGGGTGCTACTGGCAACTACCGGAGAGAGGCCTGGGATGTTGCTAAGCATCCTACAACACACAGATCCCTACTCCTTATAATAAAGAATCATCTGGCCCCAAGTGTCAATAATAGTTCCAACGTCTGAGAAACTTTGGCCTCACCAACCCCTCCTACTTAGCCTTAGGCCATGTCCAGTGATTATGTTATCACAATGTTGCCATCAACTTCTTTCTGACGCCAAGCTGATGCTCATTATTCAAAAATTCCGTATTTTGCCTACTTGCTAAAATTTATTTGCAACCTCAAAATCAATACTTGTGACACTTTGGGGGTCATTGCTGGACACGCGCAGAGCAGCAAAACAAATGTGAGTCACCCGACATGGATGTCCCCAGCTGAGGTCAAATGGGGCGAGATGTTACTTTCTCATTCCAGCTCTCACACGTGTGTGAACAAGTGTCCTGTCTGTGAGCTGTGTAGCGCCACGTTTCCACATTGTTTTGTGTTTTCTGTTGGCGATTCTGCTGTTTGATATGGTCCCCCAGCCTAGTGCCAAGGGGATGCTAAGCTCAAGAAGGCTGAGCTGTGCCTTACAGAGGAAATACATGTATTAGGTAGACTTCCTTCAGACATGAGGTACGGCGACACTGGCCGTGAGTTCAGTGTTAATAAATCAGTGATATATTATTAAATAAGGTGTCTTTAAACAGAAACACACGTAAGACAAGGTTACACACTGATCGATCGATCACATGTTGTGACCAGTGGCTTGCAGGCCCCTCACCCTGTATTTTCCCCAAGAACAATGTTCCAGTATTTGCTAATTCAGCCTTTGGGTGTCTTCTTAGAGCTGGAGTGCCATGGATCTTGCGAATCTACTGTATACCATGACTACTTTGTATGTGTATGTCCTTGAAGTGTGGTGGCTTATTCAGAGGTGTGGTCTTTGGAGGTTTTTTCCCCTCCATCTTTACTGAGGTGTAATCGGCAAATAAAAATTGTGTATATTTAAGGTGTACAGCTCAGTGTCTTGATATACATACATTGTGAAAAAATTATCACAGTCAAGCTGAGTAACGTATCCATCACCTCACATCACCTCACCTGACTTTTTTGTGTGGTGAGAACGCTTAAGATCTAGTCTTTCAGCAGATTTCAAGTACATGATGTTGTCAACTAGCGTCTCCGTGCTGTGGGTCGGATCCCCAGGATGCACCCGTCTCGCACACTTTCCATCTCCCCCTCGGCCCTCCCCACAGCCCTGGCTACTATCGTTCTGCTTCTGAGTCTGTGTTAGATTCCACACATAAATGAGGTCAGGCAGTATTTGTCCTGATGTGTTAGGGTTATCTCACTCAGCATTACATCCCTCAGATCCATCCATATTGTTGCAAATGGCAAGATTTTCTTCTTTTTAAAGGCTGAATAATATTCCACTGTGTAAATATACACCATGTTTTCTTCATTCATTCATTCGTCAATGGACAGTTATGCTGTTCCCATTTCTTGGCTATTATGAATAAAGCTGCAATGAATATGGGAGTGTAGATATTTCTCTGAGATGCTGATTTTGTATCCTTCAGTTAAATTTCCAGAAGTGGGATTGCTGAATCATAAAGGTTTTCTATTTTTAATTTTTTTAGGGAACTTCCAGACTTTTTTCATAATGACTGTATCGATTTACATTTCCACCAACAGTACATAAGGATTATCTTTTCTCCACATCCTTTCCAGCAATTGTTATCTCTTGTCCTTTTGATCATAGCCCTTCCAACAGGATACAATAATCAAATCAGTAGAGTAATGGCATAAAAACAGACACACTAGTCTTAATAGAACAGAATCCTAGAAATAAATCAATGTCTCTATGGTCAACTGACTTTTGATAAGGGTGTAAAAAACATACAATTGTGAAAAGATAGTCTTTTCAATAAATGGTGTTGGAAAAACCAGATATCCACATGTAGAAGAATGAATTTGAATCTTTAACTCACACCATAGACAAAAATCAACTCAAAGTGGATTAAAGACTTAACCATATGGACCAAAATCATGAAAATACTAGATAACATAGGGAACAGTTTCTTGACATTGGTCTGTCAATGATTTTTTAGAAATCACACCAAAAGCACAGGCACTAGAAATCATCAACAGACTGAAAATGCAACCTATAGAATGAGATAAAATATTTGCAAATTGTGTGTCCAATGAGAGAGTAATACCTAAAATGTCCAGGGAACTCATACAACTCATTAAGAAAAAAAAAAATTTACCCTAGATTTAAAAATGGACATAGAAACTGAATAGACATTTTTCCAAAGAAGATATACAAATGGGCAACAGGTATGTATGAAAAGGTGCTCAACATCACTAACCATCAGAGAAATACAAATCAAAGTCACAGTGAGATATCAGTTCACATCTGTTAGGATGGCCATCATCAAAAAGACGAGAGATAACAGATCGGTGAGGGTGGAGTGAAAAGACAAGCCTTATACGCTGCTGGTGAGGATGTTAATTGATGCATCCTTTATGGAAAATAGTATGGAGCTTCTTTGAAAAATTAAAAATAGAACTACCATATGATCCAGCCAGCCCATTTCTGGGTATACATCCAAAGGAAGCTAAATTAGGACTTTGAAGAGATATCTGCACTCACGTTCATTGCAGCATCATTCATCACAGCCACGATATGGCTAAGAAACGTAGACTGAAGGCAGAATCTCAGAATAAAACTATTTTAGGTCCACTCCTACCCCTTGATATGAGCATTATTTTACAGCCTATGGAGGAGCTCTGGAGTCAAGTGGATCTCAAATTTCTTCCTAGCTCAGCTACCTCCTAGCTCTGTGATGTTGGGTTAGTCACTTGACCTCTCTGAGCTTTTTCTCCCCTACACTGCCTCAGGGTCTTTTCCAGACCAGAAGGCTTGGTGGAGCAGTAAGCCCTGTAGCCACAGTCTCAAAAAAGAAAGAAAGAAAAATGTCCTGTACTGGGAGAATTAAGTTTGAGGATGTCATCTGAACTCTGACATTTACTATCTCTGGGTCTCAGTTTCCCCATCTGCAAATGAGAGTCATAGATCAAAAATGAGAATTAAAAATTGCTTTCTAATGTTTTGTCTTGAATTGCCAGTTAAGTCACTTGGTTTGTATTTATTCCGTTCAATTCAGTTTATTTCATCTTAATACAGATCAATAGACATGACCTGAGCCCCTTTAACATGCCAGGCACAAGCTCAGTCAGTTGCTTCAGGAAGAGGCAGAAAATGTGTGATTCCTGTTGTACAGCACTCACAGCTAGACCAAGGGAAATGAACAGGTTGTTTGCTTCTAGAGCCCATGAGGCATTTGCTGAGCCTTGGGTCAAAGAAGGCTTTCTGGAGCAGAAGTCTGGACTTGAGGGTGAGTAGTACTCTTGCCTGGAAAAATCCCATGGATGAAGGAGCCTGGTGGGCTGCAGTCCATGGGGTCGCTAAGAGTTGGACACGACTGAGCAACTTCACTTTCACTTTTCACTTTCATGCATTGGAGAAGGAAATGGCAACCCACTCCAGTGTTCTTGCCTGGAGAATCCCAGGGACGGGGGAACCTAGTGGCCTGCCATCTATGGGGTCGCACAGAGTCAGACATGACTGAAGTGACTTAGCAGCAGCAGCAGCAGCAGAAGTCAGATACCCCACGAAGGGCAAAGGTTTGGCAGTGGGATGAAATACGGCATAAATGCCAGGAGTGAATTGAGTCTAGTGGCAGCTATGGGGTAGGGGACAGCCACAGGGGTCTGCAGGGCAGATCAGGGAGGGTTCTGCAAAGACACTAAAGAACCTGGGCTTCCTGTTGAGCAGGGAGAAAGGCTTTGATCTGAGGACCGACAAAGTCAGATTTGCATTTTACCAAGAGCACTCTGGCCACAGAGAGGACGCCAAGGGTGGACTGGAGGGAGGGAGATCAGTGAGGAGGCGAGTGCAATGGGAGAGGAGGTGACCTCCTCAGGATCAAGCCTGGGCTGAGCCGTGCATGGATGAAATAGACCCAGATCACTGCCCTCAGGGAGCCTCAGGACTAGTGCGGGAGAAAGGCAGACGAACAGAGAAGGTCTTTGAGGTCCCTCAGGTGTGGAAGGTGCTGTGAAGGAAAGACAGCAGGGTGGGGCGAGAGTCACTTAGCAGGGGGTGGTGTGGCAAGTCCACCTGGAGTGACTAGGGAAGATCTCACTGGCAAGAAAGCGTAGAGAAAATCTGTGCCTCCGTCCTTGCCTCCCCACCTCCACTCAGCCATATGCACAGCGGTATCCAGGGAGGGGCCCCCAAAGAGCCACCGCAGAGCGGACCTGGGACCCGCTGGGGATGTCCATCTTCTCAGGCTGAGTCTAAGGGGAGGCAGGGGACCAGGCCCAGGGAGAGTAAGGGATTTCCAAAGCTGGCAGTACCCATCACCAGCTGGTTTTTGGGAGTAACAGAAAGTATGAAAAAAAGAAAAAGCAGGACAGCCATTGTTCTACCTGGGTTTTTTTTTTTTTTTCTATTTATAGGTCTTCTTTTCAACTTCATTTCAAAGGCCCTTGGCGCATCACTCCCCAGGGTCCCCAGCCCCCGCTCACCGTCCTGTCCCCTCCCTGTGTGTGGCCTGGCTGGCCTTTCACTTTCACAATTTTTAGAGTGGCCGAGTGCAAACCTGTCCCCTGTGGTGAGCAGGCTGGAGTTGCCGAGAAAGCGTCCTCAGCCCAGATTCAAATCCCTGCTACCGTCTCTGGCCCTCTCTGTGGCCATGGGGTGGCCACTGCACTTCTCTAGGTCTCTGCTTTCCTCTCTGTAAAATGGGCACAAGAGTCCACACACACCTGAGAGAGGCCATGGACTGGTCACTAAGGCTCTCTGAACCTCTAGTCAGACCACAAACCCAGCTGAGTTTCTGTTTTAAGAGTTCTAGGAAAGGCAAATGAGGCCATGAAATCACAGCAGAAGGTCTGTGGTAGAGATGGCAAGGAAAAATGCTTTCAATGCACCCGCCAAGAGGATAAAGGTGATTATCAGAGTAAGGAGGGGATTGGATAGGAGAGCAAGGTGCTAGGGAACTTAGTTTAAGGCTTGCTTTTTACAGATGAGGCAAAGAAGGCCCAGAGAAGTTCCGTGACTGCCCGAAGGTTGCACAGCATTTCAGGTGCAGAGCCTAGGCTAGAACTGGGCAGCGGGTACTCTCCTTGTAGGCAGTACCAGCCAGGGTCTAGAAGGTCTCTTCTAAACACCCTCCTCTAAACACCTACAAGGGAAGAATATGCCCAGGACCTCTCTGCCCTGGAGGTGTTCACTGCAGGAACTAATCCCAGGGTTCATCAATAGGAGAGTGATTAAACAGGCTGCATCGTGTAGAGGAATGATGTATGAGCATTGAAAATGTTGACATGGGTCTATGCCAACTCCAAGCTAAAAAAGAATCCAGATTGCTAACCAGACCCACTCCACACCCACGAGGATGGCTGGAATCAAAGAGACAGACAAGGCCCAGTGCTGGTGAGGAAGTGAAGACGTTGGAGCCCCCATATCTTGATGGTGGGCGTGTACAGTGATACAGCTGGGGTGGAAAACCATCTGGCACTGCCTCAAATGGTGAAACCAAGACACACCACATGACCCAGCACTTTCAATCCTAGGTAGATGTCCAGGAGAAATGCAAGGATATATCCAGACAAAAACTTCTACATGAATGATATAGCAGTTTTATTCGTAAAAGCCAAAACATAGAAAGAACCCAGTGGCCACCAAGGGAGGAGTGGACACATAAAATGTGGTCTCTCCATACAGTGGAATATTAGTCAGCCATAAGAAGAAGTACCAATACATGTTACAATGTCGATGAACCTTTAAGACGTTATGCTAAGTGAAAGAAACCAGTCCTGAAAGATCATGTACTCTATGACTCCATTTACATGAAGTGTCCAGACTAGGCAAGCCTGCAGAGACAGAAAGTAGATTAGTGTTTGCCTAGGGGTGAGAATAGAAAGGGATTGGAGGGTGATGGCTAAGGAGTGTGTGGCTCTTTTGGAGTACACAAAATATTCTAAAATTGGTTATGGTAATGGTTACACAAATTGTGAGTTTACTCAAAGCCATTGAGCTGTACATTAAATGGGTGAATTCTATGGTATGTGAACTCTACTTTAATAAAGCTCTTTGGAAACTCAAGTTGTGGGAGGTCAGGTATAGTCTGATTCTACATGTATGAGAAAAAGGACATACATGAGCATGCATGGGGCTTCCTTGGTGGCTCAGATGGTAAAGAATCCGCCTCCAATGTGGGAGACCCAGGTTTGATCCCTGGGTTGGGAAGATCCCCTGGAGAAGGGAATGGCAACCCACTCGTGTTCTTGCCTGGAGAATCTCACAGACAGAGGAGCCTGGCAGGCTGCAGTCCACGGGGTCGCAAAGAGTCGGACATGACTGAGCGCCTGAGCACGTGTTGCCCACACCGTCTTCTCAGGATGCTCGGAGGAGAGCGCTGGTGCTGGACACAGAGGGAGCTCTACTTTCCAATATTAAGTACAGGGTGTAAGTTTTTATCACCTGTGTTGCTGTCATGATGAAAACAAAGACCCACCCTGCATTCAGTCACCTTGGGTTGGCCTGGCCTTCCTCGGGAAGCAGGCCTCGGGGTCGTGAGGGCCCATGTGGAGGCTCCTGAGGTTCCAGGAGGATGGGGCAAGTAGTCCTTCTCCCTGGGCCTGGAATCAATTTCCCATTAAAAACCTAGCAAAGTAACTAATTTTTGGCCACCTGGCTTCCTAAAAGCCAGCTGGAGTGCCCTACCAAGGCTCCTGAGTGGTCCCTTGGGGCCAAAATCAGAGTGCCTCCCCTCCCCAGCTCCAAGAAGCTGCTGCACCATGGATGATGGGAAGGGATTTCAGGAGGCTCCTCTTATAAGCCCAGGAGCAAGCCAAGGGCAAGGTCTCAGAGCGTGCAATTCTGGAGACTTATTTGGTGTCATCTGTATTAGAAGAGCCCAACAAGCTAGTCTCCATCAACAGCCCAGTCCATCAGGGTTTGCCATCATCATCTTACAAGTGAGGAAACAGGTGAAGCTCAGAGAGGGAAGTGACCCATTCAAGATCCCACACCTGGAGCTAGGTCTCAAACTTAAATCTGTGGTCTGTGGCCTGACCTTCCTGTACTACATGCATCATTCAAGATAGTATACAAGTGAAAAACCTCAACTCAAGCTAATGCAGATAAGAGAAGAGATTTATTGACTCATATCGCTGGGAAATGGGGTATATGAGCTTCAGGTGAGGCTTGATCAGGGCTCGAGCTCCACTTCCCAGCTCTTCTCTCAGCTCCACCTTCCTTTGTGTCTCTATGAGCTTCATTCTTAGGCTGATTTCTCTCCTGGTGGCCGGATAATTTCTAACATCTGTCAAAAGAGAACTCTTCATGCATCCTCCCACAAATCTAGAAAGTCAGCAAGAGCATTCTGTCCCAGCATTCTAAACAAGACTCTGGAGATTGACTGTGATTATGCGTTTGGGTCACTCTTTCTCCAAATCAATTACTATGGCCAGGGACTGGGATGAGTGTCAGCCCTCCACAGAGGGTGAAGGAGGTGGGAAGCTGAGGGGATTGTTGAGTAAAACAGGATGGAGAGAGGGTACAGGGTGGTGTGTAGGTAATTGTTAAGACCTACCCACCGCCCCACTATTCTTGAACTACTTACTCTAAGACAATCTGAACACAGAGTACTGAATAAAATAGTCTCTCAGTTTCTCCAACTGTAAAATGGGTGAGCATCTAGACTATGTGTTCTCTAAGGCCTTTATATGCAGGGTTGTTATTTATTTTTAATCAGTCACACCATGGTTTGTGATGCCATGTGAGTAGCTGGATTTATTGATATTTGAATGTCTGCCTTTGTCACACATGCCCAGGTCTGACCCCTCCCCTACCTCCTCCCCCGGATCCTCTCCAAGCTCTGCTCTGGATCCTCCTGAGAGATGTCTTTGCCCCCCTTAGGACCTGGCCCAAGCCCCTTGGCCAGGCACTGGGATCCTTGCAGCCCTGCCTCCTGCCCGCTGCCACAGCCACTGAGGCCAGCAGGAAGCATGGCTTCCCCTGCCTAGCCTGGATCACAGGCTCTTCCCAGACGCAGAGGGGAGTCAGCATTCTCCAACACTCAGATCCCTAAATGGAAACGGGAGTTGCTGAGGGAGGGACCCGGGGAAGGGCCAGTTGTCAAGTACCCATCCGCACTCTCACGGGGCCCCCAGCTGTGGGCCCTTAGACAGGCCCCTTCCCTCTCTGAGCTTCCATTCCTCTGTCTGTGAAATGGGGGACTGACAACTCTCACCTCATGGGTGGAGATGATGGCTGAACGTACAATCTGTACTCACAGAACACTCCCTCCCAGAGCCGCTGGCTGCTCCCCCACTGTCTCCCCCGCCTTCCCGTCTCTCCAGGCATCCTTCGTTCTGGCGCCCCCCTTCTCTGCAGGTCGGGCTGCACCCCACCCGCTGCAAACAGCTGACCCAGAGGGCCCTTTCCCAGACTCTGTGACTCGAACCCATGAACTTTGAAGGGAACTCAGTGCTGCCGGCTGCCAGCATCTCAGAAGGGACCAGGGTGGGCGGGCAGCAGCTGCGGGGCCCTGGCCCGTCTGGGTTTCCATGAGCAGTTCAGGGCTGCTCCCGAAAACAAACGCAATGTGTATCTTGTCAGCCTCGTGCTGCAGATGTGTAAGATAAACCCTCGTAAATCTCTGTCCGGGGCCTGTTAGAAAAATGCTGAAAATCAGAAGAGCGTGGCAATGGCCACAGACCCACAGTCTTCCTCCGGTCTCTTCTCTCTCATCTGCTTCTTGTTCTGCCTCTGTTTCCCTCTTTATCTCCTTGACTCTCTCACCCTCTGTATTCTGTCTCTGTCTCTGAGGGTTCCCTCTCGATCTGTCTGTCTCTCCCATTTCCTCCCTGCTCAGCTCTCCCCACCCCATTAAGCAACGAGAGAGGCCCCAGCCTACCAGACGCCCACAGAGCACATATTTTAATGCAGCTTCACCATATTCCAGAGAAGCGGATGCACCATGTATGACATTCCTCCCGCTCCTTAGAACAGCGATGAAACAGAGAGGGCTGGGCGAGGGGAAGGAGAGCGGAGAAGAAAGGCTCCTTGCTGGGGGAGGGGCCGCTCTTCCTGTGTGGTGCTGTGACATCTTTCTGTCTGCCCTGCGCTCCGGCCTGGGGAGGGCTGTGCGGCGGCTCAGCAGGAAAGGTCTGGCATTGGGAGACAGGCAGGGGACAGCAGGGGGTCCAGGGTCCCAGCCAGAGGGGTGCTGTAGGCGAGCACAGGGCTCTGCATCCTGCATTCTAATCCGGGCTCTGCTCCGCGGGCCCACGTGAACGCAGGCGGCTTTCAAATACTCACTCGTGCTGTGGTTTATTCCCTAACTCATTCATTCATTCAACAAGCATATTTTGAGCCCTGAGCAGGTGTGACGTCTCTGGGTATGTGGCTAAACTAGGGGTTAATAATTATCAGAACAACACGGGGGCGTGTGAACAGGGTTGCCTGGGGATCCTGGCAGCTCTCCCAGAGGAGATGAGACATCTCAAGACTGAAGGATGGGAAGGATTTGGCCGAATGGAGTGGGGTGGGGATGGCTGTCTGAGGGGGCTGGAGGTGCCATGGAGGGCCCTACAGCTTACAGGAAAGAGGATGGGGTCTAAGAGGACAAGGGCCTGCCGAGGTCAGCACAGTGGCAGAGGGTCTCCAAGGAGACAAGAAGGCTGCCTGCGTCCCAGCATCGACACCGTCACCATCAGCCAGGGCTCGCCTTCAGATGCCAATGGGGGCAGGCCGAGGTCATGTGTAGGTGAGGCAGGCCAGGCAGCAGAGACCAGCACAGCACTCAGAGATCTGTGCTCATCAGAAGAGGACACCAGTGGAGGCCACGTCAGACTCAGCCCAGAGCTGCCAGACTATCCACGTTTTCACGAGATGTGAAATACGTGATCTGAGTCCACTGTATCCAGAAAGAAGAGGGTGACGCAGAAGTCTGTAGCACTCTTTACCATTCCCAGGAATCAATACGGCGCTTGGCTCCTCATGTTGGCCAAGCAACGAGGCAGTTCTGGGATTGCCAGACTTCCCTGGTTGCCCTCTCCTGTTCCCAGACATCCTCATGTCTCTCTGCAGTCTTGAAGCACAGGAAACATGCCCACTGATGACTGACCTTTCCCACATGGAGTTGTTTTTAGTTTTATGGACATTGAGAGGTTGGAGATCTCCTGGGTCAGCTATTTCCTCTCTTATGGCTAAGGCGAGGGCTTCTTTGAGTTCTTCACCTTTCTAACATTTCATCAACTCACCCACTCAGCTTAGAATGTAGTCATCTCATCAAGGAGACAAAAGTGGCCTGTGGCAACTTTTGCAAGCAGAAACTTCTCATACAGGATAACAGAGCTCTTACTGGAGGGATTAAAGGCAGCTTCCAAGGACAGGTAAGTTAGAGCAATCTTCACCCATAAATAGCAGAGCAAGTGAAGGAACAAATGACAGCATTGGGACACAAACAGAAGCACAACTAAAGCTTATTTACAGAAAGCACACGTGAGGTTCTAGAAATTTGCTATGATTGGGCACAAGATTGATGGTGAGCTTCCTAGCAGCCAGTGTGAAAAGGGAATTTTGGTCAGTGACATAAATCACAATGATCATGCCATGTGAACAAACCAATTACCCAGGAGAATTATAGTAATAGCTAGAATCTATTAGGTGTTTACTACCTCTCACAAGGGAGGCACTATTGTTATCCTCACTAACAGGAAAGAAGAGTCCATAGCTTGCCCACGGTCATACACTTGGTGGAACAAGGGTTGGAATACAGACTGTGTAAATTCAGAGCCTCGGCTTTCATCCCTCTTGTGGTTTTAAGAGAAGGATCTCTTCCAAGGATTCTCATACATGTGGACAGTGCGTAATAACCAACATTCTTGCAGTGAGCACAGAAGGAATGTCATGTTTTATCCCACCCCTCCACACATTTACACTTTCCCGCAACACACATTTCAGGTCCGCATGGTTCCCATGGAGAGTCTCTGTTCCCAACCGGCTGCCATCTGGCTGCCTCCAGGAAAGATTGGAGAATATTTGGAAAGGAAGGTGGACAATCTGTCTTTAAAGCAGTTCTTGCTCAACACTGTTTCTCTCACTGAGCTTTGGCTAAATATTGCCTCACTCATTCAACACATTTATCCTGAGGATGTACGCTGCCAGGCACAGTCCTAAGCTCCAGTCCCACCACTATAAGCACAGCAGGCAGGATCCCCACCCTCATAAACCTACAATCCTCCAGTAGAGACAAACATCAAACAAGTAAAAACACAGATAAAACACATTTTCACATATTAGGATAAGCCTGTGAATGAAGCTTAATGAAGGGGGCATGATTTCCACTGAGGCAGGGCAACGCAAGTGCCCTTGGAGGAAATACCATTTAATCTGGAAACTAAATGATGAGAAGAAACTGGCCAGGCAAAGGCGAGAGACGAAAGCCCTCCAGGTCGAGGGAACAGCATGGGCCAAGGCCCTGAGCAGGGACATGGCTGAGAGTGTCCCAGGGGCTGTGGCTTGAGTGTGTTGCTGGAACACGGTAGATGGGAGAGGAGAATGGTAGCAGATGAAACTGGCGAGGTGAGTAGGGTAAAACTTGTTTTTGTCGTTTAAATTTGCTTGAAATTAGACCCCTGGCAACTGACTGGATTTCTGTGATTCTGTGTTGTAGCTGAAAATAGGCATGCACAAGCAATTTGTTGGCTGGATGGATGGAGGGATGGATATATGGATGAATGGATGGGTTAAAGGCTGTGTCCTGAAAGCCTCATGAACTCATCTTGGGCAGGACGAATCGGCTGGGGGAGACAGGAGGTAAGAGCTCCATTAAGACACTTTTGTCCCCACCCGAGCAAAGGCAGAAAGGACCTTTTGGAGGAAGGTCCTTGAAGAAGACGTTAGCTCTGCTCTAAGAAAAGTCGTGTTTGGTCAAATGAAGGCACTAGGTTCAAAGAATCCAAAGGGGTCCCATCTGTTCCAGAGAACATCGGCTTTGGAGCAGGACATGTGAGGTCTATGGTGACCTTCCTGATCAGAGCAGAGGAGCTAGAAGAAACACGGAGGGTCATAAGGGCAGTACGTTACTTTGTGGTTTACAAAGCACTGACAGTGTGATCAGATGATGACGACGACCATGACCGTGGTTTGTTGCACACCGACTAGGTGCCAGACCCTGTGCTAAGCACTTCAGACGCATTTGCTCATGCAACTCCCACCATGGTTTTGCATAGGCTGTGCTACACCCACTTCGTCCCCCATCCCCATTTTGCAGATGAGGGTGCTGAGGTTCAGAGAGGTACCATAACTTGTCTAAGGCCACACAGCTCCCTCTCCACCTCTCCAATAAAAGCACCTCTGTTATTTGCAAAGCACCTCAGATACTTCGTACTGCCCACATCCACCTTCCCAGAGCACAGTTCTTAGTTGGCACCCATGCCCATGGCATGCTGAGTGGATGCTGTGGTATTTCCAGGCATATTTGCCTGAGACAAAGGTAGGAGTGGGGAGGGATGAGGGTGAGGAGTGACTGGGACAGGATGAGGTTGAGTAACACAGCAAGCAAGGAACCTTCTGGGCAAGGCTTTGATGCTGTTTGGTGAGTGACTGGCTCTCCTATTTAGTCTCATCCATAAACAAAGCCACGCACAAAAGCCATGTCCCCAAATTGCTTACCAGACACTGATAATCCCCAGAGGCTTTGTGAAATGTTTTGAAAGTTGCCCCAATAAAATTTCACTTAACTATAAGTTTAAAAAAATTATTCACCCAAAACAATGCAAATGAAAACAGCAATGAGCTATGATTATTCTATCAGATGGGCAAGATGAAAAGGCATGATAACAGCCATGGTTGGAGGGGCGGGGTGAGATGAGCAGGGATCTCTCACACTAGGCTGAGGGAGCACGCATTGATAACATCTTTCTGGAGGGCAATTCAGTATTGCTCACTCACAGCTTTGGGACTGAGCATATGCTTTGACAGCCATTTCACTCTGGGGAATTTATTCATAGGAAAGAATTCAGAATATGCACCAAAGTGGTCCCCAAAGGGAGCAGTGGGGCTCTGGCATGCTGGAAGCTGCCAGCACTAGATTCTGAGGACCATACCGACTTGAGGTCTTCAATTGCTTGAAATCATCCACAGAGGAATGGGAAGATTTACACTACAGAAATGGACAAGCACTGCAAATCAGGGTCTTTCTCTCCCCTAGACAGTCTAACACTTACCAGTTTGACACACAGGGTGGTCAAGATGGTTTACAATTGGTAACAACTGATACGCCCAACAATTGGAAATCGGTTCCTATATAAGTGCAGCCATCAGATAGAATAGTGTGTGAGAAGTATTGACTGATTGACATGGGAACACACGCCAGAGGGAGGCTGAGTAAAGAAGCATTTACAGAACACTAGGTGCATTCTGATACCAAACACACACATGTGTGCTCACACACGCACACGCACACACACACACACCTTTCTATCACCACAGTTTGTCTGGAAGTCTCTCCAAGAAAACGTAGCATGTTATCTCTAAGGAGAGTAAAGAGGGGCCCTGGGCAGGGATGGAAGTTCACTCTTCACTGTGAACTTCTTCCACTGTAGAGACTTTATTAGGAGCATGCTTTCCTTATTGTTTTTCAGTCACTAAGTGTCCAGCTCTTTGCGACCCCTGAGCTGCAGCACGCCAGGTTTCCCTTTGCTCAGACTCACGTCCATTGAGTCCGTGAAGCCATCCAACCATCTCATCCTCTATCACCCCCTTCTCCTCCTGCCCTCAATCTTTCCCAGCATCAAGGTCTTTTCTAGTGAGTTGATTCTTTACATCAGATGACCAAAGTATTGGCGCTTCAGCATAGTTCTTCCAATGAATATTCAGGGTTGATTTCCTTTAGGATGGACTGGTTTGATCTCCTTGCAGTCCAAGGAACTCTCAAGAGTCTTCTCCAGCACCACAGTTTGAAAGCATCAATTCTTCAGCGCTCAGCTTTCTTTACGGCCCAGCTCTCACATCCACACATGATTACTGGAAAAAAACGGTGACGGTTTACATTCTAAATGAGGACCAGCAGTGGGGCAACCAGGGCACTAGGCTTCCCTGGCATCCAACAAGCCAGGACGTCTGGCTACGTGGAGCAACTGAAGGGCATTTCCCTGCCAGTCAGGGCCTCACAAAACGTGGGCCACTGGAGAAGGAGATGGCAAATCGCTTCAGTATTCTTGTTTTAAGAACCCAACGAATACAATGGTTTCCTTAAACCTTTTTAAAAACACGTTCATCAAAATTGTAATTCTGTACATTTCTAACTCCAATACAGAAACAAGACTGGACATATATGCTAAAATGTTAGCAGGACTCTCTCTGAGACTGTGGAGGACTTTTTAAAGTTTTATTTATTTTTTGTGTTTCCTTTTCTTCTCTTTTCTGCATATGGGCACAACACTGTATTTCAGTCAGAGAAACGGCACCCCAATTCACCTGTTCCAAGAGGAACAAGAGGGAGATGCAAGAATGAGGATCACAGTTCTAATGGAACAAAACAAGATTTTGTGGTGATGACAGGGAAAACGGCGCCCAGCTCCAGGGCCCTGCGGGGAAGTTGGCAAAACCCCTGAGTCCAGGTAAAGACTGGCGCCGCTGGACTCCCACTGTGGGGTGTCCGGGGCAGATCTGAGGTCAGGGAATTTAGTGACCAGTCTCTTTCGCATGGGTTTTGAGAAGCGAGGATGGGAGGGTATTTACAGGAGGGAGGGTCAGGCTTAGGAAAGCCTAGGCCTCTCTTGGGAGGAATTGAGATTTGCAAGCCTGGGGTGGTGAGTAGGCAGGATGGCTTCATGATCAAATACGCATGCATGTGTTCATTCATTCATTCAGTGAATTCTTCATTCCTAGTTCCTAGGCAATTTCTCTGAGGCAGACCCAGGTCAAATACCTGACAAGCGGTTGTGTCTAACTCTTGAATCACAATGAAAACATTTCCCATTTAGCAGTGGAGGAAACTGATGCCAGGGAAGTAAGGTCCCTTGCCCAGGGGTTTCTTTAGATGCAGATTCTCTGATGCTAGAGGGCATGCCTGCCTTCTAGACTTGAGGGACTCTTGCAGGACGGCCATGGCTTAGAGATAAAATCGGTCTTTGGAAACTCACTTTATCTTCCCTTCTCCACTCTCTCTTTGGCAGCAAACCCGCTGACTCTGCTATACACAGATGAATGAGGAGGTGCTGCCCCTCAGCACACCCTGAAGCCAGGCAGGGCCCAGAGGGGTCCTGTCCCACAGGGGAGGGAGAGGGCAGCTGTCACATGGCCCCTCCTGCTGCCCTCGGCCCTGCCTGTGACCTACACTAGGCAGCCCCACCCCAGCACCCACACCACCAAGGTCCCGGGGACGGAGCCTGCAGGTGGGACGGTGAGCCTGGGCTCCAGAACCTGCAAAGGCCTCGTGCTGTCTCAGCTTGGCCTTCAGTCCCAGCCCAACAGCAGCTGGTGATCGTGAATCCCAAAGCTTGAAGCATAAACCTGGCCTCCCACCCTCCTGCTACTCAGCCACCCCGGTTCAGCCCAGCTGTCTGTCCAGAGGCAATAGTTGTAGAAGAGAGAAGGGGCTTTGGATCAGCCAAGCCTGTGCCAATCCCGGCTCTACCACTTACTAGCTGTGCAATCTGGGCAAGTCAGTTAACCTCTCTGAATCTCGTTCTGCCCAAGATCCTGGGCCCGAAAAAGGCATTAGAGCATGGGGTTATTGATGGTCGTTGATCACAGCCAGCCAGTGCAGGGACTTCTGCCCACAATAGAGGAACAGAATCTGGATTGACCCTCCCACCCGAAACAAACAAAACAGGACACAACACACAAAATAACAGTTCTCCAGGCTGGGCACGAGGCAACAGTGAGCCTGGAGTGTCAGGAAACACAAGGACAAGCCCACTGCTTTGAGAGTTCCCAGATCACAGCCTGGGGTAGAGGGAGGGGAGGGAGCCCCACAGATCCTGATGGCCTCGCTGAGCTGAAGAGATCAAATTGAGAGCCCTGGCAGTCCCAAGTGGCTAGAGTTTCCAGCAGAGGGCATTGGATGGGAGGGTACTCCAGAGAAAGAGAGAGATCCAGAGAAACTCAGAAGTCCTCGCTTGCATACTCAGCTGAGTTGACCAGTACACACAAGTGGTAAACTTTTAATCTCTGAGCTGGGGAAAGAACCATCCAAAAGGATTAGATGGAGCAGTGGGTATTTATACTGGGGCAGGAAGAGTGCCTGTTCTCAGCACCCAGACTGGCAGACGACAGTGCACAGAGCATCGCGCCTGCATGATACGTAGAAGGACCTTACCTTACTAGCAGAACAGCCAGTCCTAATTCCTGAGCACTGCTCTAGCCCGGCCTGACAGACAAATCTTAAAAGCAAGCCCTGAAAGGATGAAATGGCTTCTAAATAATTTCACCTCAGAACATAGGAACATAAAAATAATCTATTACCAGCAAGGTAAAATTCACGATGTCTGCCATCTAATCACAAATGTCCAGGCAAGCAAAGAGGCAGGAGAATATGATCCATAGTAAGAAGCGTCAGTCAACGAAAGCTGACCCAGAACTGACATGAATGTAAGAATGAGCAGACAAGGACATTGAAACAGTTATTATAACTGCATTCCATATGTTGAAAAAGTTAAACAGAGACTTGGAAGATATAAAACAGACTTCTAGAGATGAAAACTACCATGTCTGAGACGTTACACTGGATGGGCTCCATGGCAAAAGATTCGTGAACACGGAGACATCAGTAGAGACTACCAAAAATGAAACACAAAGAGAAAAGAGAATTTTTTTAAAGGATAAAAAATTCTTAAAAGATAGTTGTGGGACAACTTCAAGCTGCTTGATACACATGTAACTATGGGAGTAAGGGACAAAAAATATTTTAAAAAATAATGGCCCCAGATTTCCCAATCAAGGATCTAATAGCTAATGCTTTCCAGGTGGTTTTCTTGTGCCAAGTATCATTCTAAGTACTTACACAGATTGAACTCACCTACTTCTTATGGTCCTATAAAAGCCATGTAATTCTTGATTTATCCCCACTTTGAAATCAAGACACAGAGGCCCAGAGGGTTAACCAATGGCCCAATGTCACACAGCTGATGAGTGGCTGAGCCCATCCCGGAATCCAGGAATTTCACATACTATTCAAATCTCAGCCCTGCCATTTCTGAATGTTTTCCACATCAGTAAACAGCATGCATCTATTTTTTTTTTTTAGTGGCTGCATAATATTCCATTGCTAGCATTTATTTCACAAATTCCTCATGGCTGAAATGTCACCTCTAATTTTTCACCATGATGAAGAATGCTTCCCAGGATGTGTACAGAGCTGAAGGTGGTGGCCCTTGCCTGATTATGTTCCTCAGTTTCTCAAAGTGGGGCAACAAGGGCAGAAGCAGGCACATTTTGAGGGCTTTGCTGCATATTGTCAGCTTGTCCACAGATAGTCTGTACAACCCCCCAAACCCCACCACGGGCTCCCTGTTCTGCCTTGGGTAAATGAGCTAACCTGTCTGAGCCTCAGTGTCCTCATCTATTTAAAAAAAAAGAGCATAGCATCCCCTGCCTCTCAGGGCTGTTGTGAGGACTAAATCAGACAGCAGATGCCAAGCGGCCGTCACGTCACACCGCGTGGTATGTAGAAGGTGCTCCTTTTCTACGACATGAATGGTGCCTCCTTGGTGCCTCCTTAGAACTGACTTGTCCTGGGGGGCATGGGAGGAGCCCAGAGGTGCCGTCCGGCTCTAAGGCCAGCCCCCATGAGTCTCCCTCAGAGAACCCAGGGCTGCTTTCAGCATCTCCAGCTGGAACCTTCCCCTCCTGATCCGCCTGCTGACTCATGGTCTCGCCCGAGCTGTGGAAAAACAAATCTTCGCTTCTTTTCTTTCCATGTGGGTCCCTCCCTGCTTTTCTATCAGCTTCTTTCAGGTAGAAGAGGTTTCACTTCATAGGTAAAACACAAAATCCCCCAGCCCTCCCCACAGGGACACATGCACACGCGCACTGTGTCTCCCCACCCCCGAAGCATCCCCCCAGGGACCTATGATGCCCTCAGAGGTATTTTTGCACAGAGACTCCTAAAGAGCACAGATAATGCAAAGGGTGATGCTAACAGCACAACCGCAGGTGCTGTGCGTGCTTGCACACCCGTACCCCGAGCTGGTCCCGCTCCACTGGCCAATCCCATCATGGCTTCTTCACTGGTAACGGGACTGGGCCCCAAACAAGAATTTCCTGACTCAAACATCATTTCCCACTAAATCAAATTCACAAGGGAATGCCTTCCCTTTTCGTCCTCCTCCCAAGAACACAGCTTTTAAAAATATGGTGTTAATGGGATTTTAAAAGCCTACGAGCTAATGTGACAGAGAAAGCAATGGCAATCCACTCCAGTACTCTTGCCTGAAAATCCCATGGATGGAGGAGTCTGGTAGGCTGCAGTCCATGGGGTCTCGAAGAGTCGGACACAACTGAGCGACTTCACTTTCCCTTTTCACTTTCATGCATTGGAGAAGGAAATACAACCCACTCCAGTGTTCTTGCCTGGAGAATCCCAGGGACAGGGGACGCTGGTGGGCTGCCATCTATGGGGTCGCACAGAGTCAGACACGACTGAAGTGCCTTAGCAGCAGCAGCAGCAGCAGCAGCAGCTAATGTGAAGAGAGAAAGGTCCTGGGAGAAACATATTCTCCTGATGGATTAAATTACAAACACTTGCAGTGAGGAAGGGACGAGTGTTTACTGAGTGCATACTGTGTGTCGGGCACGGGGTCAGCATCTGCTGCCAACCGCTCACCTCCAAGGCGGAGGGCAGCTGTGGTGATCTCCCAGGTGAGCCCTCTGAGGCCCCCAGAGGCCACAGGACTCCCCAGGCCACACAGCAAGCTGTGGGTGGGCCACGAAGGTGGGCTCAGGCCGCCTGACTCAGATATGAGGGACCCCAAGTCCCCTTCTCTTGGGGTTCAGTAGGTGGAGTGGGTCCTCTGTGGAAACTGCTGCCCCAGTAGCCAAGTCTGGCCTCTTCCCAGCCTCCTCTAATCCGTCTGAATCCCTCTGCACAACTCAGCTCTGTGCACATAGTAGGTCCTTCCTGTCTAATGATTTCTGTGCTCTGTTCGTCCTTTCCTTCATTCATCCAGCCAGCATTCATTGAATACCTACTACATGCTGGCCCTGTGCTGAGTCAGGGATGCGGCACTAAACAAATGATTACGTTGCTGCCTATAAGAGCTCACTTTCCCTGTATGAGCTCACTTTGCAACAAATGTCTGTCTAGTCAAGGCTATGGTTTTTCCATTAGTCATGTGTGGATGTGAGAGTTGAACTATAAAGAAAGCTGAGCACCGAAGAATTGATGCTTTTGAACTGTGGTGCTGGAGAAGACTCTTGAGAGTCCCTTGGACTGCAAGGAGATCCAACCAGCCCATCCTAAAGGAAATCAGTCCTGAATATTCATTAGAAGGACTGATGCCAAAGCTGAAACTCCAATACTTTGGCCACCTCATGTGAAGAACTGACTCATTGGAAAAGACCCTGTTGCTGGGGAAGATTGAAGGTGGAGGAGAAGGGGATGACAGAGGATGAGATGGTTGGATGGCATCACTGATTCGATGGACATGAGTTTGAGTAAGCTCCAGGAGTTAGTGATGGACAGGGAAGCCTGGCATGCTGCAGTCCAGGGGGTCACAAAGAGTTGGACACAACTGAGTGACTGAACTGAACCGAACTATAGACTAGTCTCTGCCTCAAACCTCAGTTCCCACCTTTGTAAAGTGGGGACCAAAATAAAACCTGTCTCACAGGCTTGTTGGAATATTCCAAGGAGGAAACAGCTATGTAGCCATGCCTGGAGTGTGAATAAGTGCCCTATGAGGGTTAGACTTGGGGACTATATCCAAGACACCCTAGTAGAAAGAATGAGAGAGGCAGACATTTCTACTAAGGCTCTCAATGAGCAGAAGTACAGAGAGCAGAGCAACATTCAAGAAGGAGGTAGATTTTCCTCCTTCCATAGACTGGGTTGGCAGGGGAGGTAGATTTTCCTCCTTCCATAGACTGGGTTGGCAGGGAGGCAATAAGTAAATAAGCTCATGAATACATGCATACTTGTCCCCTTGAGAAGCTTCACAAAGGAAAAGGGTTTGTGTGGCAGAGATGGGGATGCTCAGAGCAAGATAGGAGACAGAAGGAATAAAGGCAAGTCTTCCTTGAAGTCTGAAGACTGTACCTAGGAGAAGAGGGAGTGGTGGGAAGGATTCCAGGACAAGGAAACAGGATGAAAAAGATCAGGGGCTTAGAGGGAGCAGATCCCATGGGCAGAACCAAAAGAGCTGAGATAAAGTCAGATGAGCAGAGGTCAGATCATGTAGAGCTCAATGGACCATAGCGGAGAACTGGGGTTTGATCCCAAAATAACAGGAAACCACTTAAGTGTTTTAAGCAGAAGTGTATTTGTGGGGAAGACACTCCAGGTGCTGTGAAGAGAAAAGGTTAATGCATGTGACAGCTTTAGTTTGCATGTGACTGTCTCTAAGCTTGGAGGTGCTGCTTTGATCAGGCTGACTGGGAAGGTATAAGGCACTGGGGCAACAACCACACAGGATGGTCTTTAGGGAAATCTACCTCCTTCTTGAATGTTGCTCTGCTCTCTGTACTTCCTGCTCACTGAGAGCCTTAGTAGAAATGTCTGCCTCTCTCATTCTTTCTGCTAGGGTGTCTTGGACATAGTCCCCACGTCTAACCCTCATAGGCCACTTATTCACACTCCAGGCATGGCTACACAGCTGTTTCCTCCTTGGGATATTCCAACAAGCCTGTGAGACAAGTTTATTTTGGTCCCCACTTTACAAAGGTGGGAACTGAGGTTTGAAGCAGACAATCAAATTCCCCAGGTCATTCACTGGCTTCCAGGAAGCAGAACAAGAATAAAGAAAAGTTCTAGTGGCCCAGTTCTTTAGGTCTTGGCATTAGTTGTAAAATAAACTCGTACTGGTGGTCCAGGGGTCAAGAATCTGCCTTACAATACAGGGGATGTGGCTTCAATCCCTGGTCTGGGAAGATCCCACATGCCACGGAGCAGCTAAGCCCAGGCAGCACATCTACTGAGCCCACACACCGCAGCTACAGAAACCCACAAACCTACAGTCTGTGCTCCACACCAAGAGAAGCCACTGCGATGAGAAGCCTAAAAACCGCAACGAAGAGCAGCCCCCGCTTGCCGCAACTAGAGAAAGCCCAGGCACAGCAACAAAGACCCACCATAGCCAAATGAATAAATAAACCTTTAAAAATAAATAAATAAACCTGCACACCCCGAAAGAGCATGAAGGAACCACATACCTACCTGACCACAGCCTGATGCCCCCTGGTTACTGCTGAGTATCTGGGCTGTGGGCTCTCCAAGGACAGGGACCTTCCTTATCCACCAGTAAGCAGTCCATAAATGACTGGATAAAATATTGCAACAGCTTCTTCATGGGGGTGCATATCTCCACTCTCTGTCCTCCAGTCCCTCTGCCAGCCTGTTCAAAATCCCTCCACGGCTCCCTATTAATCTAGAGTAGCCGGAAAACTCCCAGGCCCAGGGCTCTCCCCAGCCAGTCTTGAACTCACCCTATGAAGTCTTGTGTTCTGGGTAAGTAGTGTTTGAAAAGCCATAAAAACATTGCGAAGTTGTAAATAGGAGAGCTCAGGAGTGAGATCTGGGTCCTTTGGTTTTTCTATAAATCATTGATAGAGCACATACCAAGTGCTAGGGACCTACATGAGCAATGTCAGTCCTCACCTACAACCAGCAGCTTGCCGCCAGGCCTAGAGTGCCAGCATTAACGTCACTCCTCTGCAGGAAGGTGTTATCTCCTGGCAACCCTTGTGAACATACAGCAGTGAATACAAACACCTACGCTGCACACCTTTACCTTGGCACCCTGAGAAGCCGGGGTGTCGGGGAGCCAGCACGCTACCAGCAACAGCAGAACTCTAACGGAGAGGACATAGGAGGCATAAGGTGTTTTCCTAGGTTTTGTTTTTTATTTTTAACTTTAATTGTTCAGTTCAGTCACTCAGTCGTGTCTGACTCTTTGTGACCCCATGAACTGCAGCACGCCAGGCCTCCCTGTCCATCACCAACTCCCAGAGTTCACCCAAACCCATGTCCATTGAGTCGGTGATGCCATCCAACCATCTCATCCTCTGTCGTCCCCTTCTCCTTCTGCTTTCAATCTTCCCCAGCATCAGGGTCTTTTCAAATGAGTCAGCTCTTTGCATCAGGTGGCCGAAGTATTGGAGTTTCAGCTTCAACATTAGTCTTTCCAATGAACACCCAGGACTGATCTCCTTTAGGATGGACGGGTTGGATCTCCTTGCAGTCCAAGGGACTCTCAAGAGTCTTCTCTAACACCACAGTTCAAAAGCATCAATTCTTCGGCACTCAGCTTTCTTTATAGTCCAACTTTCACATCCATACATGACTACTGGAAAAACCATAGCCTTGACTAGACAGACCTTTGTTGACAAAGTAATGTCTCTGCTTTTTAATATGCTGTCTAGGTTGGTCATAACTTTCCTTCCAAGGAGTAAGTGTCTTTTAATTTCATGGCTGCAATCACCACCTGCAGTGATTTTGGAGCC
>NW_011494873.1:1513799-1518693 GCF_000754665.1 Bison bison bison
ATGGGTATATCTTTCCTTTTCTCCTTTGCTTTTCACTTCTCTTCTTTTCACAGCTATTTGTAAGGCCTCCACAGACAGCCATTTTGCTTTTTTGCATTTCTTTTTCTTGGGGATGGTCTAGGTTCCTGTCTCCTGTGCAACGTCACGAACCTCCGTCCATAGTTCATCAGGCACTCTGTCTATCAGATCTAGTCCATTAAATCTATTCCTCACTTCTACTGTATAGTCATAAGGGATATGATTTAGGTCATACCTGAATGGTCTAGTGGTTTTCCCTACTTTGTTCAATTTAAGTCTGAATTTGGCAATAAGGAGTTCACGATCTGAGCCACAGTCCACTCCCGGTCTTGTTTTTGCTGACTGTATAGAGCTTCTCCATCTTTGACTGCAAAGAATTGTAGTTGACATGCAATATTACGTTAGTTTCAGGTGTGTGTGCCTGCTTGCTAAGTTGCTTCAGTCGTGTCTGACTCTTAGCGACCCTATGGACTGCAGCCCGCCAGGCTCCTCTGTCCATGGGATTCTCCAGGCAAGAGTACTGGAGTGGTTTCCCATGCCCTCCTCCAGGGGATCTTCCCACCTTGGAATCAAACCCACATCTCTTATGTTTCCTGCGTTGGCAGCGGGTTCTTTAACACTAGTGCCACCCTGGAAGCCCAGGTGTCCAATGTGATGAAACTTGTACAGCAAGTTTCGGGTGTACAGCATAGTGATTTTATGTTGAAATCCATTACAAAATCATCACCGTAAGTCTAGTAACCATCTGTCACCATGCAAAGTTATTACAGTTTTATTAACTACATTCTTGATGCTGTCTGTACCTTACATCCTCATGACTTATTTTTTTAATTTTATTTTTTCTTATCAAAGTAAAATTGATTTAGGAGGGCTAAGCTTTGATTCCAGTGGGAATAAACAGGTAGGTCAGCCTGGGTGGGATGGTGTAATATAGAAGTAAATGTTTTGGGCAGCTGTGCTTACTGTTGTATCGCTTTCCCACTTTACAGCCAGAAGGGCCCTGATTGCTCAGTTCATGGGGCAGATGCCTGGGGGCCTTAGTGCTAGTCAAAATGACTTCAGACTCTAAAGCTTAAGGCAGTGAATTGGAAAGCCTCCCACAAAGGAATCACAGGGTGGGGTTGTAGAAACCCAGATTGCAGAGCCTCACCCAGACCTAGAATCAGGAATTCTAAGGTCAAGGGTCAGGACTCTGCATTTCAGACGCCCGCCTCTCATGGTTCTTACATCTGTGACACAGAGGAACAGAACCCCTCAGGTGACTCTACCTATGTGACTTCTGACAGATGATGGGGGAGTCCTGGAAGAACCAATAAACTGCTTTCCAGATCAAGCTGCCAACAGAGACTCATCCACAGAGTGCCAAAGCCAGGGAGAGTCAAAGACGGGGTCATGTCCGGGCCATGCAGCTCACCAGGCTGAAGTGGGGTGGTGACCAGGAAGGTCCAGGCAGAAGGTACAGCAGAGAGGCTTGGCAGCTGGATGCATGGTGGAGAGGGTAGGGAACCAGACCAAGCAGTTTGGAGGACGCTGACTGATCATCACTGGTCACCTCTGAGCCTGGGTGTCTTTGTAAGATGAAGCGATTCCAGGTTTCACAGATTCTACAAGTCACGCTTGTTCACATTTCAGCGTGTCTGAAATCAAAACGCATCTTATGACGGACAGCATCTTGTGTTTGGTGCACCATGGCACCAGTACGTGACTCCCATGTTGGCAGGGAGGATTTGATGGGAAAGCATAAGCAAAGCACCTAGTGTGGCATTTGACACACAGTAGGAGCCCAGTCAATCCTAAAGGAAATCAACCCTGAATATTCACTGGAAGGACTGATGCTGGGACTGAAGTACCAATACTTTGGCCACCCAATTCGAAGAGCCGGCTCATGGGAAAAGACCCTGAGATTGAGGGAAGGAAAAGGGGGCGACAGAGGATGAGATGGTTGGATGGCATCATTGACTCAATGCATGTGAGGTTGAGCCAACTCAGGGAGACGGTGAAGGACAGGGAGGCCTGGCGTGCTGCAGTCCATTGGGTTGCAAAGAATCAGACATACTGAGCAACTGGGCAACGAAAGCAAAGGAGCCCAGTAAGCTCGAGCTCCCTTCCCTCTAAGCTGGTGGAAGGTCTTGGGAGTTGGCTCGGAAATTTCCAAAAAGCTCTCTTCCCGTCACCTTCATTCCAAGGCCCTTTATGGTGGCAGTGATGCCCTGTAATAACCCGACTTGATGACAGCAAACTCTGGTGTCTGCTTGTCAGTGCTGCTAGCCCAAATGACACAGTCATCCTTATGGGTGGAGTTCCTGTCCCGAGGGCTGTGATCAAAGGCCCACCCTCTCTGCTTGGCAGCCCCCGCACTGGTTAATTAGGCAGACTTTCCCCAGCCTTTCACCGCATGTCCCTCAAGGTTTGTTCACTGAGCAGGGAAGGAGGGTCTGGGCTCTGTGGGGGATTCTCAGCTCCAGACCTACTGAGGGGCTCACGGGCCCAGGGGGATGCCCATGTACAGGCTGTGTGGCCTTGGACAAGTCGCTTAACCCCTCTGGGTCTCAGTGTCTTCATCTATTAAATATAACATGGGAGAAACAGCAATAGCATTGCTGAGGGCTCATTCATTGGTTCAACAGCGATTTATTGAGTACCTTCTATATTTCACATCTGAAGGTACAGCGGTGAACAAGTCAGGTGCGATTCTGGCTCCTGTATTGCTGGCCTTTCAGAGGGAAAAAAAGATGATAAACAAGTAACCCTATCTGAATTACATAAAGTCTTTGAAGACAATAAAACATAAGGCTGACAGCATGGAAACATATACACTCCCATATGTAAAATACATGGTGGCAATTTGCTGTGTGGCTCTGGGAGCTCGAACTGGGGCTCTGTGACAGCCTAGAGGGGTGGGATGGGGAGGGAGCTGGGAGGGAGGCTCAAGAGGGAGGGGACGTATGTATACCTGTGACTGATTCATGCTGATTTATGGCAGAAACCAACACAATATTGTAAAGCAATTATCTTTCAATTAAAAATAAATTAATTAAAAAATTTTAAGTGCATAAATTTGAAAAAAATAGAAGGCTGAGACAACCTGATCCTGAGAGAAGAGGGGCAGGAAGATTAAGCCCCATTAGTCGAGACGGTCAAGGTCTCAGGGACTTTCCTGAGGACAGGACAGGAACTGAGACCTGCATCATGAGATGAAGCCACTTGGAATCTGGGGGGAAAAGTTCCAGGTGGGATGAACCACAGGTGCAAAGGCCCTGAAGCTAGGTGATGCTCAGAGTACTTAAAGAGCACGCAGAATACAGGCCAGCCTGATGCCAGGTGGTTGGGCAAGGTCCCCAGGAGCCAGATCAGGGAGGGCCTTGTGGGCAGGTCAGGAGGTGAGCTTTTATCCACTGGAGGGGACTCCACAGGAGGGTTCAACCGGGGCACGCGGCAGGGTGAGGACTCTGCCTACTGGGAGCAGAGCAGACTGGGGAAGCCCAGCTCAGGAGGTCCTTGGCCTCACCGTGATTGCTGCCCCTTCCCCGGAGGATGAGAACCCAGGCCTCTCCCACAGACCACCAGGACTGAGCACCAGGGCTCCAACACCCACTGAGCCCGCCAGTCTCTTCCCATTATCGTCACACCCCAAACAGTGACTCACATAATAAAACAGTCAACAGCTGAGGCACTTGGGCTAAAATTATGCAGACTGCATGTGATATTAAAAATCTAAGGAGCATATATTTCCAGTACAGGGGATGCCGAAATGTAACTGCTTTATTTAAGGAATTATTTGGGGTGAACGGATGTTTATCTGAGCTTCTGCTCCCGGTGGCGGAGGCGGGGATGCGGGACAGGTACATGCAGCTCGGTTCCTAAAAATAGCAATGTGATGGGTCCTGAAATATCGCCCCCGCCTTTCCCACCCCCACAGTCGGGCTGAAGGTCGGAAGAGATTCATAGAGACCAGTCAGGATGAGCTTCGCCTGGGGAAAGATCTGTGGCCACAGAGGCCCTGCCCTCGGGGCCAGGGGCGGAGGGAGAGGGTTGGGGGCGGGGAGTGCACCCCGGGCCGGGCCGGGCCGGGCCAGGCCGGGCCGCCGCAGTAGGACTCCCAGGACGGACTCCGACATCTCCCCCTCCCCTCGTGTATCCTTCCGCTGGGATGCCAGATCCAGCACCCACTGTGAGGGCTGCTAAGAGGCCGGAAGTGCCAACCCTCAGGCTGGGGGTGTGCACTGCAAACAGGAGCTGTCATCCCTGCGGCTCCCCTCCTGCGTTTGTGAGTTCAAGTGCGGCCAGAGGCCTTCAGAGCCAGGGGCCAGAACTAAGCCAGGAGGAGGGAGAGGCATTCACTGCTCGCAGAGTCCATAATGGGTCCATTTCACAGTTGGGCACAAGAGACTCGGGGTGGGGTTTAAGGAGGCCCAGCTGAGTAAGGCCCTTTGTAGCATGCCCCACCCACCCACCGGCTTCCCTCTCTGACCTCTCTGGAGCCTCCTGCCTGCCAGCACTCTCCTTTGCTTGAGCATCCCTTTCATTCATTCAGTCACTCCCTCCTCGCTCATTAATTTGCTCATTAATATTGAGCAGCGACCCTAGTCCTCAATTAGGGCGCCTGAGGCCAGAGAATGGCCTGCAACTGGCAGGAAGCCCAAGTCAAAGATGGCTCTGCGCACTCAGCTGTTCGAGTCCTAGAAGGTGGCAAAAACACCAGTGGCCGTGCAGGAATCCCAGTCTCTGCCAGGGTGGCCAAGAGTGGCCGGACCGTTGAGAGGGATGTGCGGTTCTGGAACCCTCACCCAGCGTCCAGCTCAGGGGCAGCGGAGACCAGAGGGACAGGGCTCTGGAGAGACTAGCCAGAAGGAGGGGACCACAGGGCTGACTAAGC
>NW_011494873.1:1518793-1535585 GCF_000754665.1 Bison bison bison
CCGACCTACACCCTTACTATGACCTTTTGATAAGGTGAGGGGTGCTAGGCAGCCAGCATTCAGCTGGGAAGGCTTCAAGATCAAGGACCCTGGGGTCAGAAATGCCTGGGTTGAAAACTCTTATCTCAGCCACTCAGCTCCTCGGTGGCCTTGAGCGAGGTTCTTCGTTCTTCTGAGTCCCTTCCTCAGTGATTCCTGTGTCAGGGGCAGTGTTTGCACCCGGCCGCCTTCTGGCGCGTCCCTTGCAGGCCCTCTGCCTGGTGCGCCTTTCCTTAGATGTCCACCTGGCCACCTCCTGCTTCCCTTGAAGGTCCCCTCCTCTGAGAGGCCTTCCCGGACTGCCTGGCTGGAGAGGCCACCCACACTTCCTGTTGATTTATTTTCCCTCATTCCATGGATCCCACTGGTTTCGTATCTGTCTTGTTCACTAGAATGCATGTTCCTTAGTGCAGGGGCCTCAGCTCCCTCTGAGAGTGTGGGTGGACCAGGAACAGTATCCAGAGCGTTCCACTCTCCTCCCCATGGTGACATACCCACCTCTTTCAACTTTGGTCAGGGTGGGGTGGGGATAGGGGTGGAGATTCAAGCTGTGGAGGACCCAGAGCATTGCATCAGCATTCTGAAATTGGTATTCAACCTAGCTCCTTTTAGCAGATGAGGAAATATGACTCAGAGAGGTAAAAAACTTGTCCAAGGTCACACAGCAGTTGCCGAGTTGGGATGTACATCCTGACTGACTGATTCTGAAGACCTGGCTATTTTTCTTTTGGGGAGAATTTGACCAGCGGTAGCAAGAATACATAGCGGATTGGCTGCAGTGGAGACTTAGAGAGAGCACAATGTCTCTGATCTTTCTGCCAATGTTGGCATTATTTGAAATTTTAATTTTTAATTATAGCCACTGTCTTTTGTGTGAACAATTTTCCAAAAAGAGATGTGAAGGATAGAGTCACCCCCAGCGGTCTCTGTCCCCAGGCACAGGGCTAGGTGGCTGGATGGCCTTCCACTTCCCCCCGCCGTGTGCCACCCCGTACCCCCATCTGGCCAGGAAAGACCAGTGTTGCCGGGAGACCCTGGTGGTAGTGGGGCATGGGAGCTGGGGGCAGAGGGGTGGGCACAATGTCTTTTCAAGGCAGCCGCTTGAAAAGTGGAGAAGGGGAGGGGGGCCATTTTATTGGATCTTTTCAAGAGCTGGGGCCACACACAGCAGGTGGCCTGGGAGGCCCTTTCTTTGTTTTCCTACACCTGCTTGGCCACCTCTTCCCTTAGAGGCTCCCAGCCCCTCGCCTTTTCTTCCTGCTGGCCCTGTGGGGCTCTGCCTCCCCAGTCCCTCGGCCTCTTCCTGCTCACCTCCCCCAGAGACCAGACCCCCACTCTCCTTCCTCCCCCAGCTCCTTCCCAGCACAACTGCCCTGCCAGGCCTCTGCCCATGCTCTTCCTCCCCGGGAGGGCCTGGCTTGCCTCTCTCTGTCTATTCATACACCTGTCAAGACAGGGGTCTTCACACTGGGGGCTCTCATCGCCCCTGAAAGAACTTTGAAAGCTACCTATGACATAAAAGTATTTTTAGTCATCACCTAAATGTTTTTACCACAAAAGTAAATAGTTACAAAACTTCCAGCATGCTGTGTACCCCACAGATGCTTTAAGTAAAATCTCACCCTGACCTTGGAGCTGTAGATCCCACTCGTACATCTTTCCCAAAACTCCATCTCGAAAATTGGACAGCTGACCATCTCTACCAAACAGCGCAGCCAGGGTGGCTGACTTTCAGTTTGAAATCTACATGCATTTATTTTCTAGTTTGTAAACATGCTAGTGTACACCTCTGCATCACCCCTCTCTCTCGTGAATTCCGTTTCTAAGACAGATAAGGCATATGACACTTGTGTGCTGAGTGATGTCCGACTCTTTGCGACCCCAGGAATTGCAGCCTGCCAGGCTCCTCTATCCGTGGGATTTCCCAGGCAAGAATACTGGAGTGGGTTTCCATTTCCTCCTCCAGGGGATCTTCCCGATCCAGGGATTGAACCTGCGTCTTCTGCATTGGCAAGAGGAGTCTTTACGACTGAGCCATCCCAGATGAAACGACTTCAGTGATGCCATCTGTGTTTCTTACTGACACTACCTTGCTTTTCTGCCTCAGGGTCCTCCCTCCAGAACTAGATTGTTTCAAATGGCCTTCCCTCTCCTGCCCTGGAAGTACTTTTTCTTTTTGTACTAAAAGAAAACTAAACTTTTTGTTGTGAAATATAACAGGCACCAGGAAACCGTATTGTGTGTGACTAAAGCTCACATCCGGAGAAGGCAATGGCACCCCACTCCAGTACTCTTGCCTGGAAAATCCCATGGGTGGAGGAGCCTGGTGGGCTGCAGTCCATGGGGTCGCTACGAGTCGGACACGACTGAGCGACTTCACTTTCACTTTTCACTTTCATGCATTGGAGAAGGAAATGGCAACCCACTCCAGTGTTCTTGCCTGTAGACTCCCAGGGACGGGGGAGCCTGGTGGGCTTCCGTCTATGGGGTTGCACAGAGTCGGACACGACTGAAGTGACTTAGCAGCAGCAGCAAAGCTCACATCAATACTGAAGTGTGCAGCTCAATAATTTATCAAAAAGCAAACATCCAGGTCTAGAAATAGGACATTTCTAGCTCCCCATAAACCCCTCCCTTGGGTCCCTCCCAATTGGCACCCCTCCCTCCTGTTCAAAGGTGCCCACTACTCTGAGTTTTATGATAGTCAGGTCTTATTTTTCTGTCCACTTTTATAGCCTACACATACCTGTTTCTCTACATCATATAAAGTCATGTCATACGTACTCACTAGTACCTGGCTTCTTTCACAGGACGTTATGTGGCTGAGTCCTCCAGGTTGGTATGTGGGCCGGACTTCATTCTCGTTACTGAGTGATATTCCATTGTCTGAGTACACCCCAGCATACTGACCATTCTGCTGTTGATGGACGTTTGGGTTGTTCTCAGTTTGAGGCTGTTTGAACAAAACTGCTAGGAACACTCATGAACAGGTCTCTAGGTTCATATAAATAGACACTTATGTTGAGTCAGTAGATAGGAGGATTTTGATGGATCATGGGGTATGTATATATATAACTCTAACAGTACTTAACACTGTTTTCCAGAGAGTGACTGCGCCACTTTGCAGTCTCATCGACAGCGTGTGAGAGTTCCCGTTGCTCCACATCCTTGCCAGTTCTCGGTTGTCAAAAACTTACATTTTAGCCAGCCTGGCTGGGGTGCCATGCTTATCCATTGTGACTTTGATTTTTTTCATTTCCCTGATTACTGATGAGATTCAGTACTATTTTATATATTTATTGGCAATTGGAATATTCTTGTGAAGTTCTTGGTTTTCTCTTGTTTTTATAAAGGCATATCTCAGAGATGTTGAAAGTCTGGTTCCAGATCATTGTAATAAAGAGAAGATTGCAGGGACTTGCCTGGCGGTTCGGTGGTTAAGACTTCATCTTCCAAAGCAGGGGGTGTGGGTTCGATCCCTGGTTGGGGAACTAAGATCCCACATGCCTCCTGACCAAAAAACCAAAACATAAAACAAGAGCAATATTGTAACAAATTCAATAAAGATTGTAAAAATGGTCCACATCAAAAAATCTTTTAAAAAAGAGAACATTGCAATAAAGCCGCTTCTGCTGCTAAGTCGCTTCAGTCGTGTCCGACTCTGTACAACCCCATAGATGGCAGCCCACCAGGCTCCCCCATCCCTGGGATTCTCCAAGCAAGAACACTGGAGTGGGTTGCCATTTCCTTCTCCAATGCATGAAAGTAAAAACTGAAAGTGAAGTCACTCAGTCGTGTCTGACTCTTTGCAACCCCATGGACTGCTGCCTACCAGGCTCCTTTGTCCATGGGATTTTCCAGGCAAGAGTACTGCAATAAAGCAAGTCATATGAATTTTGGGGTTTCCCAGTGCATACAAAAGTTATATTTACACTATACTGTAGTCTATTAAGTATGCAATAGCATTATGTCTAAAAATGGTAAACCTTAATTTAAAAATACTTTATTGATAAAAAATGCTAACAACACCTGAGCCGTCAGGGAGACGTAATCCTTTGGTTGGTGGAGAGTCTTGGCTCCATGTTGGTGGCTGCCGACTGAGCAGGGCGGTGGTTGCTGAAGGTTAGGGTGCCATGGCAATTCCTTAAAATAAGCCAACAGTGAAGTTTGCCACTTCAGTTGACTCTTCCTTTCATGAATGGTTTCTCTGTAGCAAGCAATGCTGTCTGATAGCATTTTACCCACGGTATAACACCTTTCACAATTAGAATCGATCCTCTCAAGCCCTGTTGCTGCTTTGGCAACCAAGCTTATGTTGTAGTCTAGACCATGCATTGTCATCTCAACCATCTTCACAGCCTCTTCACCAGGAGAAGAGTCCATCTCAGGAAACCACTTTCTTTCATCATCCAGAAGAAGCAACTCCTCATCCATTCAGATTTTATCATGAGATTGCAGCAATTCAGCCTCATCTTCAGCTCCACTTCTATTAATAATTCTAGTTCTCTTGCTGTTTCCACCATATCTGCAGTTACTTCTTCAACTGAAGTCTTGAACCCCTCAAAGTCATCCATGAGGGTTGGAATCAACTTCTTCAAAAAACTCCTATTAATGATAATAGTTTTACTTTTTCCATGAATCATGAATGTTGTTAATGACATCTAGAATGGAGAACCCTTTCCAGAATGTTTTCAACTGACCTTGCCCAGATGCATCAAAAGAATCACCATCTATGGTAGCTATAGCCTTAAATAAGAAGACCTGAATATCCAAAGCCTTCCTTGATGCATGGGCTGTAGAATGGATGCTACATTAGCAGGCAGGAAAACATTAATCTTGTTGTTCTTCTCCATCAGAGATTTTGGGTGACCAGGTGCATGCATTGTCAATGAGCAGTAATATTTTTAAACAAATCTTTTTTTCTGAGCAGTAGATCTCAGCAGTGGGCTTAAAATATTCAGTAAACCATGTTGTAAACAGACATGCTGTCATCCCGGCTTTATTGTTATAGTCACAGAGCACATGTGGAGTAGATTTGGCACAGTTCTTAAGGGCTGCAAGATTTTTGGAATGGTGAATTAGCATTGGCTTCAACTTAAAGTCACCAGCTGCATTAGCTCATTAAAAAGAGAGTCAGCCTGTCCTTTGAAGTTTTTGAAGCCAGGTCTTGACTTCTCCTCTCTAGCTATGAAAGTCTTAGATGACCTCTTCTTCCAGTCAAAGACTGTTTTGTCCACCCTGAAAATGTGTTGTTTGGTATAGACACATTATGAATTCTCTTAGCTAGATCTGGATAATTGCTGCAGCTTCTGCATCAGCATTTGCTCCGTCACCTTGCACTTTTATGTTATAGAGACAGTTTCTTTCCTTAAACCTCATGAGCTAAACTCTGCTACCCTCAAACTTTTCTTCTGCAGCTTTCTCCACTCTGTCAGCTTTCAGAGAACTGAAGAGAGTTTGGGTCTTGTTCTGGATTATGCTCTGCCTTAAGGGAAGGTTGTGGCTGGTTTCATCTTCTATCTAGACCTCTAAAACATTCTCCTTATTGGCAGCAAGGCTGTTCAGCTTTCTAATCATTCATGTGTTCACTGGAATAGCACTTTTAACTTCCTTCAAGAACTTTTCCTTTGCGTTCACATGTCTGGCACAGGAGGCTAACTGTCTGGCACAGGAGGCCTAGCTTTTGGTTTTTCTTAGCTTTTGGCCTATCTTAGCTTTTGGCATGCCTTCCTCACTAATCGTAATCATTTCTAGCTTTTGATTTAAAGTGAGAGACACGTGACTATTCCTTTCACTTGAATGCTTAGAGGTTGTTGTAGGGTCATTAAACTGGCCCAATTTCAATACGATTGTGTCTCAGGGAATAGAGAGACCCGAGGAGAGGAAGAGATATGGGACCAGGCGGTCAGTGGAGCATCAGTACACACAACATCTTGTAGTGGTAGCAGTTCATGGCACTCCAAAACAATAACAAGAGTAACAAGAAAGACCCCTGATCACAGGTCACCATAAAGAAAAAGTTTGAAATATTGTGAGAATTACGTAAATGTGACACAGAGACATCAGTGAAGCTGTGTTGCTGGAAAAATGGTGTAGATAGATTTTCTCAACACAAGGGTCCCATAAACCTTCAAATTGTAAAACACTTAGTATCTATGAAGAACGAAAAAGCAAAGCTTGATGAAACAAGGTGGCTATATTGAGTTATTGGTCTTTTTCATATCAGTTTGTAGTTGTATTTATTCTGGAAACGAGCAAGTCCTTGGTTGGTTGTAGTGTACGATGTATTTTTTCTCACTCTGTAACTTGCCTTTTAATTTTCTCACTAATATCTTTTGATAAAAAGAATATTAACTTTTAATTCAGTCAACTTTATCAATCCATTTTAATGGTTAGCACTTTCTATGTCTTATTAAAGTGTATTTCGAGCCACTTTGAGGTTATGAAGATATTTTCTTATGTTGCTTTTTAGAAGTTTTCTGTTTTGCCTTTAACATTCACATCTACAAGTCCTCTGAAACTGAGGTGAATAGTGTGATAGTGAACAGAGTAGGGATGAAGTTTTTCTTCTTATACAGGTATCCAATTGGCCTAGCACAAGGCATTGGAAAGACTGTCCCTTTCCCCCGCTGCTTGGTAATGTCACAGTTGTCACAGAACATGAGCCGATTTCTGTCTGGCATCTGTCTCGATTCCATTGGTCTATTTGTCTCTCCTTGTACAAACACCACATCTCTTACTCCGCTGTATGATGGGTATTGGGGTCCAGCAGAGCGAATCCTTTTCCTTTGCTCTCTATTTTTAAAAAGGGCTATCATTTACCCTTTGTATTTCCACATGGATTTTTACAACCTGTTTTTTAAGTTACATACACACACATATCCTTGTTAGGATTTTGATTAGGTTGTATGCATGTATGTATAAGTCAGTTTGCAGAGAACTGATTTCTTTAAAATACTGTATCTTTCAACTCCTGAATATGATATACCTTCCATTTAGTTTTTGGATTCCTCTCAATACTGTTTACAGTTTTCTGAATACATTTCAGGTCAACCAATTAAAAAAAAACAAAACTCTGAAGTGAGTGGTAACACAGGCAACATTTGGCTATGGCAAAATCGTGACGACAGCAGTGTCCCCAGAATGTTTTCTTTGTAGCCCCTGCTAGCTTGGTATCAAGGTGTCTTTGAGCTGTGCCTAGCCTCCCCCCACCCCAGACCCACCTCCCGTGTACACCCTGCACACTTGGAAGCTGACCCAGATCTGGGACGTAGTAAACACGTGTGAACTAAGCACTACCCACCACACTCCTGTCCCATTGCTTGAAAAAATTGATAACCCATCCCAACAAGCTAAGGATGGGTCAGGCAGTGGTTCAGTTTCCAGATAAGATGCTATCTTTGAAAAGTAGTCTATTGAGTTCTTTCCCATTAGAAAAATTTTATGTGTGCTCATTACAGAACATTTAAAACTTACCAACAGGGACGTCCCTGGTGGCCCAGTGGTTAAGACTACATACTCCAAATACCAGGGCCCTGGGTTTGATCCCTGGTTGGGTATCTGAGATCCTATGTGCCACGCAGCCAAAAAATGAATAAATAAATAGAAAATTTTTTAAACTGCCAACAGACAGAGAATGAAAACAAAGCCCATATGCCTTATCACTCAGCAAAAATGACTCGGCATATTTTGATGCATTTCCTTTCACCTTGTTTTTATACACATTGTGTATTTGCTTGTTTTGCTTTTATAAACTTGTCATCATTCTGAGTTAATAGTTCTGTGTTCAGCCTTTCTCATTTGACACTAAAACATAAGTTTTCTCTCCTTTGACTCCAAACTCTTTGGAAACATCATGGCCAGGAGCTCTGTAAGATTCTGAGAGTGACACCTGTTTACTAACCATTACCTGTGGTAGGAGGTGTTAGTGAATTCACACTGGTGTGTACTGAAGATCTCTTGGCATTTCTTAGCTTAGTCCCCATCCATTTGGCATTACCTCCTCAAGAAAGACACTTAGATGTGGATTTCAGACCAAAAAATTGCAAACAGAAGCTTATGAGGCAGGGCTTGCCTGGTGGTCTAGTGGCTAAGACTCCATGTTCCCAATGCGGGGGGGTCCACGTTTGAGTCCTGGTCGGGGAACTAGATTCCACGTGCTGCACCTAAGAGTTCTCATGCTGCAGCCAAAAACCCGTGGGCCGCAATTAAGACCCACACAACCAAAATAAATAAATAAAGTACATTTTAAAAAAGAAGCTTATGAGGCCTATCAAAGCAGAAGTTAGAACCTGTAATCATGGCTGTCTGTGGGTCACGTGTTTCTTAAGAGTTATTTCCTGACGCCCATGTAAATGCTTCAGGTCCGTCAGCTCCTTCTCTCCTCACAACCCTCTCAAGGAGCTTCTATCATTTGTCTCATTTCATAGATACAGGGGCTTCCCAGGCGGCGCTAGTGATAAAGAACCCACCTGCCAATGCACAAGATGTAAGAACCGCAGTTTCGATCCCTGGGTCAGGAAGATCCCCTGGAGGAGGGCATGGCAATCCACTCCAATATTCTTGCCTGGAGAGTCCCATGGACAGAGGAGCCTGACTGGCTACAGTCCATGGGGTCGCAAAGAGTCAGACACAACTGAAGCAACTTAGCGCACACACATAGATACAGAACCTGAGGCACAATGAGGTTGTGTGGCTAGACAAGGTCACAGGCAGTGAGTGCCCAAGCTGGGATTCGAACTGCAGCTCTCTGCCTCCTGGGCTCCCACTGTTAACCACTCCGGGAGGATGGGAGATAAAGTGGGCTCTTTGAGACACCCACACCTCCTCTCCTGGTCTCCTTCCTCTTGGCCTGAGGAGCCTCTTCCTTCTGCAGGTGAGAGGTGAGTCACATGCCCCACGACAGGCATGAGTCCGCTGCATCCAGCTGTGTGACACAGGCACATCCTTACCTTCTCCTAGCTTCAGCTTCTTCATCAGGGAAACGGGCAAAGAGGCCATGAGGGAAATGTCTCGATGAGCTGGAACCTGCTCCCCAGTGCTGGGCTTCTGCAGCCCATTCGTTGCACCAGCTCTGGGGCCTCCTCCCGATGCCCCCCTCGCCCCCTGCTGGCTCAGTCCCAGCTCCTCCCATCCTGCCTGCACTGACTGACTCTCTCCAGCCAGCTAGGGGGCGACACTGCCCCAACAACGCCTGTGGGACGGAGTTTTAAAGAGTCCTCTGGAGATTTCCCCCAGTTACGGGACCAGTAGGGGAAGAGCAATCAGGAACCAGAAATTGGTGGGGGGCAGAGTGGGAGAGAGAAGACTATATTTACCTTCCTGTATCTATTTCTCTGAGAGCATTAATGTCCCTTGTTTACAGAGTGTCCTTGTTCCCCAAGAGTTTGGCTTGTCATTGAGTCCCCATCACTCTGAGACACCAGGGCAAGTAAGAAGTGAATCGCGATTTGAACCCAGGTCTGTGGGACCAAATCCTAGACTCCAACCTGGCCCTGTGCATCCGACTGCAAGGCTGCAATACCCATGGCCTGAGGGTCACAGCCCCACTCATCCGATCCCCCAAAACCCAGAAACTGATTTTTCATGGCCATTTTACAGATGAGGACGCTGAGGCCCGTCTGAGGTCTTGGGTGGGTAAGCGCTTAAGCCTCAAGCTGATTTGGGCTTTCCAAGTCCCAATCAGTGTCTGAGCTTCTCCAGCCAGCAGCCCAGACACCTCCTTTCAAGCTGGGCAGACGATGAGGAAGAAACTTCTGAGTGTGAACCAGACCATGGGGAGGAGCCTCCAGTATGGGTTGGGGTGGCTTCTTGGATCCCTAAATAAATAAGGAGTCTAGTCCGTCAGCCTGGAGAGCAGGCTGAGGCCCCAGCCTTTCTCCTCCTGAGATGGCTACAATAGCTGCCAGAGATGAGGAGACTGCTCTGAACCAGTCTCCACACCAGGTTCTGAAGCCACAGAAGGAATGCTGACCTCACATGCTCTTGCCAATTGGAAGGACTGATGCTGAAGCTCCAATACTTTGGCCACCTGATACGAAGAGTCAACTCACTGGAAAAGACCCTGATGCTGGGAAAGGTTGAAGGAAAAAGGAGAAGAGGGTGCCAGAGGATGAGATGGTTGGATAGCATCATTGACTCAATGGGCATGAATTTGAGGAAACTCTGGGAAATAGTGAAGGGCAGAGGAGCCTGGCATACTGCAGCCTATGGGGTCGCAAAAAGTTGTACATGACTTAGCGACTGAACAACAGCAGCAACAGACCCTGGCCAGCCTCCCTTTTCAGAGGAAAAATATCTGAGGCTTAGTAAAGGAAGTCGCTTGCCAGACATCACACAGCCAAGCAAGGACAATGAGGGAGTTTTGAACACGCCAACCTGGCCTCGGGGTTCCTGATGTGCTGTTGTGGTCTCACCCTCCCATCCCCCACCCCCCAACTTGCCCCACCAAGATCTGCCTCTGTTCCCTGGCTGTTACCAGCGTCACTGGGCTCCTGGAAAGAAATGCAGCCCAATCGCGCTTTATACTATAGATTGTGGTTTGGAGCAAAAGTGTGCTCCTCACTGGATCTTACTTCAAACTCGCAGTAATTCTAGCCTCAGCTTGTCTGAACTAAGCATCCACTCTGAGCCAACCTCTTCCCAGGCTGCTTCTCATTTCATTCTCATGCTAGGAACTACTGACCCCATTCTACAGATAAGGAACTTGAGGCTCAGAGTTGGCATGTGACACGCTCCAGGACCCTTGGCTGGGCAGTAGCGGGCTGGTATGCACCCAGCCGGGGACCCAGAGCTGGACTTTTTCTCCCTGCAGCGTCCCCCATCAGAGCCGGAGGAAGACCTTGCTTGCCCCTGCAGCCCAGAGCGCACTGGAACACATCCACGGTGCCTGGCCCGGCCCTCTGGACAACAGGACCTTGCACACGGAGACACGCACACCCCAGCTGCCCTAGACCCCAGTCTGCCCCAGATCCCTGCCAACCCGGGGTCCCCACTCAGCTGCCTGCTGCAGCCCACAAGGCCCCAGAGTCTCTGTGATCCCCTTGATGCTCTGACCAGGGCAGGGCCTGAGGGTGGCAGGAAGCCACTGGTCTCAGGCCTGCCAGGCATAACCCACACCTCACATGGTCTGAAGTGGCACCACGGGTCCCCAGGTTGGCACAAGCCCTCCAATCTCCTGCTCAGGAGCCACAAAACTGGCAGCTCTGACCCGGCTCTGAGGAACCCCAGCAAGAGAGGAGACAGCACAGTGTCCAAGGCTTCCTCCACTGGACCCCGTCATGTCCCCATGTGATAGTCTCAGGTGAGCAGCAAAGGGACTCAGTCATACATGTACATGGAGCCATTCTCCCTGAAATTCTCTACAGTGACTGAGTTTCATTGCATATTTGCCATGTGCCAGGCACTGTTCTGAGCACTTGACATGTATTACCTCATTTAATCCTCAAAACAATGCAATGAGGCTAGTCCTTTTACTAGCCCGTTTTATCCATGAGGGGAGTAAGGTATAGAGAAGCTGAGTAACACTCTCAAAGCCACACAGCTAGGCAGGAGGGAAGTCAGGCTGTGAACCCAGGGCCCAAGCCCCCAGCCAGCACCTCAACCTCTCCGGATGAGATCCAACCCCCATCCCTGGGGTTTACCTATTGATTCATCAACCCATGCATTCATTCAGCACTTGAGCACGTATTCTGTGCCACACACTTTGCAATCATAATCTCATTAGAAGTTTACAGCAGCTATCAGGTAGGCATTATTAATTATCATCCGCATTTTACAGATGAGGCAACCGATGTTCAGAGAGGTAAAGTAACTGTACAGAGATGCACAGCCAGCAAGGTTCAAGGGAAGTAAGTAAGTAGCGTAGCTAGGGTTTGGCCCTTTCCACATTCATTATTCCAACTTTTCTTTAAAAATCCAGGTCCCTCCTGGTGGGTCTCTACAGCTCTGGGAGGGTAGCAGCAGAGAGTGGGCTCTCACAGGCTGGGAGAAGCTGTGCACTGGGCCCGGGGGTGGGTCAGCACAGGCCAGCCCTCAGGTTACTCCGGGCCGGGCTCTTTGCAAGCTCTCAGCCACCTGGGGGGTCAGCAGGAGAAACACACAGACTCTGAGATCAGAGCAGGCTGGGCTCCTGTCCAGGTCCTCCTGTCTTGGCTGTGTGGTTTGGACAAGTTTCTGCACCTCTCTGAGCCTCTCAGCATACCTTATAGAATAGGTATGATAAGGGCCCCTAACCCTGCTTGGAGGAGAGGAAGATTTTAAATGGCAAAAATACAAAACAGCTCCTTAACCTTTAACTCCTTTTCTCACTCATAGGGTTATTGTGAGGATTAAATAAATCAGAACCTAACATGATCAGTCAGATTGTTCTCTGCCTGCGTGGCTACAGCAAGCTACCTACAGTCTCTAGGATTTGGTTTCTCCATCCATAAAATGGGCACACTAGTAACACTACTTCCTAGGGTCATTGTGAGCTTAAAGCATCTAAAGGACTTGAAACAGCATACCACACTCAATAAATGTTATTAGCTATTACTGCATTGTGATTAGCATTGTAATTACACAGTGAATGCAGGTTACTGGGATCATAAATTGATTCAAATTCAGCCCCTGCCTCAGGCTTCCATTCCATGGCCATCATGACCGTGTGTCTCAGAGCATCTAAGCTCCGTCTGTATGTTATGAGAAAGCTGAGTCCAGGACATGTATGACCCCAGTCTGTGGCAGAGCTCCTTCATTGAATTTCAGGAAAATGTCAGTGCGTGGCCTTTTCAGATGGCCAATATGGGACTCATCCATCTGAATGCTGTCGCTGTGTCTTCAGGGAGACTCTGGAGGAAGGGTCTGTCCATTCATTCCTCCTGTGTATCAGCGATGAGCTCCCCTTTGGAAATGATGCTGGCACCAAGTACTCAAGAGAACAGGACAAGAAAAAGCCACATGCCAGGGCTTCTTCCCCTTTTGGTCTTGGCTGCTGCATAAACTGTGGCCAGATTCAGTGGCTCACAAACATGATTCGCTCTTTGAGGGCAGCAAGGTGTGGATGAAGGTATAGGAGCTAGAACTCAAGACACATGGCCCCTCTGCTCACCGCTGTGCCACCCTGGACGAGTGGCTTTGTTGTTCCGAGGCCAGTTTCCTCCTCTGCGTAAGCAGAGAGCTAGAAGCCTCGAGGTTCTGCTCCTCCTGGCAGGGTGAACTCGGAAGTTCCTTCCTCACACTGCGCTTCACTTTCCTCTCCTGTCAGACAGGAATTACGTTAATGCTAGGCTGTGAGGAGGAGCACTCAGAGGGTCCAGCCTGATACCCACTGCGTGGCTGGCACTTAGTAACCAGGAGCTGAAAAAGATATTGCTTTTGTGGGTGAAGACCACTGGATTTGGAAATTGAGGGTTTGATGATCAGGGTTTGCTGAAAAGTAGAGGTTTCCTGCAACAATTTGAAAACCAAGCTTTGTGGTTTGAGTGTTCTTGAGCTGCAAGGAGGAGCCTGTGCAAAGGCCCTTGGGTTCCCTGAAAGAAGGGGTCTTTTATCCAGGAGTCTACACTGGACAAAACTCTCACCAGCTCGGTGCACCTGACTGCCTGCTATGCCTGGGGCAGGATCTGCGAGGGCATGCCCAGAAGAAGCAATGCCAGGGAGCACAGCCAAGGCCCTCCCTCTACCCACTGCCGTGGGAGGCTGTGCCAGCACTGCACAATCAGGAGAAGCAGCCCCACCCAGGGGCCCCTGCAACCCAAGCATGGGTCCTGGTGCCGAGGGAGGGCAGTATTGTCTCTTTGATTCTGGATGTGGCTAAGGGGGAGGGGGCTGTGTGAAAGTCAAAGCCAGGAGAGGTTATGACTAGAAGCTGCTGTCCTAGCCCAAGGATGCTCCGCATCCCCTGCTTCTGTTTACACACCTCCTGGGTGACTGGGATCTCCCTCTCCCACAAAGCCACCTGACCCACCTTTGTGAAGCAGCTTTGTCTTCTTTCTCAAGTGTGGTGCCTGTAACCAAAGCAACTTCTCCCAGAAAGGTCTAATCATGCACTGGAACAGCAAGCTCCTCCTTCGTTCTATGGACTATACCTCTGTTGATGCATCCCTATTTTGTTTCTCCCCACACATATCACTATTGATCACACCCCAGTCCAGGGCTACTATCAACCAAATTCATTCCTTCACAACTCTTTTCTACCCTTCCTTCTTCCATCCCTTCCTCCCTCCCTTCTTCCATCTTTCTTTCCTTTCCCCTCCCACTTCACAGCAATGCCTCTCTGCAGTCAGTTTGTTCAAATGTGTATGCTCCTCTTACTGTGGGCACTGGGGATTCATAAGTGAATATGTCCCGGGTCCTGCCCACAGGACACTTCTCATCTGCCACTAGAGAGGGTGGAAGGGTAACAGGTACAACCACTTGCCCTGAAGATGTAATGAACAGAAAAGACAAAGTGCAGAGGGACCTCAGAGGAGGTGAGCAACTACTGTATACGTGTGACTATTTGGTAACCCAAGTAAAGGTTAAGGGCAATCTCTATTCTCCCAATAAAAGATGCACAGTAAAGGTGAACAATGTAAACTTTAAGGATGGGGGTGAGATAGTCAGAAGTCTATTGTAATATTTATTTCCTTACTGAGAGACTGTTGTTGTTTAGCCGCTCAGTCGTGTCTGACTCTTTGCGACCCCGTGGACTGTAGCTCACCAGGCTCCTCTGTCCATGGGATTCTCCAGGCAAGAATATTGGAATGGGTTGCCATTTCCTCTTCCAGGGGATCTTCCTGACCCAGGGATCAAACCCGTGTCTCCTGTCTGGCAGGCAAATTCTTTGCCACTGAACCACCAGGGAAGACCTTACTGAGAGATAAATATTTTAAATCATCTTTATATAAAACATTAATTTGGAAAGAATGCTTTAGTCTAAATTTCAAGAAACTACGTGGGTTCACATTCTTTGCACATGGCTTTGACACCAGTGTCACCATCACCTGCTGGAAGGGCAGGGGGAAGCCTTCTTGGTTTTCCAGAGCACACCTTAACCACAGGGACCAAGATGTTAAACACGGCTCTTTTGGATCCACGTGTCAGGTGACCATGGGACACTGCTCCCTCTGCAGGTACCATCTGCAGAGCATTTGGACAGTTGGGGCTTCATTTGCAGGCGTGCATTTTTTATTTGCACAGCACTGCCACTTATTTGAGCGCTCTGAAAGTGACCTTTAAAAGGCCTGTTGACAACACCCTCCCTTTGTGACCTTCCCTTTGGGACACTTGTAGTCACAAAATACTGTTTGCATTGCACTGTTTTATATGAGGAAACTTTTCTAGACTCCTTTTATAATAATACTGACCTCTGTATGCATCCCAAACTCACATGGATTGAGGATATATGAAACTAATGTACCTTTCCCAAACAGGACCTCATGTTTCTTTCTTTTTTTTTTTTTTTAAAGAAATTACTAACAGAGCACCCATAATATGAGAAATCAGTAGCTCAGACACCAGACAACCTTATGTTCAAGCATGTGTGATAAATCAGGGGTGGTGGGGAATAGAGACGTCTTCCCAGAGGTGGAGGCTTTCAGCTGACCTTGAGGAACAAAAACCCTTTGGGATGGACCAGGCACTCCAGGCAGAAGGCACCAGAGAAACTGAACTTGGTGCAAGGGAGGTGTCTCTCCCAGATACCCACCTTTCATTCACACAGCTCCAGTCAGCTTTACTCGGAAATTTGAGGCACCTGTTCTCCACTCTCTGAGGCTCAATCTGCCTGTCTGAGAAGTGGGGGTAATAACATTTCATAAAGTCACAAGGAAACAAGAGCATGGAAAATAGAGTCGGAAAAAACCTGGGTTGAAATTAGCTTTTCTTGGGCAAGTCATGCACCTCCCAAGCCTCAATGTTTTTATCTGAAAAATGGAGCCCTGTCCTGTGAGGCCAGGGGCTAGCAGGCTTCATGCCCTGCTGAGTGTGATCTGGGTTCCCCTACTGGGGAGGTGGGGTGAATGAATGAATGGGGAACGCCTGTCACTCTCTCTGCCGGGGACGCAGCCCCAGCTCTTCCCGTGCTGGTTCTTTGCTGCTCCTCAGATGGAGCAAGCCTTGCTCCCAGGTTCTCCCTAAGCCCCACAGTCACCCCCTCAGTCCTGTTTTATTTCCGTCCTGGCTTTGATCGTTGTATTATCTGATCCTAATTGTTTGTTATTGCTGTCTTCACCACTAGCATGCATTGTCTGTATCTGCAGTGCCCAGCACAGCGCATGGCACCTAGGATGTGCTCAATACATATTTTAATCAATGATTTATAGGTTCCCTCCTCCCAATCTTTGGACCCGGCCTAGGTTTTTCCCACTTGTGAGTGCAAGGTCCCACCCCTACCCGTCACCCCGGCTGGACTGTTTTTAAGCTTTTTACACTGTCCAAGGTGACCTTGTGCTGGGTGTTTTCGTTCCAGACCCTTCCCACGCCCCCACCCCCGCACAGAAGCTCTGCGGGCGAGGGGCTGGCCCCCTGTGGCCCAGAGCCTGGCATACATTAAGCTTTCTCAAAACGTTGGAATTAATGACTGAAAGGCCAGCTGGCTGACGAGCCTGACACCCTCAAGGGCACCCAACTGCCCAGCGCGCCTTCCTGACCCGGGCGCGGGAGCGGCGAGAGCGGGATGCTCGGCGGTTCCCCTCCCGCCTCCCGGAGCAAACTTTCAAAAGATGCGGCGGCCGCGGTCCCGCCCCTCCCGGCGTGGTTGGAGGCGGCGGTAGGCGGGGGCGGAGCCGGC
>NW_011494873.1:1535714-1536135 GCF_000754665.1 Bison bison bison
GCCCCGGAGCCAGACCCCGGCCCGGGTCCCCGGCCCAGCACGTAATTAGCCTCCCTGCGTCCCGAGGGCGCCGGCGCCACCGCCAACGCCGCGCCCCGACGCAGCGATGGGCAACACGGTGCACAGGACCCTTCCAGGTACGCCGGGAAGCCCTGCCCGAGAGGCAGGCGCTGGGGTTCTCCTCTCCTCGGGGGACCCTCTGGGTGACTTCCGGAGAGCCACCCCACCCCCACTCCCCTTAGCGCTCCGGCGGGCGCAGTGGGCTAGAGTCTCCAGTGCCTCCCGACTCCCGGCTTAGCGCGCGCGGAGCGGCTGGGCTTTGCGCTCCGGGAGGGCGGGTACCGCGTCCTGGTTACCTTGGGGACCCCCGTGCTCCTTCTCCCGGCTTTGGTTAGATGCGCGAAGGGGCCGTTGGGGCGAT
>NW_011494873.1:1536235-1555062 GCF_000754665.1 Bison bison bison
AGGGAGCCGGGGGCGCTCGGGGGCGTGAATGAGGCCAGGTTTCTCAGAGCTTCCGACGGCCAGAAGCCGCCGGTTGTGTCGGGACTGCAGCGGCTGAGAGTCGGGGGCGGGGGGTGCTCGCAGGCGTACCTCAGTTACCAGCCGCTCAGCGCCCCCGCGGCACATGCTGCTTGGTTTGGCCACGTTCCCACGCGCACCCCGGCTGCGCCCCCCTCTGGTGTCCGCTCAGCTGGGGGCCCTCTAGACCCCTCGCAGTCGCCGCCGCTGAGCGCATCGCCCTCTAATTAATACAAACCCAGAATTTTCAGGGCCACAGTAGGGGGATTCAGAGCTGGGAAGAGGTGGGCGTGGGCTAGAGAAGGCTTTGCTAGAAAATACCAGGTAACTGTAGGAATAAATCAGCGCTGCTCAGAGGCTTGGAGGCTCAGTGCCCAGCATGCAAAGAAGCTTCGCGGTAAAGATGTGTATCCCAGTTTTATATTGAAGAAATTGAGGCTCTGTGGAGGGGAAATGACACACCCAAGGTCATGTTGCTGGTGTTGGGGGGGGGCCGCGTTGAGATTGGGATCTGTGTCTGTCTGCCTACCCTTCTCCCCGCCCCCAAATCTTTAGAATAAGTCTTTATTCTGCCTTAAGGCTGGGCATTTGTAGCATCCTGGGCAGAAGGTGAGGGTCACATATGTGAGGTTTTAGGAGGAAAGGAAGGTATCACCCCATCTCTGCTCTAGAGCTATATCCAAAAATAATTATATATAAAAAATAATTGTTTCTTCCTCTGGGAGGGACTGAAATGCATGGTGCTGAGTCCTGCATTCCCAAAGCTGGCTTATAGAAGAGGAGCCTCTCCTTCTGCTTATAAGCCCCTGGGTAGCTTTCAGGCCAATGCACACAGAATTCACCAATTCTCTGGGAGGTGAAGTTGCCAGCAGAGGGTCACCAGCTAGTCAGTGACAGAGGTGGGATTCGAATCCAGGTCTTCTTACCCGAGTGTGGCCACGCCCCCTATGGCCAGGGCTATGGCCCTAACGGGGATGGAGAGAACCCACCCACCCAGTCTGGAGGTGTCCAGGGATGTTGGCAAATAGAACAGCAGGTGTCCTCCCAGCCACAAAGATACGAGCCCCCTTTGTGAGATTTCTTAATTAAGAAACATTTATGCTCTTCTAGTAAAAAAAAAGCCATTCTGCCACCTGTGGGTCGGCTTTGGGGTAGATGAAGGGACAGACGCCTGCCAGGCAGGCTAAATATAGCTGGATATTTATGAAGTCTCCATCCCACTCAGCCCTCTCTCTGTGGACTGGGTCACCCCGGGGCTGGGAACCTGGGGTTAAGGTTGGTTACTCACAGCAGTAGCTAAGCGTGAAAAATTCAGACTCCACTGGGACTAAAGCCTGCACTGCGTTTAAAACTGGAATTCCTGCGCCACATCAGGCTGCAGGTGCCAAGAACACGAAGAACCATGTGTTGTTTTCTGACCTGCCTGTACTTAGTTTCTCACACACGCGGTGCCGTTTTCTACACCTCTGTGCTCAGTATCTGACGCTCTCCACACCCAGAATATCCTTTCACTGTCTAGTCTATCTTTCAAAACCCAGCTCAGTCGTCACCTCCTCCAGGAAGCCTTCCCTGACCACCCACGCCCAATCCCATCTGTTACTCTGCCACCCCAATACCTTCTTGTCTCTGCATGTTCATCGGACCACTTTGCTTTGTCATCACCCACCTCCATGACTCTCCTTGGGGCTACCTGAGGACAGAGACCACATCTTGATCATCTTATATCCCTGGTTGCCCAGCGCAGAGCCGGGCTCAGTGGGGCCCCAAAACTGGTGGTGGAGCTCACATGTTGCCTGCATCTTAGGCGGAAAGAGCCCTTGGCTCAGCATTGCCCTATAGAAATCCTTGCGCTTTCATTCTCAGGGAAAGGACACATGCGTGGTGTTCCTTCTATGGGACTTGAAATAGAGAGCTGGCATTTGCTGAGCACCTGGATTCCATGCCAGGCTTCCTGCATATGTGGCTTTATTTACATGCCAAGCACACTTCTCCTTAAAGCTCCTGCACTTGCCGTTCCCTCTGCCTGGAACATTCTTCCCCCAGACCTCCACATGGTGTCTGCTCCAGGCAGCTCTTGTCATTGCCCCTGCCCCCAGCACTCCCCACTCCCTCCCCTGCTTTGGGTTTTTCCTTAGCGTGGATCACCACATGCTACATGGGCTGTGTAGTTAGCTGTTTATCGTCTGTCTCCCCCAGGAGGAATTTGCCTATTTTGTTCACTGCCATATATTCAGCATCTGCAGCAGTGGGTAGGACATAATAGATGTTCAGTAAATATTTGTTGAATGAATGAATGAACTGAGTTCTCGCAACTGCCCTGTAAAGTGGGCATTATCATCTCCATCTTACAGATAAGGAAACCAAGGCTAAGAGAGGTAAAATGACTCATTCCCCTTCACATGGCTTATCCAATTGGCAGAACCAGGATTGAAATCCAGGTTTATTTAGCTCCAAAGTCCTGCAGTCTTCCCATGACATGCAGTAGCCTCCCAGCTGATGGTTCAGATACCATTTATTGAGTGCCCCAGAGTACACCTGCTGTGCTATTGCATGTGATAAGGAAATGCCCCCCCAAAAGGAATGTCTTTTGTGATCGACTGAGGGGCAGCACCGTTACGGTCCCTTGCAGTGCCCTATAAACAAGCATTAAGGGTCAGCATGGGAACTCAGGTTTGCTATGCTCTTCCTGTGTGCATTACCCATTCCCTTTCTAGTTTCAGTTCAGTCCTGCAAAATAAGTTGTCATTCTCTTCCACTTCACAGATGAGGAGACTGAGGCCCAGAGAGGTTGCAACACCTGCCCCAACTCACACAGTTAGGCGGTGGCAAAGCTGGGCTCAGCAGACCCAGGCCTCTCTTCTAATACCACCACATGGCCTTTTTTTTTTTCCTGCACTCCGTTAGCCTTAATCTGGGTTTTGCAAGGGAAAAAAAATAAGAAGTGTACACAGGGCGGGGGAGGGGAGAGCAGAATTCCACAGGGAGGGAGGGAAGGAGGGAGGGAGGCACTCTCCCCCTTCTCCCACCAGCCCATTTCAGTCCCTTCCCTCCGTGCACCCCTGGGGCTCACTCTAGGACTCACTGGTAGTTCTGGTTGGAGAAGAGGCTGAATTCAAACTGCTGGTTGGGTTTAATCATTAAGCCAGTCCATGCTCGACCAAGTCAACAGCCCTCTCTAGTGTTACGTCAGTGAGCGGTGTCCCGAAGCTCCGGAGTATGGGAAGCATGCTCAACCTGCTCTGTGCCCTGAGTCAGGGGCTTTACCCACATCACCTATTTCAGATCCTCCTAATGCCCTTTAGAGGGTCTATATTTATCCCCATCTTACAGGGAGGCAGATGGAGGATTGGAGACATAAAGGATAAAGGCATACCAGTATAAGGGGGAGAGCCAGTCTTCCTAACCCGGACAGTCAATCTGCAGATGCTGCGTCCAGACCAGAAGCACCTGCTGCCCCAGGGCCGCTCTGGGGCCCTCCCTACCCGGCCTCTCTCTCTATTTGGTGGATCCAGAGCCATGTGGGTGTTAGGCCTCCTGGGTCTTCGGCCCTCTGGCAAAGGGGGCCAATGCTCCGAGGACCCAGCAGCCACTTTTCTCCTTAGACCTGGACTGTCTCAGCTCCAGGAGGACAGCGGCCTTTCTCCCATCCCGGCGGCTGCACGGATCACCCAGCCAGTGCCGTCCCTCTCTCTCTGCACCTCTCTTCCTCCCTTACCCAGTCACAGTACGAAGTTCGGTTGGGCCTGCCTGCCTTGTCTGGCCCCATCTGCCTCCCTCCCACAGGTCTTGAAGAATCACTTTTGTAGCCCTCCATCTGAGGCCTGAGCCTGAGCCTGAGCCTCTCGAAGTGACAGTGGTTCCTCCGACAGCCCTGAAACCTGCCAGGCTGTCAGCACATGGTTAGGGACCCTGACCAGTCAAGGCTCCTTGGTGATGGCCTGTGAGGATGCTGGGGGCGGGACAGGGTAGAGTGGAGCAGCAGTCTTACTCATCCGTGGAACTGAGAAAGAAGGACAGTCTGTCTAATGCATAGGAAACGTGGAGAAGTTGCCATGGAGAATCTGGAGCCAAAAGGAACTAAGGCCTCCCTCTGTTTTTACCCTCTTTCTGATCCCACTTCTTTTCCTTTCCTCTCTGTTTCCCCTGGCAGGAAAGGAGGGAGCCCTGGGGTAATGGGGGTAAGTAAGGCTTCCTGGAGGAGGCGACATCTGAAGGAAAATCCCACTGCATGTCTGCCTTCCCCAACTCAAATGTCTTCTTTTTCTGTCTGCCTTCAGGGTCTTCTGTGGCTCAGTTGCCCTAAATCTGATCTCTCAGTTGCCCCACCCTGATCTCTGCTTAAGTGCTATATACCCAGGCTGGGATGACCCTGGGGTGCGCTCTGCTCTGCATTTTCCCGAGTGTGCATCTTCGTTCCTTTGTCTAACATCTGTTGGGCACATCTTGTGTACTAGCCCTGGAATGAATGAACGGACAGCCGCTGGCAGCTCCCCTCCCCCGGGAACTGGCCACTGGTGGAAGAAGGATGGAATGCTCTAGTAAAACAGTCAGGTGGTTGGTTATATCACTGCAGAGCAGGAGGTGCCGTCACCCTGTGCCTCAGAGAGGGAGGGGCTGACACCTAAACAAGGCCTGGCCACCAGATCAGGTGGTCTACTGTGGATCGTGTGAGCCCAGCTTTTAAAAAGCCTTTAACGACATGAAAGCGACAGTGTTGGTCGCTCAGTGTGTCCCACTCTTTGCGACCCACGGACTGCAGCCCACCAGGCTCCTCTGTCCATGGGATCCTCCAGGCAAGAATACTGGGGTGGGTTGCCACTTCCTTCTCCAGGGGATCTTCCCAACCCAGGGATCAAACCCAGGGTCTCCTGCAGTTGCTGGCAGATTCATTACCGCTGAGCCACCAGGGAAGCCCTTTAGTTACCTAGACTAGGATAAAAAGTAAAATATCGAGTGTATTCAGGTGGGAAGTATTCTTTTCTCCGAAATTTTTGCTTCCGGTGTGCGTGTGTATGTTGCATCTTACAGTACAAATGCGTTTCTCTCTGGGGTGGCAGCGGTTAAGGGCTGTGATGAGCATGGTCAGTGGCTGGCAGCAGTGGGAGGCCTGGTGTCCTGGTCTAGACGCACCTTGTCGTCAGACTGCCTGGGTCCATCTCAGCGTGACCATTTCCTAGGGCAGTGATGGTGGGCAAGGACTCCCCTCTGTGCCTCAGTTTCCTCAGTTGAAGTGGGGGTGCACAGCGCCCTCACAGTGGGCGGGGTGAGTGTTAAACAGCATAGAGCAGGCAGAGGCTTTAGCATAATGCCCAGGGCGGCCACTGTCGTGGTTATTGTTGCCTCCATGGAAAGGAGAGCCCTCATGCCCGTTCATGGGGTCCCTAGAGGGGGGTGACTGACAAGTGCCCGTCACTTCCTGCCTTGACAACCCTGCCCCAGGTGACCACAAGGCTTGAGTCAAAGGGCTGGGTTGAGAGGCCTCCCTTTCATAGCATGGACAGCAGCTCCCCCAGGTTCCTTGTGCCCTGTCCAAAACATCTCATTTCTGATGAGAAGAATCTGCATGGCAGGTTGCATTTTGCAGTTTCCATTGGCCCCCCAGACCGCCAGGTCTAGTGGGAGAGACTAGCAAGGACAAGGCAGTTATGATAAGTTGGGGAGGGGAACACAGGGGCTGGGAGGAGAAGCAGGGAAGGCTTCCTGGAGGAGGTGCTGTCCAGCTGAGACCAGAAAGCAGAGAAGTTAGCCACAACGGAATGGGAAAGGCTGCTCAAGGCAGAGGATTAGATGTGCAAAGGCCCAAGGAGAGGGAGAACAGGGCATGTAGAGGGGGAGATGCAGAGTTCTGGGGGTCCCAGTGCAAGTGGGGGTGGCAATATGAAGTCAGAGTGGTGGGAGAAGATCAGGTCAGAGGAAGAGGGGTTTCTGGCCTGCAGTCAGGAGACTCAGCTTCTCAGATGCCACACTGCCCACTGGGATGAAGCTCTGTGTCTGCTGGGCTGGGCCACAAAGGCTGCTCAGAACAGGCTGTTTAATCTTCTCCGTGGACAGAAAGAGTCAGCTCTCTCCTCTTTTGGACCAAAGGGCTCTCTGTACTTGGTGGTGCTCTATGAGGGCTGAAAATAGAAGCCCAGAGGCCAGGTGTGTGGCAGGAGCTTAAAGCAGAGAGGGAAGAGGAAGGGGGCCAACGTGCTGTAGGCCGTGAGCACCCACCTGGGGGGTGTAGCCAAGTGGTCAGCACTGCAGCACGCCTGCCCCGTGCCGGGCCCTTTCTCTGTTTCATCCCCTTTAAACCATCAGGACACATCTTCCAGACGTTGGCTCCCACTTCACAGATGAGGACACTGAGCTCAGAAGGATCCTGAGAACTGCCCCGGCCTAGGAGACAAGGAAGTAGCAGAGCAGAATTTGATCCCAAGCCTGCCTGACCCCAAAGCCCCTTCCCCGTCACTGGGACACTGCCCCCGGGGCCTCTTGTCCTCATCCTGGGCTCCTGAACCCCCCTCCCCACAGGCTGTCCTTCCCGCAGGCACACTTTCTTACTTTCTCTGTCCTGGGGAGGTGAAGCACCTCTGTGCCCAGCAGCCAGAGTGAAACTGCCTATAGAAAGGCCCAGCCCCCAGCCCCACCCGCCTCAGCCCCGGCCTGGAGACTCTAACCCTAAGGTGGAGGTGGCCTCTGGGAATCTTGCTCTGGAGGAGACGGGGTGAACTGGAGCTCTGCACCCCTTCCTCCTGCCCCATCTGCCTGATAAAAGCTGGCCTGTGCCTGGTCACCCCCAGCCCCACTGCCACCCGCATCCTTCCCACTGACGGGGCTCAGAGCCACAGGCAGCCCCTGCCAGTCCCTCAGCAAGGGCACGTGGCCCGAGCAAAGGCACTTCGTCACCCCGCACCCGGGCTCTCCTGCAGGCCAGGAGAATCCTGTCCCCATGCTGTGCTGTCATCATTGGCAGAGCTGGTGGCAGCATGGGCTGGGTGCCCCCATCCCTGGGTCTGAGTCTTATTCTCCAGACAAACGCTTTGACCTCTCTTTGCTTCGATTCCCTTTTCTGCAGAGAGGAGATAATGATGTTACGTCTCAGGCCTGCAAAGTGTCTGACAGATAGTGAATGCTCAGGGGGGCACCTGGTATGATTGTGTAGTCACTAAGCAAGCCAGCCCCTGCTCCCTGCTGAGCCCGGCACTCCCAAGGGAGACAGACACAAAAGAAGAATAATAACCACCAGCTCGTATCACTCAGCCAGTCTGTGCCAGACACTATTCTCAGCAGGCACCTGCATCGAGCCCTCAGGACAAGCCCTGTGAGACAGCTACTGCTTTTAGCCCCATATAACTGTTGGGAGAACAGAGAGGGAAAGTGACTTGCCTAAGGGCGCACAGCACACGTAGTCCAGTGCGATTCCGATGAGAAGGAAGGGGTGTTGATGCTGGATGGATGACTGCCGGGTCGGGACAGGGGGTCAGGTGGGGGCATTTCACATCTGCCCTGGAAGCCTTCGGAGTGTTGAAACTGTGAACATTTGTATTTGTCTGGCAGTTTTCTTTTTAGTTGCTCTTCAACTTCTGTAGTTGTCTGTCTCACATCCTACATGTCTCAGATGCATGAGGCAGGGGAGCAGACTGATAGGGAAGGGCACTACGGACCAAGCACAGACACGACCAGACATGTGTGGACATCAGTGAGATCCCAGCTCAGTCAAAGGAAGAACTTTCTAACTGTGGAGGCTGTCTGGCAGTAGGGCAGGGGGGGAATTGTCTTTTGCTGGAGCAGCACTGGCGTCAGGCCCGACTGGGGCTTGACATGGACGTGGCAGACACAACTGGAGCAGCAGACGGGTCTGGGATAAATTGTCCGCGAAGGTGCCTTTTGACCCTGGGGTCTTATAGGAAGTGCTCCCCAGTGCTCATCTGCTGAACACATGGAGGGCCCTTCATAATCTCTCGCTTATATGATCCCCCTGCCAGTTCTGCATATTGGGAGGTTTTAGGCCCATTTTATAGATCAGGAAGCTGGGGCACAGAAAGATGGAGCAACCTTCCCCCTTCTGGGTCTGTACCTTCCCCGTGACCTCCAGGCCTCAGCACTTTCCCACACTTAGCAGCAGGTACTTCTGAGTAGCAGCCATTCTTGGATGTCAGTCCCAGCTCACTCTCATCCCTTCCCTTTCATTCTCCTTTTTACTGGGGCTCAGGGCAGCCTCTCGTCTCATGCTGGACAGAGGGGAGAAAGTTCTTTAATGAGTAAGCCATTCGGGGGTATGGGTGGGGTGGGAGAGTCGGGGCAGCACTGGCAGTTGGCAGAATGCCCACAGCCATTAACATGTGTGTTCTGTTTATGTCCTCAACATTACGCGTTGTTTATATCATAATTATGTCCCGCAGACACACATTTTCTTTCCTTTTCTGCAAGGATGATGGATTTATGAGATGGGTGGGCACCCGTGTGCCCTGGGTCTCCAAGCCCGGTTTGCTTGGTATCTTTCCACCCCACAGGGGCAGATCCTTACCCCCAAAAGACATTCCCTTCCCCTTAAGACTCTGGGTGCTTCAAGGGCAGAGCACGGAACAGCGGAATTTCCCTGTCTCTGGGGATGGTGTGGACCTTCATCCCTGCAGACAGGTCTCTCAGGGACTCTGTTCCCAGGACTAGAGAATGCTTGGAATCACCACGTCCCACCTCCCATCTGACAGATCAGAACACTGAGGCCCAGAGCCTTACAAAGGGTCACAGAGAGATTGCAGATGGGGTCTTCGGCTGGAATCCCTAAGAGAGGGGGTAGAAAGAGCACTGGTTTTGGAGGCAGTCTTATGTTCAAATCTCAGTTCTATATCTAAGCTGTGTGACCCTGGCAAGTCACTCCCCGTCTCTGAACCTTGCTTTCCCATCTTTAGGGTGGGGAGAATGATGGTGCCTCCCTCATGGGAGTTTGATGAGGAATAAATAGGAGACTCCATGAGAAGTCTGAGCCGATATAAGATGGGGACTCCATAAGTGGACTTCAAATTCACTGAAGGCAAGGAATCTGTGCTCCTGAAGCTGGTGAAGCAGAGAGGAGCAGTAGGACCCAATAGTGTGGGGTCACACTCTCAAGGCCCTGTGACGAGTCCAAAAGTTCTCCCTGGCTGGCTAGGGAGGCGATGGCACATAGTGTCAAGAGCGGGCATGGCTTTGGATTCAAATCTGAGTCAAATCCTGACCCAGCTGTCTGCCTGCACCATGACCCTGGGCCAACCCCTCCCCATCTGGACCTATGTTCTCATCTGAGAAACAGGGTCATAGGGATGTAGAGAGGCCCCAGGGAGCCAGCAACTCTAGGATCGTCAGTGCTGAGGATGTATGAAATGGAGATTCTTATCAGGACTCCAGAGTGTGCATTTCCAACATTTGCCCTTTACCCCTCAGGTCAGAGGGCAGAAAGCCATGCAGACTCCTTCAGGCATCCTCAGCCTACACTCACCAACTTGGAGCCCTCGGGTATTTGCAGAAAGGCCAGCCTGCCGGGTCTGGGGCAGAAGAAAGAGAAACCTGGATCTTTGGAGAAGGGAGGAGAGTGGGAGGGGTGCCCTTGAGGTGCTTCTCTGCGGGCCTCAGAGCCAAACATGGCAGGGAAGGACTCGACTTTAGCTGAGGACCCACGCACTGTGCTGCTCCTTCCCTGTAGGGATAACATCTACCCTTTGCCCGAAGCACCCAGAGCATCTTCTTCCTAGCCGTGGGCGCCCGGCTGGCGTGTGTTCTGACACTGACTGTACCACTTCCTGGCCCAGTGGCCTGGGGCCGCTCTCCCAGCCTCTTTGAGCCTTCCTTCCTCAGCGGCAGTAGGTCTGGTAGCAGTCACCTCCTTCAGTGCTCTCAGGAGGGTCATAGGACATCTGGTGGGCAGAGGACCAGCCCCGGGCTCTACGTGGCTCCTGGGAGTGTCCCTCTCTGATCATGCCCACCTCCAATCCCCTTTTCTGACCTTGGGGCCATTAGGCACTGGGGCTCCACCCCCTGCTATAATCTGCTTTCTTTTTTTAGATGCTGCTGATTTTTCATCCCAAGTTCTGCCATCCCCTGACCTTTGAGTTGCTCAAAACAGGCTGATTGATGACAAGCAACACCACCCCTGCCTACGCCCCCCTACCCCCCGAGACCAAGCCAGGCCTTACTCCACCTTTGTCTCTTATACATAGCCATTTTTTTTTTCCTTGCAGTTCAGGGGATAAGTGAGAAACCTTGGGGAGGAATGAGGCATAAAACAGGAAGGATGAAACTTCCAGGGTCAGACAGGACCAGATTCAAAGACAGGCACTGCCCTCACAGTCTGGGTGGCCTCTGGCCCAGATGTCTGCCTCTCTGGGCTTCAGTTTCCTCTTGAGGAAGCCACCTGGCAGGGTGAGGCCATAAATGAATGGGCAGCATGGTTCACCCTTGGTATACACTGGGAGAGCCGCAGGGGTAGGCTCCCACCCCTCAGGGCCAGCAAACGCTACCCAGCCCTGACGCTTATGAAGAACATTTCCTCAGCTCCAGAAGCCAGAGCAGTGAAGTTCTAGGAGAGTTTCCAGCTGCATTTGATCCTGAAAAGTAGGGCCAGTGGATCTGTTGTTTCAAAGTTGGGACCGGGTCCCTGCAGGCTCCCCTAGGGCTGAGGCTAGGAGTGAACGGTCAGGCTTCTGGGCCCCACCCAGGCTGGGGGAGTGGCTGCCCTCAGGGCAAAGAGAAGGAGCCTGCTGGCCAATCAGCTGGCTTATCAGCAGGCGGCTGCCAGAAGCTGCCTGGAGGAGAAGCAGGTGCCGAGGGCAGGACTGTGCCAGCCGTTGGAAGCAGTGTTTGAAACCTGGCCTGGTTTTCCCATTCCCGCCCTGCCAGGTCCTTCTGATAGGCAGGGAAGAGAGGAAAAGACAGTTTCTATGGGAAGACCCAGGACTTGAATCTCATTCTTCAGAGAGATGGATCCTTGGGGATTCCTTCCTCGCTTACAGCCCTTCAGAGGCCCCCAGGCTTCTTGAGGACCTTAACCTCCTCTGCTCAGCCTTTAAGGCCCTTTGTGATAGAGCCCTTGACTCCCTCTCCACCCTCCCCTCTGCCTTCTACACTCTGTTCCCTGCCCTTCCCCAAGGGCACTCAGCTTGTTCTCTCCTCCAGGCCTTTTTCTGTACTGTTCCCTCAGCCTGAAACACAGTTCCCCACTGTTTGTCACCCCCCAGAGTGGCCCCCTGAGAAGCTTGGCTGCAGCCCTCGGTGCTGACCCCCACATGAAATCATGGTGTCTGTGTCCACCCCGCACTGGTCTCGGCTCTGCGTGTGAGTCGTCAGCGCCTGCAGCCAGCGCAGCCCCGGCCTGGAGCAGATGCTTTGTAAATGTCAGATGCAGGAGGAAGTGATGTCCTCGAGAAAGAATGAGGGTGCATCCCCCCACCATCCTCCACAGCAGGGGGCCCTGACCCTGTGAGCCGGCGCTTCTGAAGTTGGAGTTTCCCGGGCCCCTTTATCAAGAAGAGACCTCAACCGAGGGGCCCAGAAGAGGGTCAGAGCCAGCTTGGGAATCCCAACTCTGCTGACCAGACTTGGGGGTGGGGGGTGGGGATGACCTCACCCCCTGGGAACTCAGTGCATCAGAGCCCACTTGAGCCAAGAGGGCTGCTGCTTAGACCTGGAAGGAGCAGCCTTTTCTCCCAACGAGCAGTGCCGCGTGACCTCCAGCCCCGCTGCCAGGCCTCCTCGCAGCTGTCGACAGGAGTGTCAGGCCGCTGCACTGCACTGACCGGACTCTGTTTGCAAAGAATAGGAGCGGGGAGGAGCCGGGTGGTGGTTTCCAGCGTGGGCTGGCCCCTTTCCACCCCGAGTGCTGCCGACCAGGCCTCGGAAACAGAGAACAAAGTCCCATTAGGCTGGCATCTGTCTCCTGGGTGCATGTCACTGCTCTTTTTGGCAGAGGTGAGGGAGGCGTGGTTGTTTTCTTTCTAACCCACTTTCAAACCCACCAATAGAAAAGGTGTTCTGTTGCCGAAGGAGACCGACATCCCTGCCCTGCTTTGGGTGACAGAAAGCCTGCCAATACCGGCCTTGCCTTTTTCTCTTTAGAGTGTGTGCACGCATGTGTGTGCGCGCACACACACACACACACACACACATGTGCACCGTGCTGCTTCCTCCCATTGCCACTGAACCAGAGACTTCTTACTGAAGGTCCACAGTCTGAGGTCAGATGTGTGTGGGTTCGGGAAGCCCCAGACATTGTCCATCAAATTGTGTGAGTGGCGTGTGGGTGTGTTCCGGGGAGAGAGGCTGGCACAGCGTTCATCACCCTTAGCAAGGCCCCGGCCATCTTGGAGAGGAGCGGGGGTGGGGAAGGGCCCCTCCTGCCACTGCCCGGCTCTGCTGCCTTGGCCTCCTCATCTGGAAAGTGAAGGCAGTGCAGTTTCCCCCTGAAGGGTTGTAAGACTGTCAGCTCTACACACAGAGGGCCATGCAGGTGTGTACCCAGGGCTCAGTAAAAGGCTAGTTACATCCTCTAGGGAGAGGGAGGGGGCAGGATAGACTGTCCTCAGGGTTGGCAATTCCCTTTACCGGTGGAGTGGAATCTGCTGAAAGTCTCAGCCAGAATGCCATCTGCTGAATGCCAGCACGCTGGAGGCCGTCAGCTCGGCATCCAGAGAAGCCAGAGCTGTGCTTCCTGCCATCCTCCTGGCGGTAAATGCCATCTCCTTGGACTCTTTTTAGATCAAAGGAAAGGCTGGGTTGGGGCAATGAGCGCCATCATTCAGAGGGTGGTACAGTGCGCATTTGGGATGCTGCTGGGGTGGCTTAAAAATAGGCCTCTGTCCTTGGACACAGGGAAACTGACCCTGGGGTTTTCAAGAGGCCTTTCCTGGCCAAGGTTTCCAGCCCTCCAAGGGAGAAACATTGCAGGATGTATTCTCCAGACCCACAGACAGCCATCTCTGACCCAGGAGTAAACCTTTTCTCCGTAAAGGAACAACAAAAGGCAGCTAAAGGGAGGAAGCCAGGGTTAACTGAACAGCTACTATGTGCCACATGCCATGTCTGACTAGCTGGCCTCATCTGTCCTCACAGCAATCATGCAGGGTGGAGGTGACTCTTACCAGTTTTCTAGGTCTGGGTGGGGGGCGCGGAGAAGTTAAGCATGTACCTCAAGATCACACAGCTGCAAAATGGCAAAAATCAGAATTTGAACCCTTGTCTGACTCTAAGCCTGTGCTCTTTTTAACCACTTCTCAAATTGAGATCTAGGCAATAAAAGTGTGGGAGAGATGGCGTGAGGGGCTTGCCCAAGGGTTGGACCCCGATGTTGCCCATAAGGGAGGGGGTGAATGTTCAGTGCTCGTCTGTGGTGTGCTGGGACTCCCGCTGGGTGCTTTCTGTGTTTTCACCGCCCGTCCCTGCAGCCTGCGGGGCTGGGCGGGGTGGGGGCGGCGGGGAGTTGGGGGGGGGTCTGTGTTCACACACCATCAACAGGTGGTGACTTGCCCAAAGGTCCCTCAGGCTAGTGAGCAGCCAAGCAGGGCTCAAATCCAGAGCCCATGAAGGCTGTTCTAAAGCACACGCGAGTAAACTGCAGAGCCACCCCTGAAGGACCGGCTCAGGGAACAGCTCTGCTGTCCCCCTGCCTTCTGGAACAGCTAGCCCAAGGTTGGCAGTGCCAACACTTGTTTTTCTCAAACAGAGCCCCTTTCTCCTTAACTGCCACAGCCACTCATCCTCTAGCCCCCACATCTCTGCTCATACAATTTTTGTTTTTTTTTTATTGGCCATACCCCATGGTGTGCAGAACTTCCCCCAACTGGGCATCGAAGCTGCGAGCCTTGCTGTGAAATGCAGTCTCAACCACTAGACCGCCAGGGAAGACCTCTGCTCCTACACTTTTGAGTTGGGGCATTGCTTCTGTGACTAGATATTGGAAAGCCCTGCCCCTCTGTTCTTGGCAGGCTGGAGCAGCCTTTGGTTAATTCTGAGGGGTGGGCCAGGACGGTGCCCTCCCTTCTACCCATAGGAAGGGACTGAGGCAGAGATCTCCTCTTGGTTCCCATTGCAGAGAAGTCTCCTCCCCCTGCCTTGTTCTTGGAGTCCCAGGACCCAGTTTCTGGCCAGAGGGCAAGGGGGCTCACCGGCCAGAGGCAGCACCCCCATGAGGCCAGCTGGGACTCGGCCTTGTTTGGGGGGAAAGGTCTGGTCCCTGGCGTGGGCTGTGGCCCCTTTCTGGCAGAAGGTTTTCTCACCAGTAAGAAGGGGTCCATCTGAATCTGGTCCTGGTACCAGCAGCCAGGAAACTCTGTGCTCACGGACCCAGCCATTTGGGGAAACAGCTGAAGTGATCCCCAGGAGGGGAACAGTGGGGGGCCTTTTGGCTCTCAGTGGAATATTCTGCAGCCATGAAACAGAACAGTGAATGCTTGGGAGCCATGTGCGGAAAATGCTTTTTATGTAATGTTGAGTTAGAAAAGGCAGGAAGCAGAATTAACTGTGTTCTCTGATTGCAAGGAAATTAGAAAGAGTACTCAGTACTACTTCATGCTTAGTACTTCCACACTACAAATGGAAGAAAGTCAGGCAAGAGGAAAGAGCACTGGTTTGGGGTCAGACCGAGCTGGGTTCACATCTCAATGCTGCTCCTTAGATCTGCAGGAAGTGTTTTCTCCTGGAAAATGCAGATGAGAATCCTGTAGGTGAAGATTTGTTTTGAGAATTAACTACAACCATGTTATCAAAAGGCTTCCTTTGTAGCTCAGCTGGTAAAGGATTTTCCTGCAATGCAGGAGACCCAGATTCCATCCCTGGATCAGGAAGATCCCCTGGAGAAGGGAATGGCAACCCACTCCAGTATTTTTGCCTGGAGAATCCCATGGACAGAGGAGCCTGGCGGGCTACAGTCTATGGGGTCGCAAGAGTCGGACACGACTTAGCAACTAAACCACCATCACCAGGTTATCAAAAGGTTTCCCAGGTGGCTCAGTGGTGAAGAATCCACCAGCCAATGCAGGAGACGTGGGTCCGATCCCTGGGTCTGAAAGATCCCCTGGAGAAAGAAGTGGAAACCCACTCCAGTATTCTTGCCTGGAAAATCCCGTAGTCAGAGGAGCCTGACAGGCTACCTTTCATGGGGTCACAAAGAGTAGGATACGACTTAGCGACTAAACCACCACCACCACCATGATAGCAGAAACATGCGGCTCCAGACGTGGCGCATAGTGAGAGCAGAGCCAGTGGTGCTTCTGTGGATGAGGGCCAGTCAGGGACGATGCAAAATGTATTATGAGTTAAGGTGAGAATGTGGGGAGATGGGAATTTTTCTCCTTCTTCCCAAACTTTCTCTAGGATGGCTGTAGTGTTTACTGCTGTAACTTAATAAAGTTCAGGTTTTCTGTTGACATCCCCGGACGGGCCCCCTGGGGTCCACGCCGCAGTTTTCTGTTTCGTGGAGAAGCTGCTTCCCCTAAGCTGACGCGGGTGTACAATTTAAAGACAGCTCCATGTTGTTCCTTTAATTTAAGCAGTTTCAGTTTGAGTAAATAACACTTCCTCTTATAGACTTTTCCACTCTGGTTTTCTTTATCTCCCATCAGGACTCTGGCCTCAGAGGAGGGGGGAAAAATAGTGTTTATCCCTCATTCCCTGAAGGAAGCTGGATCTTATAATCAAAATTAAACAAATACGTAAACTTCCCTGGTTTCTTGGCTGCCTTTTATCCTAACATATAGCTGGTTTAGCAGGAAACTTCCCCTTATAGTAACAAAGCAGCATTTCTCCTGACTCCAGCATCCACCGAAATCACCAGGCCACTCTGAAGGGACATCTACTCAGGGTCCCCAAGCCAGTTTCCTTAAGAAACTCTGATGAAGAGATAAGGTCAGAAAAACAACAATGATGGGAGCTGAGATAAAAATCATCAAATAAGGGTGGCCTGTGGTCTTTGGTGCTTTTGATCTGCGGTCCTGTTTAATGTTTCCTGGAGAGTCTGCCAGCCACGGGGACCTTGGAGAGAGTCCGGTCTCTTGGACACTGGAGGACGCTGCCATCCAGAGTCAGGTGGCTGGCACAAGGCCGCAGCGGGCATGGAGAACGCAGGCTCTACCGTCCTGGGCAGCCTCTCCTGACGGTTCACACTGGGCAGTATTTCTCCCAGCTGCTTGATTTTTGTCCCACGGGTGTTGCTGTCCAGCGGGCCCTTGCTTTCATCCCTGTGGTTCTGCAGATGGCCCACAGCCTGGCCCTGTGTGCACCCTCCTTGCGCCTCAGGGACCTTCCCTAACAGACAGTGCTGGCCTGCTCTGCTGGAAGCCTGTGGCTCCCTCTGCCCATGCTGTGTACTCTGAGCCTCCCTGGCAGGCATTCAGGGCCCTCCCATCTGGTCTCCATGACGTTGACCGCACCCTCACCCCTCGGCCCTCACCCCTGCAAAGCAGTGGCTGCCTAACCTCAGATGCTTTCTGCCACACCTTCCATAGGACTAAACCTTCCTTCCAGGTCTAGCTTGCCCAACCTCTGCCCCTACTGCCTGGAGTATTTCATCTCCTCCCTTAACACCTGGCTCTGCGGGCATCACCCCCTGCCCCCCAGCCCCTGGCTAAATCTGGGATCTCCTCTGGGCCTGATAGCTCCCCGGTCCCAATGCCTAATGTGGTCTCTATTGTTATTATTCGTCCCTAATGTTCATGTCTATTCACCTGTATGTCTTCTCTTCCACGGAAAGACTCAGATCTCCACAAGGGCAGGATTGTGCCCTCACCTCTGCTCCCTCAGTGCTTCACTTCAGCAGATATATCCTCAGAAAAGATGGATAGATGGGTGGATGATGGATGGATGATGGGCAGATGGATGAATGAATGGATAGATGAATGCACTGATGGATGGTTGGATAGATGGATGGGAAGATGGTTAGATGGATGGATAGGAAGATGAACGATGGATGTATGGAAGGATGGATGGATAGGTAGATGGAAGATGACTGGATGGATGGATGGATGCATGGACGCATGGATGGATAGGTGGGTGGATGGATGCATGAATAATGGAGTGAGTATCTTCCCTGCTGCCCTCATATACCTTTCCAATGCTTAGCAGACCCACCTAGGGGTACAAGGAATCAATAGGTGGCTTCTTGCTTCCCTCTCTACATCAGGGATCTACAGCTCATTCTGTCCATCCTGTGTTGATTCCTAAAGGGCAGAGAGAATATGGTAAAATAGCTCAAAAGGCCGATGGAGGTCACACAAATGTGGCTTCAGTCACAGCTCAGCCTTTAGCTAAGCCCGCTGTGTGACTTTAGGCAAATAACTCAACCTCTCTGAAACTCCATGTCTTCATCTGCATAATGGGGTTAATGGTCGTCCTTACCTCAAAGGGTTATAAAGATTAAATGAGGAAATGCATGGTAAGTAGCCAGGCCAAAGCTGGTATTCCATACAAGGTTATTGAATGCATGGTAACTGTCAGTCAGAACAGTTTTGTTTGCAAGTATCAAAAACCTAGCTCAACCTGGATTATAAGCAAAAGAAGGCTCCCCTACCTGAAAAGTTTATAGTGATCTGATTGGCCAGGCTTGAGGCACACCCCAGTTTCTGAGTTGGGGTGAGATCAACCCACTAGTTGGAGAGATGCTAGATCTCTCCTCCCTGTGGAGGAGGAGGGAGGGGCAGCATGTGCCCACAGAGCTGCCCTGCCATGGGCACTGCAGAACCTGGACCTCTTTCATGATGGCCCAGGGCCTGTGGGAGGTGGTGCGTGGCCAGCACCCCGCCCAGGGCTCTCCTTACCCTCCTTGGGTAGGAGTGACCGCTGACATTCTGCCTCCCTGTGTCAGGGCTAGTCGGCCAGAAGAACCCAGGAAGGGGTTCCTGCCCGGGCCCTTAGTGACCTTGAGATTGGGCGGGTTCCTTCTCCCTCTGTGGACCCATTTTTTTCAATCTGCAAAATGGACTTATTCAAGGAGATGCTCTCCAAAGTCTGCTCTAACTATAATAAAGGCAGCAGCTGGCATTTATCAAGTACCTGATGTGTGCCAGGCCTTTGCTGGGCACTGGAATCACAGATGAAATAGACAAGCCCCTGCTTTCCAAGGTCCACACCTGGTAACGCCCATCCTTTCCTTGCCACTTCCAGTATCTGTCATAGAACCAAGACGCCTTTTTAAAAATTTTGTATACTTTTAAACTATAATTTAAGCTGTATTTATTGTATACAGCTTAAACATCCAGAGCAAATACAATCATTCCTCAGTATCCTGGGGGCAGGAGGATTAGTTCCAGGACCCCCCACAGATACCCCAACTCTGATGCCCAAGTCACTTATATAAAATGGTGTAGTATTTGCATATAACCTACTCGCATCCTTCCTTATAACTTTAAATCATCTCTAGATTACTTATAATACCTAATACAATGTAAATGCTATGTAAATAGTTGTAAATACAATGCAAATGCTATGTAAGTAGTTTCCGGTTCACAGCAAATTCAAGTTTTGATTTTGGGAATTTTCTGGAATCTGTTTCCCCTGAATATTTTCAGTCTGTGGTTGGTTGACTTCAGTGACACAGAGCTGGAAAACACAGAGGGCCGACTATGTGTTGAATGTTTTTTATTTCTCTCATGAAAAACTAAAACCTCCAAATCTCTACTACCTTCAAAACATATCCAGAATCTGACCACTTCTCACCACCTTTACTCACAGCTCCCCACCCCACATTTGAGGCACCATGATCTCCACCCTGGAGGAATCCTGCAGCCTTGTCCTAGCCCCTAGCTTCCTTGCCCAGACTCCACCCC
>NW_011494873.1:1555162-1557827 GCF_000754665.1 Bison bison bison
CCAACAGTCTACTCTCCACCCTGTGGCCTGAACTTTCCTACCATTTCTTTGCTCTGCGGCTGCTGCTAAGTCACTTCAGTCGTGTCTGACCCTGTGCAACCCCATAGACATCAGCCCACCAGGCTCCCCCATCGCTGGGATTCTCCTGGCAAGAACACTGGAGTGGGTTGCCATTTCCTTCTCCAATGCATGAAAGTGAAAAGTGAAAGTGAAGTTGCTCAGTCGAGTCGGACTCCTAGCAACCCGATGGACTGCAGCCCACCAGGCTCCTCCGTCCATGGGATTTTCCAGGCAAGAGCACTGGAGTGGGGTGCCATTGCTCTAAATCTCCAGTAATGTCCCATCTCACTCAGAGCGAAATGGTGAAAGAAAAAACAGACCACAACCAGAGGGTCTCTTTCCCAGCCCATCCCCCACCCCCCACCATTCCTGCTCTGCTGGAATTTCCAGCTCTGGTCACTTCCTTCCACACCAAACCCACTGACACCATTCCACCCACACGAGCACATTCCCACCTCAGGGCCTTGACTTGGTGTTACCCCTGCCTGGAATGCTCTTCCCCCAAATACCTTCACCTTTGGGTCTGCTCAAAAGTCACTCATCAGAAGGACTTCCATGGTGATCCAGTGGTTAAAACTCCACACTTCCATTGCAGGGGCGCGGGTCCCACCCCAGGTCAGGAAACTGGGATCCCACACGCTGCAAGGTATGACCAAAAAAGTAGGAAAAAAAAGTCACTTATCAGAGAGGCCCTCCCTGAAAACTCCTGTCTGGCATAGCACTGCTTTCTTCCCCCTCCTTTGACTGCATCCCATCAGGTATGATTTGTTTATTGTCTTACTTTGCCCACTGGAACGACAGCGCCATCCAAGTGGGAACCGTATCAGTCTTGGTGACAGCTGCATTACCAGTGCCCAACATGGCACCTGGCACTTTCTGGGTGCTTGCTAAACACCTGCTGAGTGGATGAATGACTGAAGCCTCAGGGTTACTTTTCCTTATTTCCTCTTGGCTTTCCTGCTTGTTATTTGTCTTCCGTGGGTCGGTGGCTTGCGTCTGCGGCAGGGCCTCCGGCAGGAACCCTTGCCTCAGTGACCGGGGCCTCCGTCCCCCCAGGCCTGGGGGCCGTGATGTGCCTGCATTCTCACTGCCTGTCCCTCTTCGTTTTCTCCTGTCCTCACTCCCCAGAACCTCAGTGTTAGTGGAACCCCACGATGCCCCCCGGGCACAGTGAGCCCCAGGGCTGGTGTGGGAAGAGTGATCCTGCAGTGGGCTCTCATTCCCCATGGTCGCCATTCTGTAGACCGTTGTGTGCCAGGGGCTGCTGTGAGTTGTGAGCCTTTGCCTTGAAAATTGTTCTCAGCTGCTATTGTGAGCGAGCACTAGAGACTTGTGCAGTAATCACCCACCTGGCTACCTCCCAGGCTACCGGAGCCTCCCAGGAGCTGCCCCCGTGATGAAGGAGGAAAGCTGGGAAGGACGATGCCCCCACCTCCAGACCGGGTCACCCCAGTTTGTGGCCAGCGACCAGATCCTTTGTAAGGAGACTGTCCCAAGTTTCTCCAGGGCCTTCAGGGCACAATCCCCATAGAAATGAATTATGAAAGGTGTATGTTCTAGAAAAGCCAGCCTTGCTTATAAAGAATGCCTTCCTCTTCTGTGGGTAAAGGGGAGGAGAAGTCAGAATTCTGGCTCGGGTGTCCTTTGGAACTCAGTATTATACTCGTGTTATTAGTTGCCTATTAAACACATGCTCTGTGCCAGGCAGTCTTCAAGGAACTCACCCACATGATCTTTTAGCAGCTGTGTGAGTTAAGCTGATGTTCCCATTTTACGGGCAAGGAAACACGCTAGAGAAGTGATTGGGTCTGCTGTGTGTCGCACGCCAGAAAGTGCCAGAGAATTGAGATTCCAGGCTGTACTGGGGATCCCAAGAGGGCCCCCAAGTTGCCTTTTTAATAAAAATTACACAGAGAAAAGCAGCCAAACACCTTCCACTACTCCTCAAGAATCCAAGGCTGCTGTAGCCTTGAGAGGGACTTTGCAGTCCAGAAGTGGCTTTTGGAGGAAGCCTCTAGAAGTGGCTTCCCTAGTGGCTCAGCTGGTAAAGAATCCACCTGCAATATGGGAGACCTGGGTTCAATCCCTGGGTTGGGAAAATTCCCTGGAGAAGGGAACAGTTACCCACTCCATATTCTGGCCTGGCGAATTCCATGGACTGTATAGTCCATGGGGTCCCAAAGAGTCCAGCACGACTGAGCGACTTTCACACTCTTTCTAGATGTGGAGGGTTTTGATGGGGACAGAAAAGTCAGTTGGCCCCACGCTGGCTGTCGTGACAAGCTCACTGGTTTGGCCTGTCTGCTAGTGAAACGGCTCTGAACAGTGCTTCACTGGACGGACCCAGACACACTAACCCTTGCTCTTGCTCATCTGTGAAGTGGGCAGAGTGAGTTTGCTGTAGCAGTCTTGAGCAGTTTGGAGTGACTGAAACTTGCAATTACAGGTCAAATTAAGATGGAATTTAAAAACAACATGATTAAAGACAAATCGGGGCCACAGTGTCGCCAGGGGGCCTAACCCTCCTGTTTGTCTCTTCCCGCAGAGTCCAGCCCGCCGGCGCGCCTCCTGGCCACCCGGCCTTGCTGCGGCCCCGGCCCGGAGC
>NW_011494873.1:1558128-1572187 GCF_000754665.1 Bison bison bison
ATGAGTGCCCAGGACATCCCCAAGTACGCCTGTCCCGACCTGGTCACGCGGCCTGGCTACTGGGCCAAGGCGCTGCCAGAGAACCTGGCGCTGCGCGACACGGTGCTGGCCTACTGGGCGGACCGCCACGGCCGCGTCTTCTACAGCGTCAACGACGGCGAGCCCGTGCTCTTCCACTGCGGCGTGGCGGTGGGCGGCCCGCTCTGGGCGCTCATCGACGTCTACGGCATCACCGATGAGGTGCAGCTCCTCGGTAGGTCGTGGTCCCCACTGGAAGGGAGATAGGGTGGCCCCGCCGGGACCAGGTGCGCATGAGGGTGTGTTTCTTTAACATTCACGAATACCCAGGGCTCCCTTTGCCAGGCGTCTTCTAAGCAGTTTACACATTTCCATTCATTTATCTTTGGCAACAACCCACCATCCCCGTTTTACCGATGAGAAGACTGAGGCCCGGAGTGATTAAACGATTTGCCTTGCAAAACCTGGATGGGAATCCACACGGGTGTGGCCCAGAGTCCACTGTCCGGTCCAGGCCCCTCCACTTGCTCCTTCACTCAGTTGTGTCCTCACTCGCTCACTCATTCTTTCATCCGTTCCGGGGTGTGTTCCTTCACTCCCTTGTTCACTTGCTCATTCATTCATTCATGCAAGCATTTATTCTTTTGCTCACTCATTCATATATTCACTCATTCACATATCTGTTTATGCATTTGCTCATTCATTCTCTCACAATCCACTTTCTCACTCAGCAATCAAACCCACGACCTAATCTTCTAGTCCCTACACTGCCCAGGCAGTGGACAGTAGGTATCATATCAAGGTCCATGGTTAAGGGGCTCAGGGTCCACTGGGGATGCAGGCAGGTAAGTGTGGCCCTGGCTCCAACAAAGGAGGAGTGACTAATGCTGAAGTCCTGGTGGTGAGAACTCACGGGATACAAGTCTGTTGCTCTTAAGACCCTATTTCTCTCTGTTTTCAAAGTTTTTTAAAAATTGAGGTAAAATTCCCTTAACACAAAAGTGTCCAGTTTTGTGGCATTCATCATACAGTTTTGACAACCATCACCTCTGTTTAGTTTCAAAACATTTTCTTCACTGCAAAGAGAAATCCATACCCATTAAGCTGCCACTCCCATCCTCCCCCCAGCTCTTGGCCTGCTTTCTCTTTGTGGCATTAGCTCTTGAACTCGGGTTGCACGTAAGCAGCCCAGCCTCCACTTCTGGGGGAGAAAAAGGAGAGCAGGTTTCTCAGGGGACACAGCCCTGTATGTATTTACCTGCAATGAATGCACAGATCTAAAGTTTGAGTTTTGATGGAATTATACACTGTACACCATAAGCCAAGTTGCTGCCTGCCCCTTTAAGGCAGCCCCCTCCCCACCAGGGCAGCCACTGTTCCGATTTTTCACCATAGACTATTGCACCACTACTTGAACGTCACATAAATGGAACCATGCAGTATATGCATTAGTGTCTGGCCCCTTAATCTCAGCACAAGATCTTTGAGATTCATCCACATTGTTACTGTATCAGAAATGTGTTCCTTTTTCATTGCCCAGGAGCATGCCTTGATTTGGATGGAGTACGGTTTGTATATCTGAATGTCTGGGCGGCTTCTGGTCTTTCAGCCCTGCATCTTGAGGGAAAACCCTGGCCCTGGGCTCCTTGCTGCCCCCGCCACTGCCCACACCACCACTGGGCAGGGAGGGGAGATGCATGCATTCGGGCCCCCAATTCCCCAGAAGAAGAAAGGCGGCAGAACCGAGCAGCTAGGAGCAGAGGGGTGGGAGTCCCGTGGATCTCTGCTCCACACCTGGCTCTCCACTTGCCAGCTGTGTGGCCTTGGCCAGGTGACCAAACCTCTCTGTGCCTCAGTCTCTTCATCTGTAAAATGAGTTCATGATAGTACCTACCTCATGGGAGTGTTGGCAGGGGACATGAGATGGTGTATGAAGGGGACACCGCATGATGCCTGGCACATGGAAGGCGCTTAAGAAGTAATAGCTAAGAAATGAGAATCTCTGCCTGTCTGCACGGGCGCTGAGGCACATGTCTGAAATCCAGGCTTAGGCAGACCAAAGTATAAATAGCTACCCATCCTCCAAGCTGGGGCCTTACTCGGGCATTTTAACCATGTTCCCCCATGCTCTTTTCCATGGAAGGTTCTGGTTTTTTACCCGCAGGAAATGCAGGTTTCTAAAAACCTCCTCTAGACCCCCTGTCTAGACCCCGCTCTAGACCACTCTTTTTTGAAGCTCTTTATTCCTGTGGAGCGGGGAAACAATCGGGCCTCATTCACCTGCTCCTTCAGACAGCCCAAGTCTCGGTACCAGCCGAGAAATCATAGCCACTCCATAATCAGCACAAGTGGATTAGGGTTTTTAAAAAAAAATACAAATTGGAAGCAGCCTCTACTGATGACTTAATGAACTGAACAGACCTGTGAGGAGTCATGGACTCTCACCTCCCTGCCTTTACCGAGCCTCTCCAGCACCCCACGCCCCTGGGAGGAAAGGAGAGGGCCCATGGAGCACCAGCGTCAGGGGGCAGACGGGAGCCTCCGTTTTCTAATCTGCCAGTAGTGCCCGCGATGGGCGGCTGATGCGGAGCACCCAGCACTGGTGTCGTGGGACGATGTTCACAATGACACACGGAAGGGAAGATGAGATCAGAAAGAATGCCATCCATGGGGGAAGGAGCATAGGTGAATCTCACTTCCTTCTTTATACCTCTCTGAGTTATCTTTTTAATATATATGGAAAGGGCTGATATTGCTTGTACAAGAAGAAAGGGCAATAAAGTTACTTTCCTTTCTGAAGGTTATATGAGATAATGGAGAACTTACTGACATGTGATCGAGGCTCAATAAATGTTTCCTTCCCAGGGAAAGAGCAAATTGACATTGGTTATATCAGGGTGAAGGGGTTATGGGTGGTTTTTTTTTTTTTTTTTTTTTTTTTCCTCTCCCAAGTTATCAACAATGATTTAAATCAGAAAAAAAAAAAGTTATAATAAAAATAAGGAAGTAAAGTAGTCATGATTCTGTATGGTTTGAGTCTGGGCAGTAGGTACTCTGCTGTTGCCAGCACAGCATGAGAACCACAGAAATCCCACCATAAGTGGGGTCCCACCCTCCCAATTCCTGGAAGAACTGGGCTTCTGAGGGTGGTGTCCACTGTACTGCCTGGATAAATAGGAGGCTCTGGCCTCCTTTTTCTCACAAGGAACAAGAAGGTTAACACAGTTCCTCTAGAGTCTTAGCTGTGAGACTCCAGAATAAGGACCCCTCATCCCCACCTCAGGCAGCGCTAGTAGTGAAGAATCTGCCTGCAGTGCAGGAGACACAGGTTCAAACCCCAGGCCCAGAGATCCCATGGTGAGGGAAGGGGCAACCCACTTCAGTCTTCTTTCAGGGGCAATCCCATAGACAGAGGAGCCTGGCGGGGTCCGTGTGGTCCGTGGCGGGGTCCATGTGTCTGTGGGGTCACAAAGAGTCAGACACGACTCAAGTGTAGGACCATCCATCTGTCCCTCCCTCACCTCTCGGGTCCCACTGGATAGAGCCTCAATGCCAACAAGCTACAGCAGCCTCTGGGTAAGGCTGTCAGGTTTAGGATGCCCAGTTACACTTGAATTTCAGAAAAATGATGAATAATTTCCTGAAGTATATCCCATGTAATATTTGGGGCATACTTAGAATTTGGTTTTTTAATTTTTATTTTGTATTGGAGTATAGTTGATTTACAAGTGTACAGCAAAGTGATTCAGTTATACATATATCCATCCTTTTTCAGATTCTTTCCCCATATAGTTTATTACAGAAAACTCGGTAGAGAAGAATTTGTTGTTTATCTGAAATTCAAATGTAACTTTGCTTCCTATACTTTACCTGGCAGCCCTCATCTGATGGAATGGGGGTGCACTGTATTCACCCTGGATCTTGAGCCAAAATTCAGTCTCAGGAATAAAAAGGGATTCGTAGTCGTTGCCTGCTCCTTTCACATGCTGGAATTGTGCTTTCAGCCCAGCCTCCTGCACGGGGCTCCAAGTGCAACAGAGAGCACCGCCTCTCTGGGGCCAGAGCCCGGGGCACCCCCTCTTGTGACGCTCAGTCTTCCCTCAAGACAGGGTGACTTAGCCCCTTTTTATTTACTTTTATGGTTCCACTATATATTAAAAGTATTTTTTAAGTAGATAAATTAAGATTTTTACTTGGAGTTTCAGTATCAAGCTCTCAAAAATTAATAGAATGAATATACAGAAAAGTAGAAGGGTATAGTAGACCTGAAAAGCACCATGAACCAATTCAACACAATTAGGATTTATACATTTTTCACACAACAGTAGGATACAAATTCTATTCGGGTTCCCATACACTGTAAACTAGGAGACACTGGACATAAAGTACAATAATTTCATGGTCTAAAAGTACTGAAATCATAGGGTCTGTTCTCTCATCACTGTGGATTTATGTTAGAAAGACTTCCTTGATGGCTCAGTGGGTAAAGAATCCACCCGCAATGCAGGAGACACAGGAGACATGGGTTCGATCCCTGGGTCAGGAAGATCCCCTGGTGGAGGAAATAACTTAGGCTTGGAGAAGGGAAGTATCTTGGTTTGAGAGTGACAGAACCAGGATTAGAGGCCAGGTGCATCTCCCTTTAGTTTGGTGGGTCTCAGCCTTGGCTGCACATTGAGGTCACCTGTGGGGGGGTGGGGGGATCGTGGCTCTCAAAACTCCACTTCCCAGGCTGCACCCAGGCCAATTAGATCAGAACCTAGGGGTTGGCTCCGGGCATCCAGGTTTCTTAAGGCTCCTGGGGTGATCCCCAGGTGCAGCTAGGACTGTGATCACAATGATCCTCTCTGCACGAGCTCCTGTTCCTCCTCCCTTTCTGGTACCGAGTAGAGTTCCTCAGACCTCTAGTTCAGGGCATGGCAGCATCACACAAGCTCCTTCTCTTGTTCTGACTTTTCTGCTTCATCTCCAATCCCGACTCCCACTCACGCTTTCCCCTGCCCAGATAAGCACCACTCTTGATGTTTGGCATAAGTCCTTGAGCATGTATTTTTTAAAAATACATAGAGCTATTTTGTATGTTTGGCATGCATAGGTGGATGGTATCGTGCTAAAGATCTTATTCTGTTTTCCTTTTTTCACCTGCCCTTATCAGTCTGTCTGTCTGGTTCTGTGTTTCCTAACTGACGGATACCTGGGTTGCCCCCGTGCAGACAGCATTACTGGATACATCCTTCCCCAGGGCTGCTCTGTGGCTGCTGGGGTTACATTCTCTGGGGCACTGATCAGGATGGGCTTAGTGGGGCCCGGAGTGGTCCATCCTGAGAGCCTGTGATTTCCCTGGATGCTCCTCTGGACCAAAGAGAAAGAGCAAATTACTTTCTGCTGAGTCGAGCAGTTCTGGGACCCAGGAGAGGAAGGTTCAGCCAAGTCATGCACACCTGTCCCCCTTCTCCTGGCCCCTTTTTCTCTGAAGAAGCCCTTTCCCCAAGCTCTGGAGTGGAGGCCTCATGCTGTCCTGAGGCAGCCCTGTCCCTCTTGTGGGCAGCTCGGGAGTGGTCCACGTCAGGGCCGCTGCCCAGTGGCAGAATGCTGGTCAGAATGAACATGGGACGCCAGCCCAAGGCCACAGCATCACAGACTGTGCTTCAGAAAGCTTTGCTTTCAAGAGATGGAAACTGGTTCAATCTCACTCAAGCAAAAATAAAGAAAATTAATGTCTCATGGACTGCAAATTCCAGGAAGCAACTGCTTGTTAGCCTGGCTCAATGCAGGGGCCCGAGGAATAGCACCCAGAACATCGGCCTGCCTCTACCCCTTTTCCTGTCTTTGTGTCATCCTCCAGCAGGCTTTCCCTTTGGGGTGGGGGCAAGGCCACCAGTATCTCCAGTTCCATGTCTCGTGAACTTAACAAGTCTAGCAGGAAAGCTGCTGCAATCTCAAGATCTGGCCTCACTGATCTCCATGGCCAGAGGGATGAGCTAGAGGGACTGGCCAAGTTAAGGCTCCCTGCTCAAGGTACTGAGTGGAACGGGGCGGGGAGAAGTTCCCTCTAAAGAAAAGCTGGTGCTGAGACCAGAAGCAGCAGGGACTGGATGCAAGAAGCCAGTAACAGCAGCTCTCCAAAGGCTTTATATGGGAGTCATTCACCGACCTTGAAAGCCTTGAGCCCTTCTGTTAACTTACTGGACCTACTCAGCCCAGGCACCATGCTGAGGGCTTTACCTGGTGATGACCTCCAGTCCTCACAAGAACCCCATGAGACAGGAAACAGTTTTGTCCCCATCCGCACACCCAGCATGGATGGATAACTTGGCCAAGGTCACTTAATGGTTGGTGGTTCCAGAGTCAGTATCTGTTCATTAGGGTTATGAACAAATTATGTGATAAAGACAAACTTGTCGATCTAAATCATGACCTGCTGGTCTGAGTGCATCACTCCATGCTGCAGATGAGGAAACTGAGGCCCAGAGAGAGGTAGGGACCTGCCACCTCACCAGTGGCTGTGGGGGGTGATAGGGTGTGGCCCGGGACGCAGAGAGGTGCCTTGGCGTGGGACCTGTGAGCACCAGCATCAGGCTGGCAGTAGTGGCTGCCGCTGGCTTCATCCGGAGCCTGATGGGGACCGGCTCAGAGCAATGCGCTTCGGTAGTTACTGTTTCCTTTACAAACAGCCCAGCCCAGCGCCAGCCCCGCCCCCACAGTCAGGCCTCCGCCTGGCAGGCTGGCCTGAAGGCTTCTTTCCCCATCAGGAGTGGGATCACCGCTCTGTGGTTATGTCCTACTAGGGGCCCTGAAGGCCCACTGTGTGCTGGGTGCAGCGCAAGGCACATGGGTACTCTTTCCACAGCTCTGCCATCCGTCCTCCCCACAGGCCTGGGAGGCAGGGGTGGGGCTCCCCACACTGCAAGGGGAAGCTGAGGCCACAGCCGGCACTGCCAGGGACCAGCCGAGGTCTGTCTGTTGACCTGTCCAGCCGCCTTTGGTCGGCAGCTAGGCGGCATGCAGAAAAGCGCAGGCTCAGTGCCCGACATCCTCACTCCGTCTCAGTCCCCAGAACCCTGCCTGCTGCCTGCCCTCCCGTGCCCATGGTGGAAGGAGCTCTGCTCCTGTCCCCTCTGCCTGTTCAGGGACATTCTCTGGTCATTTGTCCCTTTATCCAGCCTCCCGCTCCCTCTCCGCAGAACCATCCCCATGAGCACACACAGGTAGCTCCCCTCTTTAAAGAAAATGCCCTTGACAATCTCTTCCACTGGCTACTACCATTTCTCTGCTCTCCTTCAGAGTGAAACTTTCTTAAAGGTGTTGTCTATACCACCCCCTCCCGATCCCTGCTTCAGCTCAGCCCAGTGAAATTTAATTAAAAAAAATGTTGAATGTGAAATTAAAAAGACACAAATAGAAAGCAACTTTCTTTAACATTGTACAAAACAGTATAAGTAGACCCCAAAGGAAGTGAAACATTATCACCTTTACACCACCCTCTGATTTCTCATAATTACTATTCAAACAATACAAAGTATAGCTAGCAATTTAAGAACTGGGGAAGAGATAAGCTCAAAACCCTCTTCGACCATGTTTGTTCTATGCTGCGTATCGCAGTGCTTCCAGACAGTTTCTGCTGTTTCTGCACTGACACAGGACTGCAGTTGTGGGGAAAACTGAATCTGCTTAGGAGCTGAAGGACACAAGAAATGGTGGGTCCGTAGCCTGGTGTATCGTCCATTCAAACAGTGGGGCAGGTACCAGCCGGTAATTTTTAGGTTCTGCCAACAAGGCTTTCTCTTGAAGTTAAACCAAAAACAGCTGCTTATATTCCCAGGCTTTGTCGTATGTGCAGCAATGGATGGATCCTGAGGAGGTTCAACACTTGATCTCTACCAGTTACCCACGTAGTCATCAGTGATCCGATCTGGCCTGACTGACCCCACGCCCCTATCTCGGTCAGCGTTAGCCCTTCAACTTCGTCTTCTGGCTATGGCACCCTCAGGTGCTGCCAAGCCCAGAGCGGTCGTCCCCATTCTCTCACCAGGCCTCGCTCCCGCCCCAAGTGCCATAGCCAGGCAGGGAGGAGCCAGCAAGTGGGCCACGGAGGAGAGGCCCAGGAGGTGGAAGGAGAACCAGGAGCTCTGGAGGCCTGGGGCCAGAAGCAGGGTGGCGAGGCAGGAGAGGTGTTCCCAGCCACCACAGTAACACACGGGCAGCCAGTGCTCTGGACCACCAGAAACCCTTCTCACTCCCATTTTATGAAATGTCTCCCTCATGTACCAAAATCTGGCTGCAGTGGAGCCGTCCCCGCTGCTCAGTGGGCTTCGGCCTTCTGCTGCCAAGCCCAGAGCGGTCGTCCCCATTCTCTCACCAGGCCTCGCTCCTGCCCCAGGTGACCTCTCCCACCTCCTGGGCCTCTCCTCCGTGGCCCACTTGCTGGCTCCTCCCTGCCTGGCTCCACATGCTAAAAGCCCCAGGATTCTGTCCTAGGCCCTCTTCATTCTCTTTCCTTCTCACTATTAAAGCGTCATCTTACTTAAATATGCATGGAGAAAAGTGCATAAACAACCGTACAATTTAACAACTGCTAAGTCGCTTCAGTCGTGTCCGACTCTGTGTGACCCCACAGATGGCAGCCTACCAGGCTCCCCCGTCCCTAGGATTCTCCAGGCAAGAACACTGGAGTGGGTTGCCATTTCCTTCTCCAATTTAACAACTGAGGCAAGGCAATTTCTATTTCAGTTCAGCTCAGTTGCTCAGTCATGTCCGACTCTTTGCAACCCCATGGACTGAGCATGCCAGGCCTCCCTGTCCATCACCAACTGCCAGAGCTTGCTCAAACTCATGTCCATTGAGTTGGTGATGCCATCCAATCTTCTCATACTCTGTCATCCCCTTCTCCTCCCGCCTTCAGTCTTTCCCAGCATCAGGGTCTTTTCCAATTAGTCAGCTCTTCACATCAGGTGGCCAAAGTATTGGAGTTTCAGCTTCAATATCACTCCTTCCAATGAACATCCAGGACTGATTTCCTTTAGGATGGACTGGTTGGATCTCCTTGCAGTCCAAGGGACTCTCAAGAGTCTTCTCCAACACCACAGTTCAAAAGCATCAATTCTTTGGCACTTAGCTTTCTTTATAGTCCAATTCTCACATCCATACATGACTACTGGAAAAACCATAGCCTTGACTAGACGGACCTTTGTCAGCAAAGTATTTTTTATCATCTCCCCTTTCTTCAGATGATCTGGCCCTTGAATCCCATGTCTAAGCTGCTGGCTCCCAAATCCATATTCCCAGCCCTAATGCCACACGTGAACTCCAGACTTGGGATTCAAGTTACATCTCCTCCTAGCGTCTGAAGAGGCTTCCCACACAGAACACATTCAGACAGCTGTCACAGTGGATGGCACCACCCACTTGGTGCATCGGTCCAAACTTCAAGAGTCATGCTTGATTTCTCATCCAGCACCCCTTCTGTCAGACTGTTCTGTCACGTCTGCCTCCAGGACACATCCCAAAGCAGCCCTTCTGAGACACTGAAGTGACTGAGGGGTGGGCCCTTGTCTCCGGTTCTTCAGTCCTCATTTTCATCTTCACACAAAGATAGTTTCTCTCGTGGCATAAATTCTGCTTTACTGCCAGGCCCAGACATGGTTGACCTGAGAAAGCCAGGCAGAAGGGGAGGAACTGAACTCCATCGCAGACCAGCAGCAGGCCTGGAGGTGGCCTAGAGAGAGTGGGAAGTCAGGGCACCATCCCAGCTAATCCAGCCTCCATGTGCCCCACCTGGGACTGCTGCTGTGTGGCGGTGCTTGGTGGGTGATCGTGGAGGAAAGGGGTGCCCGTTGGACGCTTCCTCAGGGAAATCAGGTCCCTTGGTGCCCATTGGACGCTTCCTCAGGGAAATCAGGTCCCTTGGGGACAACAGCTCCACCTGGCCTGGGACTGAGTCCCCGCGCTGGGCAGTTCAAAGAACAACAAGGATAGCTACATCTGGGGGGCAGTATTGCTAGTCATAAGGAGCCTGGCTTACGAGTCACAGCCTGAGATGGAATCCCATTTCTGTCAACCCTGGCTAGGTGACCTTCAGTTACACTCTACCTCACAAAGCCTAAGTGTCCTCCCACCGTGAAATGTGATTGCATGGGATAGTGGTAAGGATTGCTAAGGATAATAAACACATGGAGTTGCTTCTGACTGATGCTTAAGTAAATGGCTGTATGTACTTTCACCAGGTCCAGAGAGCGCGTTTGGAGTCGAGTCACAGGTTAGAGCCAGGCAGTTTTGATAAGCTTCCGAGGTGGTCTTTTGATGTGGCTGGATTTCTGCCTGTAGCCACCTGTCTGATTTCTCCAGAGAATCTTTGATAGGTAGATTCTCAAGTGTCAGGCGTAAACCAGCACTCTGCCATCCTGGGCCTGTCTCACTCAGGGACAATGCCTGATGGGGACAGAGCACCCTATAATAAAGCAAGGAGACCCAGCCTTTCTGAGGGACTACTGGGGGCCAGGTCCGAGGTGAAGTGCTATCACACACTCTAATACTAGCCTGGAAAGCAGACCAGGCTTGCGCTGCCTCCGACTTCACACATGCTGTTCTTTCTTCTGGAATGCTCACGCTCCACCCCCAGCCACCATTCCCGCAGCCTTTGTGTCTTGGCTCCAAGAGGGCTGTTCTGACCCATTCTCAGGCCCCACTTCTGACCTTTGATACACTCAGAGAATACCAGTCCTGTCACTGCCTGGCTGCGGGACTTGGAGTAACTCACCTCGCCTCTCGGAGTCTCCGAAGTCCCCTACTGGCATGTTCCCATTTTTTCAGCGTCGTGAGATGGCAGCTCTCACCTGTGATGGCGGCACTCATCACAGTTTGGAAGAAGAGTTAGTTTTCTGTTAGATGCTTCATCACCGTCTGTCCCTCCCACTGGAATGGGAGCTCCGTGCCTGCTTGTTCTCTTCGCCCAGGGTCCAGCACACTGCTTGGCACATGGCAAGCACTCTATACATTTTGTTAATAGATGTTGAAGGAATAATGATAATTAACATCTTTTGAGCACTTACTCTGTGCCATGCTGTGCTAGACTCTACAAAAGCATCTAATTTAACCTATGTAACACCATGGGTAGGAGTGTGGAGGGCAGGTATCACCATTATTCCATTTTAAGCTGAGAAGTTGAGATTCCAAGAGCTGAAGTGACTAACCTACAGTTACGCAGTCAGGAAGGGCTGAAGCCAAGACTTGAACCTCAGTGTAGCCATCTCCAGGCCATGATCTTGATTAGGGTGCTCTGCTGAAGAACGGGCTCTTCCGTGGAGCTCTTAGGGGCGAGGAAGAAGAGCTCTGGGCATGGCCTCAGAGGATGACTGTGGTAGGCAGGGAACCCTGGGAAAATGCATTACACCAAGAAGCTCCTGGAAACATCCACTTGTCTTAAATGCTTCTTCAAAAAAAAAAAGTGCTTGTGTTAGTCTACTCTTATTTTTTTCTGATTACATAATCAGTTGTTTTGTTGAGTCACCAAGTCATGTCTGACTCTTTTGCGACTGTAGCCCACAGTTGCAATCCTCTGTCCATGGGATTCCCCAGGCAAGAATACTGGAATGGGTTGCCAATTCCTTCTCCAGGGGATCTCCCCAACCCAGGGATGGAACCCATGTCTCCTACATTAACAGGTGGATTTTTTTTTACCACCAGCTCCTTGGGAAGCCCCAGAAAATCAATATCTGTTCATTAAAGGAAAATGAGAAAATCTGAAAACTCTTAAGAAGCAAATTTCTACCCAGAGACAATCACCCTCAAATCTCTATGTATTTTGTTCCTTCCTGTGCATCCCGTGCACACATTTCCCACATAATTAGAACCAAATCATACAGTTTAGTATTCTTTGTTGTTCAGTATCAAGGCATTTTCCCACATTGTTAAATATTAATTGAAAACTTGATTTTTAAAAATATCAGGGGTTTTGATAAAACTTTGTAGTATCCATGTTTACTGCAGAAAAGTTGAAAAATACAGAAAAATCTGAAGACAATTCCTCATAACCTTACCCACCCTCATAACCTTACCTGAGAAATAACCATTAACATTTTATGTTTTCTAGACCTTGATTTCCTCTGCATATATAGTAGTATAGACAGATAGACACACACACACACACACACATATACTTCTTCTAAGGACCAAACTGAAATCGTTCTTCTTCCTTCATGTTACGGGGAAGCATCCTCTAACACAAGACAAACTCAAACGTCCACAGAGCCCAAGCAAGTAGCCGAGATGGGCGTTGGGGCCAGCTCAGGGTCGTGGGGAAAGGGAGCAAGCTTTCACCCACTGGTGACGTGCTGGGATCCAGACCCTGGCGTTACCAGAACTGATTTTTCAAAAGAGGCTGCAAATCCAGTTTAAAGTGAAATATCCTGACTCACAAGTCTTGGCCACTAATTTAAAAAAAAAAAAAATTTTTTTTTTAAAGACCAAGTGTTGGTTTATTTAACAAACCAACAGAAGGGGGAAAAAGAAGAGACATCCATAGCTTAAAAGAAACCAATGACAATGAGTGGATTTTATTTGGATCTTCATTCAGACAAACTGGGAAAAAAGCATGTTCTCACACACAATATTGACAAGAAGTCTTTAAATTTGACACAGACATGCTGAAATTTGTAAAGATAAAATGGCATGTCTAGGATTTGCTTCAAAATAATAACAGGAGGGAGAATGATGGGGGCATCAATGAAACAAGATTGGTCATGAATGATAACTGTGAAATCTGGGTAAGAACCAATGATTAGGTATGTTTTCTATAATCAATTGTATGCATTTATTTTTTTCAAAAAGTTTGAAAAACAAAACCAAGGTAGAACACCAGTAGGCCAACCAGACAGGTCTGTGAACCAGCATCAGAACTTGGATGGCCTGCCCTGTACATGGAGGGAGTTGTTCAGTCCCTCAGGCATGTCTGACTCCTTGTGACCCCGTGGACTGCAGCACACTGGGCTTTCCTGTCCTTCACCATCTCCCAGAGTTGCTCTAACTCATGGCCACCGAGTTGGTGATGGAGGGAGTCGGGGTAGGGAATAACGTATGAGGCTCTCACCAGGGGTTCGGGCATGCTTTTTGAAAATCATGTTTACTGTTAGGATTTAATATTTGAAAAACTAAAGAGAAAGAAATATTTTTTCCCATGATATAAATGACAGAATACTAAGAAAATCTTAGCTGGAGTGGTCCAGTTTTAAAAGTTTGAGAAAACACTTTTTCTTGCTTCATTTACTTGTTATCAAGAATATTTTTATCACAAAAACAATTGCAAAATAATTCTTTCTTTCCCTGATATCTCTTACTGACCAGCAGTCAGACTTCTAGAGACCTTATTCACTTACTCATCTAATATACTACATAATAATGAAAGCTATCTGCCAAGCACTCTGCTAAGCCCTGAGACTTGGTGGTAAACAGACTGTCACAGACGCTGCCCTCCACGGACTCACGGTGTAGGTGGGGAGATGATCAACAAGTAATCTACCAAAGCATGAAGACCTGTATTACCTGAATAACAAACACTATAGATCAAGACATTTTTTCATATTACTAAGTTACTCAAAAAATATTTTCATGACTGTGACTTTTAAAAAACTCCCCCTTGGTGTCCTGTTCTATAAAATGAGTCTCTTTCTTGCAGAAACCTTACACATTAAAAGTTCGAACAGCACCCAGGTACCGTGCTCCCTGCTGCAGACACATCAGTGAGGAGGACAGGCCTTTCAGAGGCAGCATGGAACCCGACAGCCCCGGGGTCCAGTCCTGACTTTGTCACCTAGTTGCGGGGCGACCTTGGTCATGTTCCCTAGCCCCTGTGCCTCACCTCCCTTCTTTGGTGAATGAATGGTGGGTGGTAACGGTACACACCTGAGAGATAGTATGAAGACTAAATGAGAATCTGTGAAAAGGAGCGTAAAGTAACGCCCTGTCAAAGTAAGGCCACAAACTCAAGGGTTTGCTCCTTCCCTTGGAGCTTATGTACTCGTTGGGGAGACAGTAATGATTTTTAAAC
>NW_011494873.1:1572287-1576359 GCF_000754665.1 Bison bison bison
GGGGCGAAAGTAGAAGAGAGAAAGGAGGGAGAGGAAAGGATGGAGGGATGCGAGTAAGAGAAGGAAAAAGGGATGAAGGGCCTGGTTGGACCACCCCAAAGATACGATTATGCCAGTGTGCTCTCGGGGCGATGCTTAATTCAGTTCTACGCACCGGGAGATCTTAAATAAGCTCAGGGAGGAATCAGCAAAGGAAACTGGCGGGCCGGACGGGGTGGGGCGCGGGCCTGCTCTGCGGGGTCGCGCTCACCGCCCTTCTTCTGCCCTCCTCGCGCAGAAAGCGGGTTCGCCGACACGCTGACGCCCGCGCGCCTCGGCCAGGCCCGCTTCAGCGCCTGCCTGCCGCCCAGCAGCCACGACGCGGCCAACTTCGACAACAACGAGCTCGAGAACAACCAGGTGGTGGCCAAGCTGGGCCACCTGGCGCTGGGCCGCGCCCCAGGCCCGGCCCCCGCCGACCACGCGGCCGCAGCCATCCCGTGCGGGCCCCGCGAGCGCCAGCGGCCCTCGTCGTCGCCGGCGCTGCTCGAGGCCGACCTGCGCTTCCACGCGACGCGCGGGCCCGACGTGAGCCTGTCGCTCGACCGCAAGGTGGCCTGCGCGCCGCGCCCCGACGGCGGCCGCACCCTCGTCTTCTCCGAGCGCCCACTGCGGCCCGGGGAGAGCCTCTTCGTGGAAGTGGGCCGCCCGGGGCTGGCGGCGCCCGGCGCGCTGGCCTTCGGCATCACGTCGTGCGACCCGGGAGGGCTCCGGCCTGCCGAGCTGCCCGCAGACCCCGACGCGCTCATCGACCGCAAGGAGTACTGGGTGGTGGCGCGCGCCGGACCCGTGCCGAGCGGCGGCGACGCGCTCAGCTTCACGCTGCGGCCCGGCGGCGACGTGCTCCTGGGCGTCAACGGGCGCCCGCGCGGCCGCCTGCTGTGCGTCGACACCACGCAGGCGCTCTGGGCTTTCTTCGCGGTGCGCGGCGGCGCCGCCGGCCAGCTGCGCCTCCTCGGTGAGTCCCCCGACTGCGCGTGCGCGGGGCTCGCCCCCGGAAACCCGGCGCCTCTGGATAGGTAGCCGCTCCTGCAGCCGCTGAAGCCCAGCCAGCAGTCCCCCAGACTTGAGCGCGCAGCAGAACCGTCTGTCCTCCACTTAGAGTTTCCGATTCAGTAGGGGTGGGTCCCCAGAAGATGCATTTTAACCAGGGCCCCGGGGATGCTCATCCCTGGACCACACCCTGTCCATACCAACCCAAGTAACCCGCTGGTGTTAGGACCTGGCAATTTTCCCCCCCATTATTATGCTTTATTATATGCATATTTTCACATTATATAGAGTATGTTACGTGCCAGAGATAAAGAAAATACAGCTACATTTAAAAGAGGAAAATGAGAATAACATCATCCACAGAAAATAGGGTGCAGGCTGGACCCACCACGTTTTCAGATTGATTTTTGCATTCATTCATGCCGCATGTAAACACGGAGTGCACCCCGCCTCCAGCTATGGGCCAATCCGTGAGCTCCCAAGATGGGCAGGGCAGAGGACTGGATACAGACCTTGGATCTCCTCACATCTTCTCTGGCACCCAAATGGAGATTTGCACGGTGTGATGTTCGCTACAGCAGAGGGGCTTCTCTTTGCTCCAGCTTGGTGGAGCCGGGCTGGTGATCAGGGAAGGCTTCCAGAGAGCATAGCTCTGTTTTCAAGTTTTAGAAAGTCCAAACAATGACAGAAATAATGAACGCTTCATATGTCACATCATTCAGTTTGATCCTCCTGATAACCCTGTAAAACCAGTATCATTATCCATGAAGATGCCTTCAGTGTAGAAAGGGAGCGATGACCTGCATCGTGCGTTTGTGAGGATGAAATGATCAGGTGCATATAATGCTTTTAGCAGGTAACTGCCACATGCAGCGTGTTTAGTAAGTAGCATTAGTAATGACAGTGACTTGCTGTTTAACCGAGGACAGAGGAACAGGGTGGCAGTGGTTGTCATTTGGTTGGTTTGGGGTTTGTTTAAGGGAACATCAAATACAGTCATCATTTCAGCCTGAAATAAATTGCCTGAGTTCCCACTGGGGCTTTGCAAGAACTAAGCCTAGAGTCCTTCTCCCTCTCCCCAGCTCCCCTAGGAGAACCAGAATGAGCCTTTGAGTGGTCAGAAGGAGAAGATAGAACAGCATTTAGAGGCCAGAGACTTGCCCTCCTGATCCCTATCTGACAGCAGCTCTGGTGCTGTAATCTGTCCATCAGTCCTCTAGTAGGGCACAGAACGGGGTGTCTCTTCACGTCAGAAGTAACCATCATTTCCTGAACCAACAGTTCAGGGAAGAAAACCCATCCACGTTGAACACTAGTCAGAAGTCTTGTAGTTGCAAGTAACAAAACCCCACTCACGGTGCCATAAGCAAAAGGAATTTGGGGAGTACCCACATACCTTAGAAGTCTGGGAGTGTATTGGATGGATTCAGGGACAGCTGGATCTAGGTGCTGAGAGTATGTCATCAGGATTCTACTTCTCTTTCCATCTCAAAGCTCTACTTTCCTCTATGTTGCCTTCCCTCTCAGGCACACCCTACAGCACCAGGCTTTTCTCTCTATGGAATGGGTCCCTTCTTTCCTAGTGGTGCTAGTGAAAATCACAGAATTTGGGCTTGCAGGCCTCGCTTGAGTTATGCGCCCTTCACTGGTAAAGAATCCACCTGCAATGCTGGAGACCCTGGTTCAGTTCCCAGGTCAGGAAGATCTGGAAAAGGGATAGGCTACCCACTCCAGTATTCCTGGGCTTTCCTGGTGGCTCAGATGGTAAAGAATCCACATGTAATGCAGGAGGCCTGGTTCAATCCCTGGGTTGGGAAGATTCCCTAGAGAAGGGAACGGCAACTCACTCCAGTATTCTGGCCTGGAGAATTCCATGGACAGAGAAGCCTGGCAGGCTATCGTCCATGGGGTCACAAAGATTCGGACACGACTGAGCGACTTTCACTTCCACTTTCCTTGAACCACCATTGAGACCAAGAGTAGAAGTTCTTTCTTATTGGCTTGGCCTGGATCATGTGCATGAGGGTGAAGTAGGACCTCCAACAAAATTCCAGTGGTGTTTCTGAAACAGGAATGGAGGTCAGGCAGACACAGACCAGATGTCTACCCCACTTGTACGATGCCATCAATTCTCAGCAGAATCCTATGCAGTAGCTCTTGTTCTCCATTAGATCCATGTAGTGAAGGTGCAAAGCAGTAAAGAGCCAGGGGCTAGCAGAGCAGAGCCCACCTCCCATGTCCCTGATGGATTCTCTGTGGTCTCAGGAACCCTGCAGTCCAGCCCTGCGACCACATCCCCATCAGGGTCCCTCAGCGGCTCCCAGGACGACAGCGACTCCGACATGGCCTTCAGTGTCAACCAGTCCTCCTCGGCATCTGAGTCATCCTTGGGTAAGGACGTGTGGACCCTCGGGGTGCAGGGAGATGGGCTGCACTGGTGGCTGTGCCAGCCCCTCCTGCCCTTGCCCCAGCCCCTGCACCCTTTCCTGGAGGGAGGACAAACATCTGGACGTGGCATTCCAAAGGGCGATAACGGTGCTCGCTGCTTGGGGGTAGGAGCTTAGGAAAAGGGGCCAAACCCAGAGGAAAACTGAACGCCGTGTCTCCCAGAGTTGCCCCCCATGGCTTCTGGCACAGAAGCTCTGCCCTCGTGGGGTTGCCCAGCAGAGCCCACCTGGGACCGTGAGTTGAGGTCTGCCTGTTCTCCCTCTCTGCAGTGACGGCACCCAGCTCCCCGCTGAGCCCACCAGTGTCGCCCGTGTCCTCCCCGCCGGAGCTGGTGGGCAGCAAGAGCAGCGAGTGCACCGTGTGCTTCGACGGCGAGGTGGACACGGTCATCTACACATGCGGACACATGTGTCTGTGCCACGGCTGTGGCCTGCGGCTCAAGAGGCAGGCCCGGGCCTGCTGCCCCATCTGCCGGCGGCCCATCAAGGACGTCATTAAGACCTACAGGCCGTAGCCTGGCCCGCCCACGGGCCTTGACCAGAGCAAGGTCAGCTTTCTGAAGCCCACCCCCTGGGCCAGGCAACCACCATGG
>NW_011494873.1:1576521-1598170 GCF_000754665.1 Bison bison bison
GCCTGAGTTCAAGTGAGGGTTGCTTCTGGCCTGAAAGTGCTGTGCCCCCAAAAGGCCGTCCCCCGGTGGTCTCAGCTGGGAAACTGTCCCGTGCGCAATGCCTCCTGCTGGGGTTGGTTGAGTGTGAGTGCGAGAGGGGGCGGGCTGAGAATGACTGAGAGAAACCCATTGGTATTTATCCAGGGATCCTGGCTCTGGGAGGTTATTTAACACTAAGGAATGTGCAATCTGGAGCCCAGACGGCAGTGGGACAAGAAGCTGTTCACTTTCTGGGGCTATGACGTCAGCTGGTTTTGAATATACGGAACCCGCACCTAAACAGAACTCCCACGGATGGTATAGGAAAGGGACACTCAGATTTTCTAAGGCAAGGAAAAAATAGCTCATTGTTTACAGCTCCAAAGCGGCAACTCCTTGCGGGGGGCGGGGGGAAGGTGGGTGGAGAACCTAAAAGAACAATTTGCTTTTTTAGTATCTAACTCAGTCTCTCAGTCTCAGAGAGCAGTTTTGAGGAGTGCTGGGGCCAGAGCTCTGGGTGGTGTCCCCTCTAAAGCCTTGTCACCCCTCCACCCCCAGACCACCTAATAGTAAGTGCTACACCCCTTGACTCCACCCACAAATGCTTTCAGTCTGTACCACCCTCACCATCTGCAGGAAAATAAAACAGCAGGTCCGCTTTTCCTGGGGGCGGGAAAGAATCCTAGACGCCAGTGAGCCCCCTGGGGTTGGAAAGGGCCACTCCTCAGCTCTCCACATTTCCTGCTGAAATGCTAGGCCTGGCACTCGCCAGCAGCTGTGAGCATCACCAAGGTGACCTGCTGCCAAGTAGAGGGAGGAAGCGCGGCTTTGCCACCATCTTTGTTCTGATTCTCAGCTCATCTTCCTCTGCTGATTGCTGAGATGTTAACTGATTATTAGGATGTTAGCTAGGAACTGAGACTCTGAAAATGCTGACCTTGTGACTCTCCCCCTCCCCAGGGCAATTTGCTGGGCATTTTCTAGGCCCCTGGCCCTGCTTCCCCTCCCTTACCCACTCACCCCTGCCCAGGCCCGTCTCTGCAGACTCCCAGACCACGCCTGGGTTGACGAGTTGGCCGGCCTGCAGTTCCCATCTGGGCCCCAGTTCTGGGCCCCACCTTCCCTGTCTTGTGCTGTATCTTTAGGGAGGGCCCCGAGCCTCTCTGTTTCTCACTTCCCGATCTAAGAAGAAACCTAGTACCTGCCCACTCCGGAGCTCTTGGGAGGACCAGCACAGCATTCTACAAAGCCCAGGACACCTTGTGAAGAACAGGTATTTTTAGTCCAGTTCCTAATCTGTTCATCTATTGAGGAAGACAAGCAAAGGAGGACGTTCAGAGTTTATGCATTCATATGACACATTTTGCTGGGTGTCTGGAGGCCCCTTCTGTAGATCAAGTCTCCTAAGGCCAGTCAGTCCATGCCCTTGTGGTGCTCCGGGTCTTGGACTATCTGCTTCTTCACCTGGTATTCTGACCTGCTCTCAGCTTCAGAAACCCTCCTCTTGCCCCTGCAGGAATCCCTGATTTTTTTTTTTTTTTTTTCCCTTGTGAACTTGGGAACTACATCCAGATTTTAATTTCACAGCAGAACCTTCAGGGGAGCAACTGACACCTCACCATTTGCCAGATTAAGAGTCTGCAAACCTAGGCAGTGCTCAGCAGCCAGCTGAATTCTTTTCCCCCTCATGTTGGGTGTGGGCAAAGCCACACACAGGCCCCAGGAGAGAGAGCTCATCACCCCCCCCAGGCTGGTGTTCTCCAGGCAGCAGCTCCCTTGGCTGGACTGAGCCACAGTCACAGCCCCGGAAGTCTCTGCAGCCAGCGCCTCTCTCCTGTCACCTCAGGTTCCAGCCGGGCTCAGTGCAGCCACGGCCAGGAATCCAGGGACCTGGGGCCTGGACCCAGGGCAGACCAGGACATGTGCCTGGCGACTTGTCACCTGGGAAGGAGGGAGCTCGTGGCCTGTGTAATTCGCTCTGCAGCCGCTATTAGTAGCATCCCCATTTCCAAGAGGAATTAAAGGGGTGTTTATCTGTTCAAAACCAGACATTTCCAGTTTAGACATTTCCTCTAAACTGATTTATTCAGCACTGCAGAGAAGCTGCCCACACTGCCCTCTAGGTTCTGTCTGGAGAAGGGGCAGGAGTAAAGGGACAGGAACCATGCTCTTTTATTTGGCAGCCCTGTGTGCCCTGCACGGCGCTGCAGAGGTGCGTCCCCACGTCACCCTGCGAGGCAGGTCTTTGTACTATATTGAAGACACCACCGATTATAAAATACACCATTCTGTGTGCCACTAAGGGAAAAACACTGCCAATTTTAACTGTAAGGTGCCACAGCTATACAACTCATTTTATTCAGACATGTTATGTAGAAAAGCTGTGTTCTTTACAATCAGTGGAATCTGCTATTACCCCATTTGGCAGGTGAGAAAACTGAGGTCCACGAAGTGAAGCAGGAGGTGGCAGGACTGGGCTTCAAGCCCAGTGGTGCCTGGTGCCGAACCCCACGCTCTCCACTGCCTCTCCCCAGGTCCAGAAAGCTCAAGAAATCGCTTGAGTTTTCTTCCTTGAAGCTTACCTGGGCAGCCCCTGGAGAGAGCCGGGCACATGCCCCTGTGTGAGGGTTCCAGCCCCAGACTGACGCCTCTTTGCCACCCAAAGCCTGGGAAGACTCCTGTCCTTTCTTTCAGGCTCATCTGCCCACTGCCACCTTCTCCTGGCCTCTTCCTATTATATGTGGGCACCCATCTGGGGCAGCCCGGGGGAGAGCCTTGTCCTGTTCACCTTCCTGGGCCCTGTGACCACCACCCTCTTAAGCAGGGCCCCCTGGGGGTGGGGAGGGGAGACCAGAAGATGCCCCCTTTGTTGTGATCTGGTGCCACCAGAGAAATCTGGCTGTTTCCAAGTCAAGACAAACACCTTTGTCTAGCCCGCTCTCAGCCTGGGAGTCTTCTGGAATTTAGCTACCTGGGGCAGTGCTCCCCGAAGTGTAGCAGGACTTCTTCAGCCATCTACAACTCCTGGTCAGCGTGGCCTGTGTTCTGGACACAGGGACGGGCACTGGGTCTAAAGACAAGCCTGCGGGCAGCTCGTGGCGCAGAGCAGGAGGTGGACAGGTTTGTAGACGTGTATTTGGCCCGTCCAGTGCTGGGTCCTGTGATGGCACATAGTAGGTACTCATTAAAGGTTTCCTGAGTAGTCCAGAGATCCGGTTATGAGTGTTCAAGGATTTGGCAAAACATCATGTACACGTGCACACAGTCATTCAGTGAACATGTGCTGAGCGTCTACTGCCTGTGGAGTACAAGGAGGACCAACCGAGGGACAGGAGCCCAGCTCTGACATCAGAGGAAGGACATCATGAGACATTTGGGGCAGAGTTTGAGGGCTCTCTTGGCCCTTCTGTTGCCTCGGGGGTCTATCTTGGTCAGTACACAACTGCTTTCCAGACCCAGAGACCCCTGCACACTTCAAAAATCCTTCTCTGCATTAGGAATGCCGGGCACCTTATAGGCAGCAAACTTCTGCTGAGATGGCCTTTGGCAGAACCGTTCAGGGCCCCACCAACTAATGATTGCCCTCAGGCCTTGCCAGGGAGGGAGACGTGGGGAGAGGGCTACCTGCTTCTTTCAGGCCTTGGGACTGGTGGCTGGAGATCAATCCCCAAGTGGCCAGGGAACCCGCAGTCATTTCCAGAATAGGCGTGTACAGAGTTGGCAAATGAGAGGCAGTCTCCTTCCGCCGTTCAGTCTGGTCTCTGCCCTGGCTCTGGCAGAGAGGCTCTGGCTCAGGAACACGGGGCCTCTCTCCGTGTCTAATTGTCTCACCGTCTTTCTAACGCAATGACTTGTACAACAATCTGTCCGTGCCTTATGAAAGTGTCTGTGCACTTTTAACCCTCTTTAAGAGCAACTTTAAAAAGTGGGCCAGCAAAAAAAAAAAAAAAAAAGTGGGCCAGGGACTAGCATACATGGTGGTGTTCTAGAGATCTGTGGTGATCACTGAAGCTTCTGCCTCGTGTGTTTGATGTTGGCGTGAAGAAGTGTATGTTCCCCACTCCACCCCTCCACTACCTGTGTACAGACCTTTTAAAAAATGTGTTTCTCTTATTTTTCTGATTCGATACTGTGACCTCTCTAACACAGACTAATCTTTGGGGGTCTATAATAAAGGTTTCCAAGCCTGAGGGCAGTGGGTCGGGAAGGGTTTGCGCTGGTCCTGCGTGTTGTGCTTTTGTGTGTTGTGTGTTTCGATTTGTCTGTTTTTATTTGTTTTATATTAACATAATTTTCCTGTTAAAAAAAAAAAAACAAATACAACTTTGGCTTGTTAAAAAACAAAGTCTCTTCAGGACTGTTTTTAAAAATCACAGTTACCTACATTGTTGGGAAGTGGAGGTGAGGGATACAAATCATTGCCCGCCTTGAGAAAATAATTTGCAAAATGTCTATAGAACCCTGAGCATATTCAAACCTTTTGCTTAGGAACTCCTAAGAAAATATCCTCAGGAATCAATTCTTGTTGAGGATAAGCTCCATATTTAAGGATGGTCATTACAGCATTATTTATAATAATGAAAAACTAGAAACAACCCTAATGACCAACAACTAGGGTTTATAGTTGTCCCTCATCATTCTTTGCTCACAGGATTGGCTCCAGGACCACCACCATCCCACCTTGGGATAGCCACAGATGCCCAGATCACTTATATAGAATAGTGTAGTATTTGCATTTGACTTATACACACCCTCTGTATACTTTAAATCATCTCTGGAGTACTTACAATACCTAACACAACGCATATGCTATTTAAATGCTGCCCGTGCAACAAATTCAAGTTCTGCTTTTTGGAAATTTCTGTAACTTTTGTTTCAAACACTTTCCATCTGAGGCTGGTTGAATTCACAGATGCAGAGCCTGCAAATACGGTGAACCAACTGTTCTTGTCAGAGATCTTGGATGCAAGTGACAGAAACCCAGCTGGCATGAAGACTGGTTCAAGACGGTGGAGTAGAAGGACATGCACTCACCTCCTCCTATGAGAGCACCAAAATCACAGCTAGCTGTTGGACAATTGACAGGAGGATGCTGGGACCCACCAAAAAAACGTACCCCTACATCCAAAGACAAAGGAAAAGCCTCAGTAAGACAGTAGGAGGGACACAATCATAATAAAATCAAATTCCACTAAGTGGGCAACTGCAAAATGGAGGACAGTTCTACCAAAGAAGTCCTTCCAGTGTGGTGAAGGTTCTGAGCCCCACAGCAGGCTTCCCAGCTTGGGGATCCAGCAAAGGTAATAGGAATCCCCAGGGAACCTGACTTTGCAGGCCAGTGGGACTTGACCATAGGACTTGCACAGACTCCAGTCTTGACACTAAGTCTTATGCACACCAGGACCCAGGGGAAAGGAGCAGTGACCCCATAAGACACTGAGCCAGACCCACCTGCTAACGTCGGAGGCTCTCCTGTGGAGGCATGGGTTGACAGTGGCGGTGGCTCGCTGTGGGGACTGGGACACTGGCAGCAGCAGTCCCGGGAGGTGCCCCTTGGCATGAGCCCTCTTGGAGGTCACCATTAACCCTACCATAGAGCCTATAGACTCCAGGGCTGGGTTGCCTCACACCAAACAACTAACAGGGAGGGAGCAGAGCTCCACTCATCAACAGACAATTGTGTTACAGTTTAACTGAGGCCTGCCCTGTCCACCAGAGCAAGACCCAGTTTTTCCCATCGTTAGTCTCTCCCATCAGGAAGCTTACACAAGCCTCATCCACCAGAGGGCAGACAGAACGAGCAAGAAGAACCACAATCCTGTAGCTGCCAGAATGAAAACTATATCACAGAAAGTTAATCAAAATGAAAACGAAGAGGATTATGTCCCCAGAGGAAGAGAGAAGATAAAACCCCAGAAAAACAACTAAATGAAGTGGAGATAAGCAACCTTCCAGAAAAACAATTCAGAATAATGATAGTGAAGATGATCCAGGATCTTGTAAAAAGAATGGAGAAGATGCAAGAACTAAAGAACAACCAGAGATGGATAATACACCAGAAGGAATCCAGAGCAGAAAAACTGAGGCAGAAGCATGAATAAATGACTTGGCAGACAGGACGGTGGAAGTCACTGCAGCAGAACAGAATAGGGAGAAAAGAATGAAAAGAAATGAAGACAGCCCAAGAGACCTCTGGGACAACATTAAACACAAACATTTGCATTATAGAGGTCTCAGAAGAAGAGAGAAAGGACCTGAGAAAATATTTGAAGAGATGGTAGCTGAAAACTTCCCTAACGTGGGAAACGGAGAAGGCAGTGGCACCCCACTCCAGTACTCTTGCCTGGAAAATCCCAAGGACGGGGGAGCCTGGTTAGCTGCCGTCTATGGGGTCGCACAGAGTCGGACACGACTGAAGCGACTTAGCAGCAACTTGGGAAAGGAAATAGTCAACCAAGTCCTGGAAGTGCAGAGTCCCAGGCAGGATAAACTAAGGAAGAACACACTAAGACACATACTAATCAAACTAACAAAAATTAAAGACAAAAATAAAGTATCAAAAGCAACAAGGGAAAAACAACAGATAACATACAAGGGAACTCCTATAAGATTATCAGCTGATTTCTCAACAGAAACTCTAAAAGCCAGAAAGGAATGGCATGATATATTTAAAGTGATAAAAGGGAAGAACCTACAACCAAGAATACTCTACTCAGCAAAAATCTTGTTCAGATTTGACAGAAAAATCAAAATCTTTACAGATAAGCAAAAGTTAGGAGAATTCAGCACCACTAAACCAGTTTCACAACAAATGCTAAAGGAACCACTCTAGGCAGGAAATGCAAGAGAAGGAAAAAACCTACAAAAAATAAACGCAAAACAATTAGGAAAATGGTAATAGGATCATACATATCAATAATTACCTTAAATGTAAATGGATTAAGTGCATCAACCGGAAGACATAGACTGGACTGGCTGGGGGGATGAGAACGTGTTCATGTATGCACTTCCACTTACCGCATCAGTCTCCTTAACCCCCCAGATTGTAATTTATATTGTTAGGTTAATCATGTTTCCATTATGGCTTGCAATTGTAGTTATCTTTTACTTTTTGTCTGACTGTTGATTGTGAAAACTGATAAACATCTTTTACTATTCTTAAAAAAAAAAAAGAAACCCAGCTGGAACTGGCTTTGGGGAGATTAAAAGGCTCAGGTAACTGAGACTTCCCATATCAAAACCCAAGAACTCACTTTGGGTGCCTTTTGACCTGGAATCTGAAAAGCTGCGACAGGATGTGGCCTTTCCCCTTTTACCTCTGCTCTCTTCTGTCCCCCGTTCCCAGGAAGCTCCACGAGACAGCCGACAGCAGGTCCAGGCTACACCCTGCCTTTGAGGAAATCCCCGAGTGGACCAAAGTGCATCATGTGTCCCTTCCTTAGCCAATCATGGAAGCCAGGGAGATCCAGGGCTCTAACTGGTCAGACATGCACTCACCTCCACCCCATAGCCACACCTGTTAAATTAAGAGTTGGGGGTGGGGAAAATTGGAGCAATGAAGAAGGAAAACTGGGCAGGGAGGAACAACAGATGTTTAAAGAATGTTGAATAAAACATGATACAGATACATCCCCAGGTAATAATGTGGACTGTGAAGCCGGACAGCCAGGTCCTCACCACGACATTGGGCCAGACGCTTAACCTTTTTGTGTCTCAGTTTCCTCACCTGCAAAGCAAGAATAATAAGAGTTCCTGGTTTTAGAATGAATGTGAGTATTACTGAGCTCATTCAAGTGATGTGCTAGGCACAGCATCTGGAACTCAGCAAACAGTTTATAACACAGGAACATGTTTATATTAAAATATACTGGGGAAATCAAGATATAAAACTGCACATAGAAAAACAACCCAACAAAAAATGGGGGAATATCTAAATAGACATTTCTCCAAAGAAGACATACAGATGGCCCAAAAGCACATGAAAAGATGCTCAGCATCATTAATTATTAGAGAAATGCTAATCAAAACTACAGTGAGATATCACCTCACACTGGTCAAAATGGCCATCATCAAAAGATCTACAAACAATAAATGCTGGAGATGGTATAGAGAAAAAGGAATCCTCCTACACTGTTGGTAGGAATGTAAATTGGTACAGCCACTATGGAGAAAAGAACGGAAGTTATGACCCTGCAATCCCAATCCTGGGCATATACCCAGAGAAAGCCATGATGCAAAAGCACGCCTGCATCCCAACTGCAGCACTATTTACAATAGCCAGGACATGGAAGCAACCTAAATGTCCGTTAACAGAGGAATGGATAAAGATGTGGTACATATATACAATGGGATATTTCTCAGCCATTAGAAACAATGAAATAAGCCATTTGCAACACCATGGACAGACCTAGAGATTAACATATCGAGTGACAGTAAGTCAGACACAGAAAGACAAATATCATGTGATATTGCTCATATGTGGAATCTAAAAAAGCAGGGGGGTGCAAATGAACTTATTTACAAAACAGAAGTAGAGTCATGGATGTAGAAAACAAGCTTATGATTACCAGGGGATAAGGAGAGGAGGGTGGGATAAATTGGGAGATCGGGGCTGGCATATACACACTGTGATGTGCTGTGCTTAGTCACTCAGTCATGTCTGACTTTGCAACCCCATGGACTGTAGCCTGCCAGGCTCCTCTGTTCGTGGGGATTCTCCAGGCAAGAATACTGGAATGGGTTGCCATGCCTTTCTCCAGCAGATCTTCCCAACCCAGGAATCGAACTGGGGTCTCCTGCATTGCAGGCAGGTTCTTTACCAGCTGAGCTACCTGGAAAGCCCCATATAAACACTACTATGTGCAGAATAGGTAACAAATAATAACCTCCCGTGTAGCACAGCGAACTCTACTCAATGCTCTGTAATGGCGTACATGGGAAAAGAATTTTTAAAAAAAGACTGGATACATGTGTATGTATAACTGACTCACTTTGCTTTATACTTGAAACTAATACAACATTGTACATCAACTACACCTCAATAAAAATTCAAAAGACAAAGCGAAAACAAACAAAAAACAATGTCGCACATATACTGTGATCTCATGGATGTTTTAAAAAATTAACGACCAATAGCCTCAAAATCTGACCAAGCATTGGAATGACCAAAAGAAAAGAAGCAAAATGCCCGTGGGGATGTATCTGGGTGACAGCCTTATTGGTAACTTTTTTCCCATTATGTTTTCCAACTTTTCTTTAATAACCAATTATTACTTTTACACTTCTTATGAGGAAAAATTACCTCTCTACTCAGCAAAAACCAACAGGAACAACTGGCCCTTGCTGCAGTTCATCAGAAATTCCCAGGCTGATTGTCTGCATTTGAGATCCAAATTTAGTCAGGGTAGAGATAAGGACCTCTAAGTTTCTAGGTGAGGCCAGGCCAGGCTGACCAGTTTGGTTGGGCTTCCTCCAGGACAGGCTTTAGGGCCCAGATTTCTGGGGTGGAACTTTGCAGTGCTATCAGGCATGGGGCAAAGGGGGAAGTGAGATTACTGCCCAGGCATATTCCTCCTGACTTGTTAGAACAGCCCAGCTTGGTGACATTGAATTTTAGGGGCAAAAGAGAAATGAACCAGGATTTATTAAACAGAAGAAATCATGATTTGCACACATTCTCTCAATGAACCTTCACAAACATATTTGTCTCTTTAACTGGCAGGGGGGAAACCAGACCCCCTCCAAGGTATAAGTAGTATTAGGCCCCAGGTATGCCTGCTCCCACAGAGGGTAGAGGAGACTGGCAGGCTGCAGTCCCTGAGGTTGCAAAGAGCTGGACACAACTTGGTGACAACAACAAATGCCTGCTCCAGAGTAAAGGCCAAATCTGTCAGAGGTACAGTGTGCACCCATCCCTTAGGTCTCAACGACAGAGTCTGCCCAGAACATGGGCATCTTTCTCTCCTCCTATGTCTCCTTTTCATGATATCAGCCACTTGTACTGGGCCAGGAGATATTTTCACGGATGCCATCTAATAATCAAGATTTTTTTTTAAGGAAACTGGAGCGGGGGGAGACTATATTTATCTTGGTTCTTTGGTTATAAGAGACTGAAACCCATCTCCAGAAAAAAAACCTAACCTAAGAAACAACTCACACAACTAAACAAGTCGTTCTAGCTTCAGGAACGGCTGGATCCGGGTGTTCACATGGCGTTATTGGAAATCTGCCCCTGTCTCTCTGTTCTGCTGTCCTCTTGGCTGACATCATGCTCAGGCAGGCTCTCCCTTTGTGTTAACAAAGAAATCCTCCAGTAGCTCCTAGCTTATATCATGCCAGCTTAGTACTCTTTCAAAAAGTTTCAGGAAAAGTTTCAGAGCTGTCTGTATTTCCATTGACCACTTCGGTGAAAAGCTTAATCCCCTGAACCAATCTCTGTCACATACCCACACCTGATACAAAACTAGGTATGACATGGCCTTTTCCCTCAAGAATCAAACAATCTGGAAAGGGAAGGGAGCCCCAAACCAGACACGATCAGCCCAGTGAAGTTCTGAGGCTCCTGGATCAAATCCAATCACAAAGGCTCTGGACCATTTGGTGATAATTGCACTAAGCATCCTTTTTCCTGGAAGTTCAAGCTGAACCACACACCCAGTCACATCATATTCTTGTCTAATGCTTCAGCAGACAAAGCCCACGCCCTGACCCCGAGCATCCCTGATGCAGCTGGCCTCAGAGGAATTTTGCCACAGTATATACATGGAGATTTCTCCTTTCCTCGTTCCCTGGGTTCCTGCATGACAACAATCAATGATAATAGCAAATCACTTAATGACTACTTACTATGTGGTAGGGCTTCTGGTGGTGCTAGTGGTAAAGAACCTGCCCCCCCAGTACAGGAGACAGCGGTTCAATCCCTGCATTGGGAAGATCCCCTGGAGAAGGAAATGGCAACCCACTCCAATATTCCTGGGAAATTCCAAGGACAGAGGAGCCTGGTGGGCTACAGTCCATGAGGTCGCGAAAGAGTTGGACATGACTTAACAACTATAACACTAAAACAAATGGAGAGAAAACCAGGACTCAGAGAGCTTAAGTAACTTTTCCCCACGGTCTATGGCCTCTCAAAAACAAAAGAATTTCTTCACTTTCTTTTAGTAATGATTTCCCAGAATCTAAATTTAGTGATTTTTCAAGGGCAAGTGGGCCTGAAACCTATGCACCTGTGTTTTCATTGACCCTACAAACAGCCATTCAGGGAAGTATTATGGTCCCATTTTACAGACAAGGAAAGAGAGGCTCAGAGAGTACACTGCCCTGCCTGAATCACACAACTTCTGAGCTGTGGAGCCCAGGATAGGAATCAAGTCTGGCTCCTTCCATGGCATCACAGCTTGTCTGTGAGTAAATTATGTGTGGGGAGGGGAGGTGGGTGCAGAGGAAGAGAAGAAGGGGAAAGAGAAGAGAGAGAAGGAAAAGTGAGAGAGGAGGGGACGGAAGAGAAGCGGAGAGGAGAGAACCAGACTCAGCATCTAGAAGGGGAAGGAGAGAGAAAAGCTGTGTCAGGCTGGGCCCTTAGCTTACATAATGTCCACTAGTCCAATTCCAGGGACAGAAAATCTTTGCCTCTCCCTTCAGGCTCGTCTTCTGGCTCTTGGAAGCTGATCTTGGCTCCCACACAGAGATGTGGAAAACATGAACTTTCCAGGCATCCAGCTATGGGAACCAAGCCCCAATCTTGGCTGTTAAATGCACCCAGGAGAAGCTTCCAGAAGCCCCTGGGGCAGCTGCAACAGAGTGCTCTGAGCAGGCTGGTCCCACTTCCTCAGCCCCTGCCCCTCCTGGATATGACCTGCCCAGGTCTAAACCTTTCTCTCTGAATTCAGAGCCTCAGACTCCCCTCTTGCCTGTCTCCCATTCTAGGGAAAGACTTCAGCCATCCTTTGAGGAGTCTGGGGGAACTACTCAGGAGTCAGCCAGACAGGCCAGAGGTCATGGCCGCACTCAGAACAACAAGCTGGGGTACTTTGGTCTCCCCAAGATGCCTCCAGGGGGGCGCCGTTCATCTGGAGTCTGTGTGGATGAGAGTGGGAGGCGCCTTCTCTGCGCCTCGCGTCACTGCCTCTAGGTGGGGCTGTAGAAGCCCTCACTCCCCAGGTCCTGAACAAGCTGGTGTGAAAGCGTTAGTCGCTCAGTCCTATCCGACTCTTTGTGACCCCATGGACTGTAGCCTGCCAGGCTCCTCTGTCCATGGAATTTCCCAGGCAAGAATACTGGAGTGGGTAGCCATTCCCTTCTCCTGGGGATCTTCCCAACCCAGGGATCAAAGCCGGGTCTCCTGCGATGCAGGCAGAGTCTTTACCGTCTGAGTCACCAGGGAAGCCCTTTGAGGGGGCTACACCCTGGCTTCTCAGTTCCCAGCAGGTGGATCCAGTGTGATGAAGTCTAGCATGGGGTGGGGGTCAGGGGATGAGAACGCAGGCTTGGGAGACAGACAGGCCTGAAGGTCCTGTCCTGCCTCTGCTGTGGGGCAAGTCACGGGCCCTCTCTGAGCCTCTGCATCCTTGAGGGAAGGGTGTCAGCCCCCGTGGATGATCAGGACGCTCTGTGTCAGGAAGTGGCTGGCACGTCGGCGGCGCTCAGTGTGGTGGTCACTGTTTCTACCAGGACTGTAGGCCACCACGCCACTCCCCTCTCCCTGTCGCAGCCTGGCGGGGATCCACCTCTGCCCCCTGAAGTCCCTTGGACCTCCCTCTGGGCCTGTACTCCCTCAAGGAGTGCGCTCAGGACACCGCTGGAAGCCTCTGCAGGTGACCAGCCCAGGGCTCCCAAACAGCAGAAAGTTGGTTTCAACATCTCCCTCCCGCAGCGTGGAATTTCTGGCAGTAGCCCACCTCCTACCCACAAGGAATAAAAGTGAGGGGCAATCAGGTGGCGGGGGCTCCCAGGCCTCTGAGCTGGCCCCAGCCCCTCGCCCCTGGCTTGTTTTGGCTCCCTGTCAAGAATGCTGGCCCAGGCCTGGGAGGCTGACTGACCTCAGACTCCAGAGGGAAAGTCACACTTTCGTTCAATTCCCCGGAGCAACCCTGCATTCCAGGAAGGGCGTGGGAAGGGCCAGGCCTCCCCCACTGACTGAGCTGAGCGGGGAGCTGCCCGCCCCCAGGGCCATCCTCAAATTGGCACTGGCCTGCATCCCCTTTGGCATCCCCTAAGGGGGACCTGCCCCACCGTGGAGCCATGGAGACGGGTTCCGGGGGAGGATGCCCAATGCCACCACAGGGCAGGAATGCAGGGAGGTGCCGGGGAGATGCTCTGGTGGTCCCCATCTACCCTCAGATTTGCTGCTGCCTTTGCTAGGGTCATCCCCACCTCCAGAAGAAAAGGAATCTTCTCTATAATTCTGAACAATCCAGGTCTCCCTCAAGCCTCTGTCCCCCAACAGGTGGTCCCAAGGCTGTCTGGAGCCAGCTGCAGGGCCATCTCTTCCAGCCCAGCCTTGCTGTCGGCCCTACTCCCTGCTCCCAGGCTTGTTCTCAGAGGTGCCAGTGCTGGGGGAGGCTTCCCTGGGGAGGTCGCCCAAGAGCTGGGCCATGGAGGATGGACAGCAGTTGGCAAGCAGAGAGGATCAGACCGAGCAAGTGGGGTCAGCAATAGAGTGGTGTGAGCACAGAGGCTGCGGGCAGCTGTTTAAGGAGCTGTCCAAGGCGGGGCAAAGGTCCCCAGAGACATTTTCCTTCTGGTCCAACCAGCCTCTCTTCCTCCAAGAGGTTCCCACGACTCCCCTACCCGGAGGCTCCTGGACAGACTGAAGACAGGGCTCCAGGAGGGACAGACAGAAGGGTGGGCCAAGGGCCAGGGATTAGCCCTTGGAGGGTAGCCTTGTGATGCTGGGTGGGGGCGCCCTCTCCTGGGATCACCTTTCCCCATTCCCACCATTAGGCAGTGACCTGGAAGTCCCAGGCTCCAGAGAAGGGGGCTTTCTTGGCTCCTCCTTGAGAGGGAGCAGAGGTTTCTTTCTAGAAGATGGAGCTCTGTTGCCCTCTAGTGGCTTTGGCACAAGGTGGCAGAAATCAAAGTCAAGGTCCACGTGCTGGGTGGGCTCTACTGCCTCCCACCCCATCACCAGCAGTGTTCGGATGTCCCCAGGTGACCCGGGAATCCAGGCTTCTGCAAATGGCACGGCGGATCTGCGTGAGCTTACGGAGAGGCATGTTAGGGTAACGGTGTGCTGAGGTTCCATCTGAGTCGGGTCGGGCTGGAACTGAGGTGGCGGACACAGTGGCAGGGGACTCAGGCTGGGGCCAGGACGGGGTCCTCCCCAGACCCCGCGGTGCTGGGAGGGTGGGACACGGCTCCCAGCTCTGGTCCCCACCTCGGGCCACCGGTCTGATCGGCTCTGCTTAACCCACATGCAGCCCTGTGTCAGGCACATTAAAGGAAGACAAGGAAGACAAGAAAAACCCTCGAGCCCTTATGCTAAGTGAGATAAGCCAGTCAGGAAGTCTGATGTAGGTTTGTGACAAGCTATGAGCCAGTAAACGCAACCATCTTTTGGGTGGAAGTGGAGAAATCCCAGCACGAGTAGCCTGCGTCGTGGAAGCAGTGGATGGTACTGATGGCCAGGTGTGGAGTGGAAACCCACAGGTGAGGCTGGACGGGGTGCGGCCGTGACCGCCTCTGCACACGGCAGTCCTGACCCCCCAGGGCCACACCCTCCCAGCTTCCACTCAGAGCTCCTCTACCCGGCATCACAGCTCAATTCCTGCGAGTCCACCTCATTGAAGCACATTTAACAGGAGAAGAATATTGATGAGCTATTAAAAGGGGAAAATACAGATCCTATAAACAAATTGACAACATTAAAATAAACAACAATAAAATCTCCTTCAGAAACCCTTTCCCGGCAGATCCCACCCCTTACTCCCACACCACCGGGTTGGGTTGATCTGCGGTAATTTGCTTACTTCTCCATCACCTTCAGTAAACCCTTCCAGAAAAAAAGCTGGAAGAAGTATGCCAAAATGTGAACAGCGATTAACTTGATGGAGAGATGATGGTGGTGCCCTGAGTGGTTTGATTTTCTTTTGCTTCTCTGCATGTAAAAAAAAAAAGTTCTATCAGGAATATACATCACCATTAGAACAAGAAAACTACTATTACAGTTATTTAAGGCAAGAAAGGCCTACGAAGAGAACTGTCAGGAGGGGAGAGTGGGCAAAGTGCGGCCCTGTGAGCAGGCTGATGCGTCCATACACACAGGCCCTGTCCACACCAGCCTCACCGTCAGAGGGCAGGGGCAGACACGGAGGCAGACGGTGCAAGAACGGCCCGCACCACAGCTGGGGTAAGCCCAGGAGAATGTGGGCGCGCTCATCACGGCTGAGACGGTAGGCGAGGCTTCCAGGAGGAGGGAACTCTTGAGGAGCATCTTGAAGGGGGACAGGTGGTTTCCAGGTACAGAAGAGGGAGGGTTTCCAGGCAGAAGAAACATCCGTGCGGAGGCCCCGAGGCAGCTTCCTTCCAGCCTTGGTGGCTCATCGGGCCAGTAACAAACAAACAAAACCCGGGCTCCCCGGTGGTCTACTGGTTAGGATTTGGTGCTTTCACTGCTGTGCCCCAGGTTCAGTTCCTGGTCAGAGACTCCCGCAAGCCATGTGGTATGGCCAAAAAACAAACAACACCATCAAAGATATCACATAGGAACCAGTTAGGAGAGGGTGATATACTCCACTTTTGAGGATAGCTTTTGGAATAGTCCCTTTTATTTTCCCTTCACTTTTGTTTTCTACTTCACATAGAACAGCAAACACTTAAGCTCTAATTCACTTGTTAAGCCTCTCCCCAGAGTTGTGGTTTCCTTGTTAAATTGCAAATTGCCCAGCTAATGCTAAGAAGGTAAGTTCAATTAAATCAGAAGCAGGAGTCTCCTTCTCCAGGGCTGTGTATCATTCCCTACTCGTCTGCCAGGGAAGACGTGGTGCCCTGGGTTGGGGGTGAGAGGTGGACGACTCATCGGCACCTGTTACCCTCAGTTTCTCCGATGACAGGATAGATACATGAGAGCCCCCAAAGAACCTAGAAGACCTCCTATTGCATGATTTGGTTAGAGTGAGGTTGTGAGACCCCAGGTGCCTCGAAAAGCCCACCCACGTCCTCTGGAGAGAGCAGTGACAACTGTCGAGTCCTGGCCACCCCCTTCTTCATGGATGAAGGACAGAGGATGTGTGAGGTCCACCTCCCCTTGTTCCTCCACCCCCACCAGCTTCCACTTTGCTACACACTAGCCAGAGCACACTGCCTTACAAATGCAGAGGGCTCCTACTTGTTAAATGTTACCTGAGTCTCCCTGAGCCCCGCACTTCCCTCCCGTACCTGGGGTCTCTCTCTCCTCCCTCCCACAGGGCAGGGAGCAGCCAGGGTGCAAGGAAGCAGTGCACACAGATGGCCTAGGACTCTTCTGCTGCCATAAGGGCAGCTGGAGTTGAGAATCAGCTCTGTGTCCCACGCCTACTCCCCAGCAACATCTTGGCATGGCACAAACCCCTGGAGCCTGGCCGTGACCCTGCGGGAAGAGAGAGAACCCCAGTGGAATGGGGTCTCGAAATAAAAATGAAGTTCATGCATGCCTGGGTTAATGGAGTGAGAGTCATTCCCATTGTCCACATGCTTCTCGGTCTGTCTGGAATGTTCCCCCACCCACATACCAAGTGCAGATACTCACACAAACACACACACACACACTCTCTCTCTCACACACACACACACAAACACACACACACTCTTTCTGTCTCACACACACACACACACACACTCTGTCTCTCTCTCACACACACACACGGTTTGCCTGGATCACGCCTACTCACCTGCTCTCCATTCAAACCTCACAGTTTCCATCTGATCTCCTTCAGAAACCCTTTCCCGGCAGATCCCACCCCTTACTCCCACACCACCGGATTGGGTTGATCTGCGGTAATTTGCTTGCTTCTCCATCACCTTCAGTAAACCCTTAGCTTCTCAAGGGCAGGAGAAATATCTAGTTCATTTCTTTAAGCATTTAATTTGTGTCTTTTTGACTGCACTGACTCTCCGTGGCTGCGGGTGGGCTCTCTCTAGCTGTGCGAGCGGGGGTAACTCTTTTCCCAGTTGTGGCGAGCAGGCTTCTCACTGCAGCGGCTTCTCTTGCGGCAGAGCACGGGCTCCAGGCGCACAGGCTCAGTAGTTGTGGCTCACGGGTTTAGCTGCTCCCTGGTACGTGGGATCCTCCCAGACCAGGGATAGAACCTGTGTCCCCTGCTTTGGCAGGCGTATTCTTAACCACTGGACCACCAGGGAAGCCCCTCTAGTTCATCTTTTCCCCAGGATGCTCAGAACAGCGCCCAGCTCCTGGTAGACGCCCCACAGACGCTTCTTCACTCTAACAAAAGACTGCCTGGCGGGAGAGGAAGGCCGGCCTGGGGGAGGTCAGGCCATGCCTGGGGCACCGTGGCTCCTCTGGGAATGCTTTCTGAAACTTTCTTGCCTCCTACCCGCTCAATGGGTCCCACTTTTCCCCTGCCTCCTTTCTGGGAAGATTCTCCACAGAAAGGCAGAGTCAGGTAAGCACCAGAGGCATGCAGGGAGGACGGTGGAATTTGGGAGACAGGGCGGGAGCACTATGGATGGGAGAGGAAGGCAGGAAGTTAGTCCTTTTGATGGTGCCTGGGAGATACAAGTGGAGGAATCACACTGTGTTGACACTGCTTTTTCTGTTTATTGGACTCTGGTCTTGATCTCACAGCAGTTTTCTCAGGCTGGGCCAGGTGGGCCACAGCTCTGTAGGCAAGACATCCTTGAGGAACCACCGCAGAGAGCTCTTGCCCCTTCCCTCACTCTCCTCCCAAATCAGCAGAAGGGAAGAAAGATTCTCTTTCCTGGTCTGCACAGCCCTTCATGTTTTAGATCTGTGTTAGCTTTCCATTCAATAAAGTTTTCTTGCTGTTGCTCAGTCGCTCAGTCGTGTCTGACTCTTTTCGACCCCATGGACTGCAGCACACCAGGCTTCCCTGTCCTTCACCATCTCCTGGAGCTTGCTCAGATTCACGTCCACTGAGTCGGTGATGCCGTGCAACCATCTCACCCCCTGTCGCCCCCTTCTCCTGCCCTCAGTCTTTCCCAGCTTTCTTGAGCCCCCATATATCCCAGCTGCGGAAGGCCCTTTACTTTCTCAGGCTCTTCATCTGCAAAATGCTGCCTCTGATGCACTTCCCTTGGTCCCCGACGTGGGCAGCTCTGACCCTATTTCCCTGGCCAGGCTTCTTTCCGTTTATGTTGGAAACAGCCTCAGCCTTCCCCAGGGGAGCCACCCACCTGACCCCACCCTACCCCACCACATCTGCGTGGATCCAGCTGGCTGATCTCCATGCTGCGGCTGAGAGCCGTGCACACGGCCTGGCCCACGAGTGCCTTCCACTTCCTCTAACCTCGCCCCACAAGATTCACTGTCCCCACAGCAGTTGGAGGGATTTTTCTTAAAACATAAACCAGATTATATAATCCCTCTGCTTAAAATCCTTCAAGGGTCTCCTAGAAAGCCCAAAGCCCCTTAGAGGGGGCCCACAAGGCTTTGCCAAGTCAAAGTTTCAGCCTGAACATCATTTACTCTGAATACCCCTCATGACCACGCTATGTGGATTTTTGTGTATTTCCATAGCATTTATCACGTTCCGTCCGTTCGCTCTCTCTCCCTCACCCTATTGAAGGTGAGGGAAGCAGAGATACTCTGTCTCATTCACTTTGTTCCCCTGGCACCTGGCTCATGGTAGGTGTTCAGTCAATCTGCAAAGAGGGCTCTTGACAGTGACCTGATCTGAGGAAGAGCCAGGCAGACAGAGGTGCGGGGCTCCCTCAGGGGTCCAGGGGAGGCAGGTGGGCTGCACTCAGGGGACTTGGGGCCAGCAGACACAAATGGACAGGGGGAGGGTGTGTTTTAGGGGCAGAGATAACAGAATGTGCTGATAGATTGGGGAAATCTATCAGGATAGATAGAAGGAGGGAATCAAGAATGACTCCTAAGTTTCCAACTGGAGCAGTTGTGTTGATGGTGGTGCTGGTAAATGTGGGCTGAGAGGGCAAGTTTTAGCGGGGAGCCTACGCTTTATGTTTGAGATGTACACATTATGAGCTGTCTGTGACACATTCAAGAGGCGGTTTGGCCCAGGCAGATGGATGTATGAATCCAGCCAGAGCTGGGGCAACAGTCTAGATTTGAAATATAAACAGAAGGTGCTTAAAATCATGAGATTGTATGGGCTCAGCTGGAGAGAAAGAGGGAGCTCAGCACCACACTTGGGGATCCCCAAGATCTGAGAGCAGCAGCCAGTGGAGAACCAGGCTGGTGTGGTGTCCTGAGCTGAGCAGAACTTCTCAAGAAGAGACGTGAACTGCCACAATGCTGCTAGAAGGTTCTGATGGTGAGAACAGGGAAGGGTGGGGATGGGCCTAGGGAACTTGGAAAGAACGATTTCTATGGAATGGTGGACACAGATGTCTGATGACAGTGTCGTGGAAAGTGACCGGGGAAGGGAAGATGAAACCGTGCAACCAATCTTTCTGCAAGTTTGGTTGTAAAGGTGAGTAGAGAAATGGAGTAGCTGGGCACGTACGGTGTCTGAACTGTTGACTGTGGGATGGATTGATTTGTTTTAATCATAGGAGAGGTTGGCAGTTGAGAGTTTTTTGTGACCCAGGACTAGTCTGTGCACTGCCAAATGTTAATGTCCTTGGCTCCTCCCAGTACGGACCAGTAGAGCCCCTCAAGGTGACAACAAAAACCATCCCTTTCATTTCCAAAAGCCCCCTCGTGTGTAATTGTCACACCAAACACAGCCAGGAGCCAGTGCTGTAGCACAGAGGTAGGCAACTTGGATCCATGAAGGGCCAGATAGTAGAATTTTTCAGCATTACAGGCCATCAGGTCTCTGTCACAACTTTTAAACTCGGCTGCTCTAGTGCAGGAGCAGCCATTGATGTACCGAACAGATAGGTCTGACTATGCCAATAAAACCTTATTTACAAGTGCAGTTAGCAGACCAAGCTTGGCCCTGGAGCTGGGGTTTGTGGATCCCTGCCCTGGCATGGCTGCATGCTGGTGGGGACCAGTTAAAGAAGGCATCTGTGGTGCTGATGAAAGAAAAAGCCAAATAAGTCTCCTGAAAAAGATGGAGGGGATTTAGAACCCAAAACGTGTGGTTGGGATGGTGGGGAGAACTTTTGCCGCTGTGGGTCAGATGCAAGGAGGTGGGAGGTGTGATGGGGGCAGTGTGAGGTCTGCCCCAGAGACACCTGTTACTCTGCGAAACGAGCTGAGGTCACCAGCTGAGCGTGTGGGAGATGTCAGGGCTTTGAGGAAAGAGACCCAGGAAAACTGCGCTTTTGGGATGGAGACGGAAACTTCTACAGAACCACGGTGGTGTAGCAGGGAAGGACCTCCTGACTGCTTGGATCATAACGCTGAACTGAAAGTGGCCTCAGTGAGCTGGGCATTGGGACCGATCCACTGCTCAGGGATGGGTCTGCAGAAGCCAAGTGTTGGGTTCATCAGGGTCCGGGTTTTGCCAGGCAAGCAAGCTGGAGAGGAGGGGGGCGTTTATAAGTGAGTTAATGATGGGCCCTGAAATCTAAGCTGGAGGAGGAGGAAGGAGCAATGGGGAGGGTGAAAGTGAGAACAGACAGGGGTTCTTGGGTGCGTAAGCTGGTGTCCGGGAGCTGGGCATTTTGGACCTGAGGGATCAAAGGAGCCGCGGTTTCTGAAACCAGAGTCCAGGGCTGCAGTGGGGTAGGTGGCTGAGGTGCAGGGATGGGAAGTTCACCGGACTTGGAGGGGTGAGCATGCAGAGCCTGGGGTCTGGAAGGGTCACCCACTCCCATGAGCATCAGAGTCCCTTCAAGTGACCTCAGTCATTGTGAATTAGGGGCGTCCAGGGGACTGGCGAAGGCAACCCTGAGGCAGGAGAGGATGACAGGGTCAGGTGGCAGAGTCTCCACGGAGGAGGAGGAGTCAGGAGTATATGAATCCACCCCCGGGCTCCTGGGCACCACTGGCGTGTGGCGGAAACATGTTCCACCTGAGGTGCCTAGAGGGTACCGCGTCCCAGCAGGCAGGAGGGAAGGGACAGCTCAGAGCAGCTGCCAGCCAGCTGGGTGCAGAGGCAGGCTCGAGGACCTCAGAGAGAACAGGAGATGGGGCGGGGCGCGGGGAGTGCGTGAGCTTACGTGTCTGCTTGTGTCAGTGAATGTGAGTGAGTGATCGTGGGTGGTAAGCATGCATGTGAATGTGTCGAGGGTGGATGGTGTCGGGTGTGAGTGTGTGTGTGAGCACAGATGCTTGTGTGAGCATCAGGGGGGGAATGTGTGTGAATGAATGTTCATGGATGAGTGTGTATATGTGAGCATGGGTGTGTATTTGTGTGGGGGTAGGGGTGTGGAGTCTGGATGAATGTGAAAGTGAACACGTATGGGTGTGAGAGGGTGAGTGTGGATGTATTCAGTGTGAGTGTGTGTGTGGGGGGTGTAGTGAAAGTGTGTGTGTGTGTGTGAGAATGTGTGGGTGAGGAAATGGAGAGGATGGGATAAATTTTTGTAATATTGTTGA
>NW_011494873.1:1598270-1618567 GCF_000754665.1 Bison bison bison
GAAGGCCTGTGAGTGTGGATGTGTGTAGGTGTGTGTAAACGGGAGAGAGGGTTGGTTTGCTTACTGTATGGGGTGGGGAGGAAGGGAGGAGGCGGGAGGGGGAAGAGGGCAGATGGACAGGGTCGGGTCAGCTGAGGTGCTGAACAGGGCGGGACAGGGCTGAGGGAAGGTCTGGGATGGCTGAGGTGGGAGGGGTCCTCCTGAGGGTCTGGGTCGGAGGGGATGTCTCACCTTGCTCAACTCCTATGACCCCAAGTGAGTGGTGGTTTCTACGGCAACTGCTCCTCAGGCTCCCATGCCCTGTATTCGCATTGTCAAAATCGCTACTGAATGTCTTTATCATCAAGTCTTTCTCTTGATTCCATTGATTAGATGACTTATTCATCACTCCCTGTAAATGAGCATTTTGATTTTATGCAGTTTTTCCATTATTAACAGCACTGTCATGTAGGTCCTTGAAGCCTTTCACTCATCTCACAACCGCTTCCACAGGATAAGTTCCTTGAAGAGGAATTGTTCGGTCAAAAAGTATGTAAAGATCTAAGTCATTGGATCTGTGCTGCCAAAATGCTTTCTGTAAAGACTGAAACAGTTTACAACTTCAGCAGCCCTATGGGAATATACACTTCCTTGTAACCTCAGTAACTCTGAGTATTTTTCATCTTTGATTAATTAGATCTTTAAATATATGGCATTTCATTACTGTTGCAATATGCTGTTATTTCTTTATTGGCAAGCACACGCATTTTATTATTTGAGTATGGGCACTCTTATCATGAATTGCTTTTCCTTATCCTTTGGGGATTTTTTGGCAAAGTGTTATTGGTTAGGTAAGAATGCTAGTAAAATAACAGTCCTTTGCTGGTTGTATATGTTGAAAATGCTTCTCCTTGATTATTTGACTTTGAATTAAAAACCTTTTTGGCGGTTTTTAATAGAAGAAAAAAATCTAATTGGTGTAGTCAAAGCTATCAATCTTTTCCTTTGTTTTTTGCCTTTGGTGTGAAGCTTTAGCTTTCCAACTCAAAAATTATGTAAATATCACCTACATTATCTTCTAGTACATTTATACTGTAAGGCGATGGCACCCTACTCTAGTACTCTTGCGTGGAAAATTTCATGGACGGAGGAGCCTGGTGTGCTGCAGTCCATGGGGTCACGAAGAGTTGACATGACTGAGCGACTTCACTTTCACTTTTTACTTTCACTCATTGGAGAAGGAAATGGCAACCCACTCCAGTGTTCTTGCCTGGAGAATCCCACAGAGTCGGACACGACTGACGCAACTTAGCAACAACAACATTTAGATAATTGAATCATCTAGAATTTATTTTGCTTTAACTCTTGAAGTACAAATCTGACTTTACCTTTCTTCTCTTTTCTTCTTTGTTTTTGGATGCATTGGGTCTTAGTTGCAGCATGAGGGATCTTGCGGTATAGCATGTGGCTTCTCAAGTTGGGGCACGTGGGCTCAGTAGCTGTGGCGCACAGGCGTTGCTTCCCCATGGCATGTGGGATCCTAGTTCCCTGACCAGGGATTGAACCTGTGTCCCCTGCATTGGAAGGCAGATTCTTAACCACTGGACCACCAGGGAAATCCGTAACTTTGCCCTTCAGAGTGATTTTTCACATCCCCCCTACTTCTTTGCTGCCTTCAATCACTTGTCCAATAACCGTTTGCCGAGCAGCTGCTATGTGCCGGCTTCATTCTTGCCTATGCACAGTAGTTGTCTTGGAAACTTCCTGGGAGCTCCTATAAGACAGAATCTTCATTTACTGATTGTGTTTTCCCTTAATGTCTTCTTTAAAGGCCCTCCCTCCAAATTCAGTCACATTCATATTGAATACCTGGGGTTAGTGGAAGCAATTTTCAGAGAAATAGTAGCTGAAACTTTACAGGCATTATGAAAGACCTCAAGCCAAAGTTTCAAGAAATGCCAAGAACCTCCAAGCAAAACAAATACAAACTCACTGAGGCAAGTCACAGAAAAATCACTGAAAATCAAAGAGGGACTCTTATAAGTAACGAGAGGGAAGAAAGATATGTTTGTGTCAAAAGAGTATTCAGTTGACAGCTAACTTCTCAAGAGTCATGATAGAAATAGAAGACAATGAAATGTCTTAAGAGAGGTGAACTGTTTTTAAAAAGCTGCAGCTTGGGATTTGACACGCTATGGTTATTACCTTCCAAAATGAAGACAAAACTTTGGAGAGGAGACCAAACTACTAATTTTCACCAGTAGACCCCCAGTAAAGGATTTCCCCCCTTTTTTGGCCATGCTTTGCAGCATGCAGGATCTTAGTTACCTGACCAAGGATTGAACCCATGCCCCCTGCAGTGGAAACACAGAGTTTTAACCACTGGGCAGCCAGGCGAGTGAAGGAATTATTAAAGGAATTTCTTCAGGCAGAAAGAAGATAAGTTCAGACAGAAGTATCAGAGGAAGAAAAAAACACATGGAAAAGGTAATTATAGGCTTTATGTAAATAAAGATAGGTTATATACAACAAGAATGATGTTTCATGGAATTTTTAATATATGTAGAGTTAAGATATCTCTGACAACAGTAGCATACAAAGCATGACAGAAAATGCAGTTACAGAGCTCCAAAGTCTTTGCATTGTCCAAGGTGGCAAAAACACTAATTAATATTAGACTTGATTAAGTATGGTACATATTGCAATCATTATGATAACCACCAAAAACATAGTAATAAAATATTACTAAGAGATTATCAGACACACAATGGAGTAATAAAAAGTATTTAATTCAGGGGACTTCCCTGGTGGTCCAGTGGTTAAGATTATGCTCTTCCGATGCAGGGGGTACAGGTTCGATCCTTGGCTGGTGAACTGAGATCCAACATGCTACACCCTGCATCAGCCCTCTCCCCAAAAATATTTAATTCAAGAGAAGATTATTATGCCCTCCAAAAATAATATGTTGAGTCTAACTCTCAGTGGCTCAGAGTTTGACTTTGTTTGAAAACAGTCTTTGCTGATGCAATTAGTAGGTAAGACAGACTGGAGTAGAACGGGCCCTTAATCCAATAAGACTGGTGTCTTTATAAGAAGATGACCATGTAGCAAACCAGTCAGTCCTAAAGGAAATCAACCCTTAAAATTCATTGGAAGGACTGCTGTTGAAGCTGAAGCTCCAATGCTTTGGCCACCTGATGCAAAGAACCAAGAAACTGGAAAAGACCTTGATGCTGGAAATGATTGAAAACAAAAGACGAAGGGAGCAGCAGAGGATGAGATGGTTAGATAGCATCACCAGCCAGTTCACTGGACAGGAATCTGAGCAAACCCCAGGACATGGTGAAGGACAGAGGAGCCGGGCGTGCTGCAGTCCACGGGGTCACAAAGAGTCAGACACAGCTTAGCGGCTGCACAACAACAACATAAAGACACGGAGACCCAGAAAAACACCAGATGAGTACGAAGGCAGACTGGAAGGACGTTTACAAGTCAAGCGGTGCGAAGCCTTGCTGGCCATTACCGGAAGCTAGGAGAGAGGCATGGGGGAGGGGGCCTCCTTTAGCGCCTCCCGCAGGAAACAATGATGCTGATGACACCCTGCTTTTTCAGAAGGCTTCCTGAACTCTGAGAGAATAGATCTCTATTGTTTTAAACCATTCAGTCTGTGGCACTTAGTCATGGCTGCCCTAGAAAACAAAGGCAAAACAAACAAAAAGAAGAAACATAGAATAGGTGGAAAAAATGAAAACCACACACTACTGCGGCAGACATAAACTCAGCTCAAGTTATACAATCAACACAAAGAATATCAGATAGGAAAAAAAAATTTTTTTAACAATTTAAATGTAAGGCTAAGATGAGACTTCCCAGGCAGTCCAGTGGTTAAGACTTTGCCTTCCAATGCAGGGGGTGCCAGTTTGATCTCTGGTTGAGGAGCTGAGAGCCCACGTGCTTTGCAGCCAAAAAATCAAAACATAAAAAAAAGAGAGGCAACACCATAAGAAATTCAGTAAAGGCTTTAAAATGGTCCCCATCAAAAAAAAAAAAAAAGTAAGGTTAAGAAATGTAGAAAATAAAAATATGGAAAGAGAAGCATCATGCAAACAAGAGTCAGAAGTGTAGATGTACTAATATCCCCCAAAAGTAGACTTTAACACAAAGATTACGAGAGAGAGACTGGTTTCATAATGATTAAAGGTTCAGTCTATTAGGAAGCTTAATAGTTCCAGGTCTTCACGTTCTTAATGACGTGATACATAAGGTAAAAGTTGACAGAACTGAGAGAAATGTCAAATCCAGGGACACAGAGAGGAGGAGGAACAGCCACGGCGATGGACCGGCCCGGTGGCCAGCAGACGGCGAGGCTCCAGGTGAGCAGGAAGACACTAGGGTGTGAAGCTCTCCACGAAGTTTCAGAGAAGGGGTGGGATGGAAGGTTGGTCCAGGACGCTGATGCCAAGGACGTAGACGAGCAAAGGGACAGGGGGAGGCGGCTGAACACCGAGACCTCAAACAAGCCAGGCGTTTTGCAAGGAAGTAGAAGGCCTTGAAGAGGCTCGAGGAATCAAGGAAGACATCCACTCCGCTGACTTACCCCAGGATCCGTGAGATTTACAAAATCAAACCACTCCCATTGGACTTCCCTGTTGGTCCAGGGTTAAGACGCTGCCTGTCAATGTAGGGGACAGGCCTTCAATCCCTGGTCCAGGAAGATTCCACCTGCCCTGGACAACTAAGCCTGAAACTCCTGAGCTCATGTGCTTAGAACCCAAGCTCCACAACAAGAGGAGGCCCCGCGGTGGGCAGCCTGAGCTCCACGACGAGGGTGTAGCCCCCGCTCGCTGCAACCAGAGAAAGCCCACGCACAACAACAGAGACCAGTGTAGCCAAAAATAAATTTAAAAAAACAAACACTCCCATTTGAGAGACCTCAGGGAAGAGGCCTCTGCGGGGAAAGGGGTTGGGGGCTGGAAGGATGAAAAGCATGTAGAGTTGCCAGGGGTGTCAGCTGAGCAGGGCACACAGAGGAAGGGCCTGGAACCGGAGGGCCAGGGGAGGAAGCAAACTTTACCGGGATGACCATGTGATGGCAGGGGCGTCAGGGGAGCAGCATCTAAAAGAAACAGGGGGAAAGCCCACAGTGGACTGAGGCCAAGCGGTACCATGGAGGGAGGAGCGCTTGAGTCCAGCAGACAGATACACCTTTCCGGGCCAGGGGCTGACAGATCCAGAGACTCTAGCCCCAGGGCCCTTTCCATCTGTTCCTGTGTGGGCACTCCACCCCACATCCTCAAGCCAGCTTTAATAAGGGCCCTTCTGAGGGTGATCCTGAAACCTTTTCTAGCCCGGGCCACTCTCCGAGCTCTGGACCCTGCAGACACCATCTCCTGGCCAGCTCCTCCGGTCCACGCTCAGGAACCACAATCTGATCCTGGATAGTCCACCACCCTCCCCATGACTCAATCTATCAATCAATCAAACAGCAACTCCCTGGGCCTCATCTCCTATTCTAGCCAGTTGTGAAGTCCCAGATCATGGGAATCATGTTGGACCCTTTCTCTTTCACCCTTGAGAATTGGAATATTTCCTGCCAGATCAATAAACAAGAATGTCAGAGTCATCAGTGATTCCAGTCCTCCAGGGCAGTCAGGAAGGAGAAGCCCTGTGATCAGTCAGGCTGCAGCCACACCCTACAGGGAGTCCAGAGGAACTCAGGATGCGAAAAACACAGGATACTGACCCCAGATAGCTGAAATGCATATGAAAGGAATGATTTCAGTGAGCCCAGACGCTTGCATCCTCCCATACACAGAAAAGCACTAAAGTCCGTAACTTGAATTAACAAATAATCTGACGTTCAGGCTACCTGCTCTTGTTGAGAAGCTCCTAAGTAACCCGACTCCTCCCTACACCTTCTCGGAACAGTTCCTCAGGGTCACCTGAGATGATGTCTCCCGGGCTTGCAGTCCTAAAAATTCCCCCTGAGTAAAACAACTCGCAACTTTTAGGCTGTTTCTGTTTTCAAGTTGACACCCTCCACACCCATCTCCAATCCGTCAACCAAGCGGGGTTGACCTCACTTCCTAAGTACCCTGGCGGTTTGTCTTGTCTAGTCCCCCCCACCCCCGCCCCGGAGAAGGCAATGGCACCCCACTCCAGTACTCCTGCCTGGAAAATCCCATGGACGGAGGAGCCTGGTGGGCTGCAGTCCATGGGGTCGCCAAGAGTCGGTCACAACTAAGCAACTTCACTTTCACTCTTCATTTTCCTGCACTGGAGAAGGAAATGGCACCCCACTCCAGTGTTCTTGCCTGGAGAATCCCGGGGACGGGGGAGCCTGGTGGGCTGCCGTCTATGGGGTCGCACAGAGTCGGACACGACTGAAGTGATTAGCAGCAGCAGTGGCAGTCCTCCCCCAGAGCTTCCCAGCTCACGTGGCCATCATCCCCCCTCGGGAGGGCTGCAACAGCCCCCCCCCCTCGTCTCCCTGCTTCCACCCCCTACAAGCCATCTTCATCAGAGGCTGGAGTCCCCCTCACTGAGCTTCTGATCCTGCCATGCCACCCCAGAATCCTCCCGTGACAACGACAAATCCGACAGTATTGGCCAGCACTCAGGGGCCCCGCACTGCTCCAGGCGTGTCCCCTGCACAGATGCTCCTGCCCTTCCCAGGAGCCCTGCAAGGGCTGCGTGCTCATCCCAATCATTCAAGGGAGGAGACGGCAGCACAGAGAGCGTCAGCAACCTGCCAAAGGCCACCCGGCTGGCAAAAGCAGAGAGAGGATTCAGACTCGGGCAACTTGGAGCCACAGCCCACACACCTTTAGTCTTGACACCATGCTAATGTACCTAGCACCCAAGAGACCTGCTGGCTGGGGCTCAGAAAGCTCTTTGAGATTCCCCGCCCGCTGCCCCAGCTCTCCTCCCAGCTGTCCGGCTTGGCTGGACTCCTCCAGCCCGTGGCTCCCCAGGCATCCCCAGCTCAGAGCCTTCACACGTGTTGTGTCTTCTGCCCAAATCTCCCCACTGATGCTCACTCCCCCTCCGCCCCCTTCTCCCACTTAACTCCTAGTCAAGCCTCTCAATACTTTGGCCATCTGATGCGAAGAACCCACTCACTGGGAAAGACCCTGATGCTGGAAAAGATTTGAGGGCAGGAGGAGAAGAGGATGAGATGGTTGGATGACATCACCAGTTCAACAGACATGAGTTTGAGCAAGCTCTAGGAGATAGTGAAGGTCAGGGAAGCCTGGCGTGCTGCAGTCCATGGGGTCCCAGAGAGTCCGAAACAACTTCGTGACTGAACAACAAACCTCTCATCCCAGATAGGCCTTGGCTGACTCAGCCACAGGCCAGCGCCTCAGGCACAGGTTCGCATTCCTGGAATGGTTCCTCCATGAATTTTTAACACAAGCTGTATTTCTATGAAAGTGAAAGCCGCTCAGTCCTGTCCGACTCTCGGCGACCCCATGGACTATAAAGTCCACGGAATTCTCCAGGCCAGAATATTGGAGTGGGTAGCCTTTCCCTTCTCCAGGGGATCTTCCCAATCCAGGTCTCCTGCATTGCAGGTGGATTCTTCACCAGCTGAGCCACAAGGGAAGCCCAAACTGAGTTAGCCAAAAGTTGGTTGGACGTTTCCAACACTATTCCGTGTAAAAACCCAGACGACCTCTTTGGCCAACCGAATGCATCCGCGTGGGTATGTAACTTCTGTTCTCCCAGATGGACTGTAACTGCGGCCAAAGCAGCCACCGTGTCTCTAGTAGTCCTAGCGTGTCCCTGCGAGCACGCAGTAGGCGCTCGGAAAATGTCTGTGGTAGGCAGGGAAGAAGAAAGAAAAGAAGGCTGGCCGAGAGGGGATGCCAGGCTGTCTCGCTTTTGCACGCGGACCACTAGAGGGCGCCGTCCCCCCGAGAAACCAACCAGCGGCCTCCGGTCCCCGCGGGGAGAACGGTGGCCTCCCGCAGAAGCACTCGGGGCAGCAGGAAACTCAGACCCGGCTTGACTCCCTTCTCTGCCGCTTCCCCGCGGTGTGAGCAGTGGGCGTTCAGCCCCGGTGTCCCAATCTGTCAAGTGGAGTTGGAGAATCAGCAGCGCCTGCCCCACGGAGCTGGTACTTCCCTCTCACAGACCTCAGGGTGATGGCAAAAGTCCTCGCTGTCCTTGTGGAAACCAGTGCCTAAGAGCCTCAAGGGGGAAAACAGATGTATTTGCCCCGAAACATCTGTGGAAGGGGCCAGCCTGAAAAAGGACTACTGAGTGGACAAGAAAAATGAATGTGTGCATACTCAGTCCTGTCCAACTCTTTCTTCCCGGCCCCATGGACTGCAGCCCAGCAGGCTCCTCCGGGCAAGAAGCGTTCCAAGCAAGAACACTGGAGTGGGTAGCCATTTCTTACTCCAAGGGGATCTTCCTGACCCAGGGACCGAACGCTCATCTCCAGCGACTCCTGGAGTGGCAGGTGGATTCTTTACCACTGTACCACCTGGGAACAATTCTGGTCCCTTCCTCTCCTGTGTCACTCAGACTCGAAGATGTACCTATCGTCGTTCCCTGTTCTTGATGGAAAAGGAATCAGGCACAGCTGTACCTGGTGAGGTGTGGTGAGCCCCTGCTCACCCCCTGCCTGCCAGCCGACCACCCCTCCAGCGGGCCTCTTGTACACGAGCTCTTCTCAAAGTGAGAATGCCGCATGGCCAGCTGCATGGCCGGAGCACATGTTAGAAATCCACACTCTCTGACCACAGCCATACAGCACCCCCGGGACTATCCATCTTCCCAAACTGTCTTAGAGATATGCTCAGTGATTGCTAGTGAAAAATGGAGTGTTTCCTGCCAAATCAGTAAACAAGGATGTCACGGTCATCAGCCCTCTAATGTGAGCTCCTGTTCTTGCCTGGAAAATTCCACACACAGAGGAATGGCAGGCAAGACTGAGCACTTGCCTCAAAATGAGTTTCTGAGCCACAAGGACGCTCCGGTGGGAGAACATCCGACAGCCATCAGGACTCTGACAGCCATCAGGACTGCAAGCCACTCCCCAGGGGCGCTCAGGACGTGAACAGTAGGATACTGGCCCAGGGGAGCGGAGGTGCATATGAAAAGAATGATTTCAGTGAGCCCAGACTCTTGCATTTTCCCATACATAGAAAAGCTCTAAACTCCTTAACTTGGGATATCTGGTTTTCTTCAACACTAATCTTTTGATATTCAGACTACCTGCCCTTTGTTGCAAAACTTCTATATAACCCGGCTCCTCCCCTCGCCTCCTCCAGAGCAGTTCTCTCAGGGTGTCTTGAGATGCTGTCTCTGGACTTGAAGTCCTCAAAATTCACACTGGATAAAACATAACTCTCAACTTTTAGACTGTGAATATTTTTTAAGTCAACAAATAGCTATCATGTAGGTCTTCTGAGATACAGCATGATACCAGGTGAATTATTATTATTTTTTGAGATAACATTGGTTAATAACATTTGCCAACTAAAAAAGATGCATAACTTGAGAGTTGCAAGTTAAGTTTTATTTGGGGCAAAATGAGGACTGCTGCCCGGGAGGCAGCACCTCAGCTCTGAGAGACTGCTCCAAAGCAGCAGTGGGGGAAGGTCATACGGTTTTGGTGAAAGGGGAGTTCAATACCATGAAGTACTCATTTTACAAAAGGTTTTTTCTTTAGGATCTGATGTCACTGTGAAGGGATTTAGTGCTTCTCTAGATATGAGGAGATGCAAGGATCAGTTCAGTTCAGTCGCTCAGTCTTGTCCGACTCCTTGCGACCCTATGGACTGCAGCACACCAAGGCCTCCCTGTCTATCACCAACTCCCAGAGTTTACTCAAACTCATGTCCATTGAGTCAGTGATGCCATCCAGCCATCTCATCCTCTGTCATCCCTTCTCCTCCCGCCTTCAATCTTTCCCAGCATCAGGGTCTTTTCAAATGAGTCAGTTCTTCACATCAGGTGGCCAAAAGATTGGAGTTTCAGCTTCAGCATCAGTCCTTCCAATGAACATTCAGGACTGATTTCCTTTAGAATGGACTGGTTGGATCTCCTTGCAGTCCAAGGTACTCTCAAGAGTCTTCTCCAACATCACAGTTCAAAAGCATCAATTCTTCAGCACGCAGCTTTCTTTATAGTCCAACTCTCATATCCATACATGACCACTGGAAAAACCATAGCCTTGACTAGACGGATCTTTGTTGGCAAAGTAATGTCTCTGCTTTTGAATATGCTATCTAGGTTGGTCATAACTTTTCTTCCAAGGAGTAAGCGTCTTTTAATTTCACGGCTGCAGTCACCATCTGCAGTGATTTTGGGGCCCAAAAAAATAAAGTCTGACACTGTTTCCACTGTTTCCCCATCTATTTGCCATGAACTGATAGGACCAGATGCCATGATCTTTGGATGGATATCATAAAATCTGTTCCTAAAAACATCCAACTATCCAAAGACCTGTCCCACCAGATTCCCTGGAGCAGACTGCCTCACTCCGCCCTGAACTCCCTCAGGGGCTGCTGAAGGTCAACAGCTGCAGCTGTTCGTTCTCCATAGAGGCAGATGACAAATACCTTTGTTGTTCAGTCATTGGTGATGCTCTTGGTAAGTGCCAATTTGTAGTTGACGCGATTATATAAGGTTCACGTGAACAACATCCTAGTTCAGCTTCTGTATACACTATAGCATGCTTGTCACCAAAAATGTACTTTCCAGCATTCACTCACTTTGCCCTCAGCCCCTTCCCTTTCCCCTCTGGTAACTACTGCTCTGTTCTCTCTAGTGTTTGGGTTCAGTTCAGTTCAGTGCAGTTCAGTCGCTCAGTCATGTCCGACTCTTTGTGACCCCATGGACTGCAGCACGCCAGGCCTCCCCATCCGTCACCAACTCTTGGAGCCTGCTCAGACTCATGTGCATGGAGTCAGTGATGCCATCCAACCATCCCATCCTCTGTCTTCCCCTTCTCCTCCTGCCTTCAGTCTTTCCCAACATCAGGGTCTTTTCAAAGGAGTCAGTTCTTCACATCAGGTGGCCAAAGGATTGGAATTTCAGCTTCAGCATCAGTCCTTCCAATGAATATTGATTTCCTTTAGGACTGATTTCCTTTAGAGACTGGTTTGGTCTCCTTGCCGTCCGAGGGACTCTTTGTTTGGCTTGGCTTGCTTATTTTGTTTCTCTTGATTTGTATTTGTGTTTGTGTTCCTCCATCTGACATATCACTTAGCATAATACCCACAAGGTCCATCCACGTTACTCCAAATAGCAAGATTTCCTCTTTTTATGATGAAATAATATTATGTTGTGTACACACACACTTCTTGAACTATTCATCTATCAACAGGCATTCAGGTTATTTCCATATTTGGTTATTGGAAATAATGCGGCTGTGAATGTGAGAATGCATGTATCTTTTTGAAGCAGGGTTTTCCTACTCTTCAGATGGACACTCAGAAGTGGAATTGCTGGATCATATGGTAGTTTTATTTTCAGCTTTATGAGGAATCTCCACACTGTTTTCCATGGTGGCTGCACCAATTTTCATTCCCACCAACTTATAGGAGTGTTTCCTTTTCTTCACATTCTCTCCAGCACTTACTGTTGCTTGCCTTTTTGATGACAGCCATTCTGATAGTCATGAGATGGTACTTCATTGTACTTTTTATTACCACTTTCCTCCTATTTAGTGATGTTGAACATCTTTTCGTGTGCCTATTGGCTGTCTGTATGTTTTTATTGGAAAAAAATTTCTATTCAGATCCTCTGTCCCCTTTCCCAAATGAGATTTTTAACCTAGCCTGAGAAACGCTCAGCTGGAAGAAGCACAAGCTGGAATCAAGATTGCCGGGAGAAATATCAATAACCTCAGATATGCAGATGACACCACCCTTATGGCAGAAAGTGAACAGGAACTCAAAAGCCTCTTGATGAAAGTGAAAGAGGAGAGTGAAAAGGTTGGCTTAAAGCTCAACATTCAGAAAACGAAGATCATGGCATCTGGTCCCATCACTTCATGGGAAATAGATGGGGAAACAGTGGAAACAGTGTCAGACTTTACTTTTGGGGCTCCAAAATCACTACAGATGGTGACTGCAGCCATGAAATTAAAAGACGCTTACTCCTTGGAAGAAAAGTTATGACCAACCTAGACAGCATATTCAAAAGCAGAGATATTACTTTGTCAACAAAGGTCTGTCTAGTCAAGGCTATGGTTTTTCCAGTGGTATGGATGTGAGAGTTGGACTGTGAAGAAAGCTGAGTGCCGAAGAATTGATGCTTTTGAACTGTGGTGTTGGAGAAGACTCTTGAGAGTCCCTTGGACTGCAAGGAGATCCAACCAGTCCATCCTAAAGGAGATCAGTCTTGGGTGTTCATTGGAAGGACTGATGCTGAAGCTGAAACTCCAGTACTTTGGCCACCTCATGCAAAGAGTTGACTCATTGGAAAAGACTCTGATGCTGGGAGGGATTGGGGGCAGGAGGAGAAGGGGACGACAGAGGATGAGATGGCTGGATGGCATCACCGACTCGATGGACATGAGTTTGGGTAAACTCTGGGAGTTGGTGATGGACAAGGAGGCCTGGAGTGCTGTGATTCATGGGGTTGCAAAGAGTCGGACACGACCAAGCGACTGAACTGAACTGAAAGTCCTATATTAAGGTTAACCTTGAATGACCCACAATGACTTCCCTTTGTGCCATAGGGATAATATTCTTCCTCCATAAAATCAGTGATCAGGTGTGGCTAAAGGTACACAATAAGCCCCCGACTCTTTGCGATCCCATGACCATGGGATTCTCCAGGCAAGAATACTGGAGTGGGTTGCCATTTCCTTCTCCAGAGGATCTTCCAGACACAGGGATCGAACCTAGGTCTCCCGCACTGTGGGCAGACTCTTTACTGTCTGAGCCACCAGGAGCTCACACAATAAGCCTAAAGTTCCCCTTTTAGGAATCTGGAGAATTTGTACTTTGAGTTGAAGGAATTATGGAGAAAATGAGACGGCTTGACACACACACAAAAAAGGCCAAAAACAAACAAGCAAAAATGCATGTTTTGAGGTCCCACCTGGAACTCCCGACCAGAGACTGGGGCTGGGCCTGGCAACAGGGTCTGAATGCCCTCTGGGGTGAGACCTCCAGGCTGCTGCAGCCTGGCCTCAGGCGTGGGCAACAAACCTGCTTTGTTTATCTACTTTGTTTTGTTCCCTCCTTTGAAGGGAGGGAAGGACCCTGAGGAAGGAAGCGCAGAGGGGCCGCTTTGGGACCCCAGGAGAGAGGAGCAGGAAGTCGAGGCGGCGCCTGGCTGCCAGGAACCCTGAGGGGGCAGGACCCACCAGCTGGAAACCTCCCCGCCGCAGCAGGTCTTACAGTTTTGTGACCACTGGGACCACTCCGACAGCCCTGGGGGCTGTGGAGGGCTGGGAAGGAGGTGCTCAGATGCCCCAGGGAAATCGCTAGGCACGACTACCATGCCGCTGCCCTGCATTTGCAGCTTGGGCCCAGGAAGCTGCCTTGGGAAGAGGCCTCAGGTCATTTCTCTGTCCTGTGGCCTGGGCATCTCTGGCATGGAAAGTTTCGGACCCACCAGGCCTGTGCCCCTCACTGGTGCTGTGATATGACCGACACTCCATCTCCTCTTCCATCTGCGGACTCCTCCTGTATAAATTGCGGTCGTGGTGAAAACGAGAGAGCAGTATCAGTATACCAAGGGTGGCTCCGGACGCTCAAAGCAGCAAAGCTGGCTGGGGCGGCGGGGCAGCAGGAGGAAAGGGCAGCATGTCATCCTCACAGCATGGATTTTTGTCCCTGGGGTAAAGGGGAGCCATGAAAGGGATTAGCCCAGGAGACACACGATCGAATTTGCATTTGCCAGCGTGGTGCTGGCAGAGGCTGAGACGGGGAGGAGGCTGCATCCACCGGGGCTCCTGGGACCAGCTCCAGGCCACACACCCAGGGTCCACATGCCTGCCCTGCCCACTCCCCACTGCTGCAGACCCACTTAACTCACCCTGCCAATGCCTTAGTTTCCTCACCTGTTAAATTAAAATAAGAGGATTATGAGAATTAAATGAGAGACAAAGCACAAGGCCAGAGTAAGTGCTTAACCCAGGGTGGCCATAACTCTTCATCAGTAAAAACCGTCATTTTATGCAGAGTACATCATGTGAGATGCCGGGTTGGATGAAGCCAAAGCTGGAATCAAGATTGTTGGGAGAAATATCAACAACCTCAGATATGTAGATGAAACCACTCTGATGGCAGAAAGCGAAGAAAAACTAAAGAGCCTCTTGATAAAGGTGAAAGAAGAGAGTGAAAAAGTTGGCTTAAAGCTCAACATTCAAAAAACTAAGATCATGGCATCTGACACCATCACTTCATGCAAATAGATGGGGGAAAAGTGGAAACAGTGACAGATTTTATTTTCTTGGGTTCCAAAATCACTGCAGCCACAAAATTAAAGGACACTGGCTCCTTGGAAGAGAAACTATGACCAGCCTAGACAGCATATTAAAAACCAGAGACATCACTTTACCAACAAAGGTCTATCTAGTCAAAGCTATGGTTTTTCCAGTAGTCATGTATGGATGTGAGAGTTGGACCGTAAGGAAGGCTCAGTGCTGGAAATTTTATGCTTTTAAATTGTGGTGCCAGAGAAGACTTTTTCTGTTTTCATTCAGAAAGGCCACTTTATTGATGGAGGTAAAACTGAAAGGTGTTCTCCACAGCCCTCCCTCACTCATGTCAGTGGCTTCACTGGGGCCTTGGACTTCAAGATCCAACCAGTCAATCCTAAAGGAAGTCAACCCTGAATATTCACTGGAAAGACTGATGCTGAAACTGAAGCTCAAACACTTTGGCCACCTGATGCAAAGACCTGACTCATTGGAAAAGACCCTGATGCTGGGAAAGACTCAAAGTGGGAGGAGAAGGGGAAGACAGAGGACGGGGTAGTTGGATGGTATCACCAACTCAATGGACATGGATTTGAGCAAACTCTGGGAAATGGTGAAGGACAGGGAAGGCTGGCATAACCATGGGGTTACCATGAATCAAACATGACTTAGTATCTGAACAAGGAAAGAGTCATAATCAATGAATGCAGGAGTTTGTGAAGACCAAAAAGGATGAAGTCACTGAAGGCCCTTGTGAGTGCCTGAGGAACAGCGTGGACCGGAGGACACAGTGTAACAGGACTCCCTGGCCCTCCTTGGGTGCCAGGCTGGGAGCCGATGCCTAGATTGGACTCCCGCCCCTTTCCTCCCTGTGCCCTGGCCCGGTCCACCCACATGACCCAGCTTCCTGTTTGTGATGCCAAGGCTGGTGGGAGGAAATCAGTGCCCCAACCCTGGGGCTGGAGGGCAGGAATGTGGATGTGCTGACGTCAAAGCGTGTCCTAGTTCTAGGGAAGTCGGGATGGGAAGGGCTTCCTGCAGCTTCGCCTTTGATCCCATGGCTGCACTGGAGATGTGAGCCAGCCCAGAGGGAGTCCAGCCACAACAGCAGGTTTTTTTTCTGATGGACACCCCTGTAGGCAAGTCAGGGTCCTACCCCCACACAGCTGCATGGTGCAAGGAAATCACCTCCTCCTCTCAGGCTCAGCTTCCCTAGGTATAAAGGTCTATAAGTGTCCATTGCAAAGCCTCCTTCACTCCTGGGACACATATTAGGGGACCCAGCCTGACCTGGAAGGACTGATGCTGAAGTTGAAGCTCCAGTACTTTGGCCACCTGAGGAGAAGAACCAACTCATTGGAAAGGACCTTGATGCTGGGAAAGATTGAGGGCAGGAGAAGAAGAGGGCGACAGAGGATGAGATGGTTGGATGGCATCATGGACTCACTGGACATGAGTTTGAGCGAACTGGGAGATGGTGAAGGTCAGGGAAGATTGGCATGTTGCAGTCCATGGGGTTGCAGAGAGTTGGACATGACTTGGAGACTGAAGTCTCCTGGCTGAAGCCTGACGTGGCTGATGGTGGGGGTAGGAAAGGAGGCCCTGAAGCCAGCAGACTGTGGCCCAAAGCATTTCTGGAGGTGGCTGCAAGGGAGTTTTCCCAGCATCAGGCCTGTGACTCAGGCTGAAGCCTGACCCAGGCACTTCCTGGCCCAGTGACTCAGTTTCCCCAGCTCTGCAGAGACATAATATACCTCTTCTCAGCCATGCAAAGGCAGTGAGGCATGGCTGATATGTGTCCATCTGTGGGGGTCCTTCATAATATCATCTATCAAGCACTTGCCATGCCCTCAGAGATTTACGTGTTTTCAATCGATTCCAAATTTAGTCCTAAGAGATAGAGACTGGGATTGCTTCCATTTTACAAAAGGGTAAACTGAAGCTTCCCTGGTGGCTCAGTGGTAAAGAACCTGCCTGCCACCGCAGGAGCTGAGTTGTGCTTGGTCGCCCAGTCGTGTCTGAGTCTTTACGACTCCATGGACTGTAGATGACCAGGTTCCTCTGTCCATGGGGATTCTCCAGACAAGAATACTGAATACTCCATGCCTTCCTCCAGGGGATCTTCCCAAACTGGGGATCAAACCCAGGTATCCTGCACTGTGGGAGACCATCTGAGCCACCAGGGAAGCCCAAGAATACTGGAGTGGGTAGCCTATCCCTTCTCCAGGGGAACTTCCCAAACCAGGAACTGAACTGGGGTCTCTTGCCTGCAGTGCAGGAGATGTGGGTTCAATCCCAGGTCAGGAAGATCCCCTGGAGAAGGAAATGGCAACCCACTCCACTATTATCCGGGAAATCCCATGGACAGAGGAGCCTGGTGGGCTACAGTCGATGGTGTTGCAAAGAGTCAGACACGACTTACTGACTAAACAAAAGCCACAGCAAAGTGAGGCTCAGAGAGGTGAAGGAAGCTGCCCAAACTCACAGAGTTAGACAGTGGCAGAGCCAGAAAAAGAGCACTGTGTATCCCCGACATCAGCAACACACCCCTTTGACCATGGCACGGCCATCATCCCAGAGCACGATGGGCAATCTGCCCCACAGAGGGTCTCCCACCCATTCAGACCTGCAGGCCCCCAGAATGTGAGGAGGTGGCCCGGACCATCCAAACCTGTGTGCAGGTCTGCCGACCCTTCCCCGGGTGATCGCCCGTGTCTCCCTGTGCAGTAGGCTCACCCCTGCCTCACGCTCCCTGGAGCACAAGGGCTCAGGCTCTCCACCCCCGAGTGATGGGAGTGAAAGAGTGCACACCCAGGAGCACTGGGAGATGTCTGAGGAGGCCTCAGAGCAAGGTCTTGGGACAGCATGAGAAACCAGGAGTGAACTTCCCTGGGAAGGGCACAAGGAGTAGTTTCCAGAACCTTCTACCGCCCTCCACTCTGTTCTTCTGCCTTGCCTGCCCACCCTCACACGGCCTCTCTGCCTTTCTCCAGGACACTGCTCAGCCCCACCGTAGGGCCAGGGAACCTGGGAGAGAGTCCAAACTTGGCCGTTACTAGCTGACCGTTTTTCCTTTCTCTGGGTCTCTTTCTTTTTCTGTATAAATACATCAACATAACACCAGCCTCATTTCAAGATTATTGGATATTAAGACATGATGTTTTGAAAGTACCTGGTGCAATGTCTGACATAGAGTAGTCATTTGATAAAATCATAGCTGTTGATACTGCTCTTGGTATGTTTATTAGAGTCCAGACAACAGGAAGAGCTCACTGGGTGTCTGTGAAACCCTTTCCCCAGATGCCCAGTAGGTGGCGGCAGAGACTCCTTGTTAATTGAAATCCCTGGTGAATGACAGCTCTCTGACTGTTCAGGACTGTTAATACCATCAGCAGTTGATTCCTGAGCACCCCAGCAAAGCACCCAGGCCAGGGGCAGTGGGAATAGAGGGGAAGGGCAGGGACTTCTGGCCAGTGGATAGGTCGGGAAGGAGAGTACTGACCACTTCGAAAGAAAGCTTGGTTTCAATTCTGCACATATACCCAAAAGTGGGATGGTGGTAATTCTATTTTTAATTTCTTCTCTCTTTTTTTTCTTTTGCCATGCCTGTGTCATGTGGGATCTTGGTTCCCGCCAGAAACTGAACCCATGCCCCCTGTATCGGAAGCAAGGAGTCTGGACTTCCAAGCAAGTCCCTATGTTTAATTTCTTAAGGCCTCTCCATACTGTTTTCAACAGTTGAGTTCAGTTCAGTTCAGTTGCTCAGTCGTGTCCAACTCTTTGCAACCCCATGGACTGCAGCATGCCAGGCCTCCCTGTCCATCACCAACTCCCAGAGTTTACTCAAACTCATGTCCATTGAGTCGGTGATGCCATCCAGCCATCTCATCCCCTGTCACCCCTTCTCTTTCCGCCTCCAATCTTTCCCAGCATCAGGGTCTTTTCAAATGAGTCAGCTTTTAGCATCAGGTGGCCCAAACACTGGAGTTTCAGCTTTAGCAGCAGTCTTTACAATGAATATTCAGGACTGATTTCCTTTAGGATGGACTTGTTGGATCTCCTTACTGTCCAAGGGCCTCTCAAGAGTCTTCTCCAGTTCAAAAGCATCAGTTCTTTAGTGCTCAGCTTTCTTTATGGTCCATCTCTCACATCCATACATGACTACTGGAAAAACCATAACTTTGATCAGATGGACCTTTGTTGGCAAAGTAATGTCCCTGCTTTTTAACATGCTATCTAGGTTGGTCATGGCTTTTCTTCCAAGGAGCAAGCATCTTTTAATTTCATGGCTGCAGTCACCATCTGCAGTGATTTTGGAGCTCCCAAAATAAAGTCTGCCACTGTTTCCACTGTTTCCCCATCTATTTGCCATGAAGTGATGGGACCAGATGCCATGATCTTAGTTTTTTGAATTTTAAACAGCTTTTTCACTCTCCTCTTTCACTTTCATCAAGAGGCTCTTTAGTTTTTCTTCACTTTCTGCCATTAGAGTGGTATCATCTGCATATCTGAGGTTATTGATATTTCTCCTGGCAATCTTGATTCCAGCTTGTGCTTCATCCAGCCCGGCGTTTCTCAGTCCGGTTTTCAACAACAGCTACACCATTTTGCATTCCTACAAACAATGCACAGAGGTAGCTACACCATTTTGCATTCCTACAAACAATGCACAGAGGTTCCCGTTTCTGCTCATTCTCACCAGCACGCGTTTTCTTTTTGCATTTGTTTTGTTTTGTTAATAATAGCCATCCTGACAGGTGTGAGGTTCTGATGATTTAGTGATACTAAGCATCTTTTCCTATACCAGTTGGCCATTCGTAAGTCTTCTTTGGAGAAATGTGCATTCAATTCCTTAGCCCATTTTTAAACTGGATTAGTAGTTTGAGTTCTAGAAGTTTCTTATGTCTTTCAGATATATCCTTTATCAGATCAGTGGTTTGTAAATATTCTCTCCCATTCTGTAGGATGCCTTCTCGTTCAGTTCATTGTGTCCTTTGCTTTACAGAAATGTTTAGTCTGATGATCACTGTAGCACTATACACAGTAGCCAAGGTGTCGAAGCAACCTAAGTGTCCATGGACAGAAGAACGGAGAAAGAAGATGTGGTGCGTACATACAGTGAGGCCTCACTCAGCCTTGGGGAAGAAGGAAATCTTGCAATCTGCAACGCCTTGGATGAACCTGGAGGACACTGTGCCAAGTGAAATAAGCCAACCACAGGAGGACAAATACCGCATGAGTCCACTCGTGTGAGGTCTTTAGGGGAGTCAGATTCTCAGAAACAGAGAGTAGAAGGGTGGGTGCCAGGGCCTGAGGACCAGGGCAAGAAGAGTTGCTAATCAAGGTATCTACCCTGATGAGCTGCTGTCTATGGGGTCGCACAGAGTCGGACACGACTGAAGCGACTTAGCAGTAGCAGCAGCATACCACGTTTCAGGATGAGTGAGTTCTAGGGGTCTGTGTACAGCCTGTGTGTGCAGCTGACACTGCTTAGTGCACTGTGCACTTCAAAATCTCTGAGGACAGTAGATCTCAAGTGTTTTGTGTTTTTTTTCAAATTTTTTTCTATATTGGAGTATAGTTGATTAACAGTGTATTCTTTTCAGTTCAGTTCAGTCGCTCAGTCATGTCTGACTCTTTGCGACCCCATGAATTGCAGCACGCCAGGCCTCCCTGTCCATCACCAACTCCCAGAGTTCACTGAGACTCACACCCATCGAGTCAGTGATGCCATCCAGCCATCTCATCCTCTGTCGTCCCCTTCTCCTCCTACCCCCAATCCCTCCCAGCATCAGAGTCTTTTCCAGTGAGTCAACTCTTCGCATGAGGTGGCCAAAGTACTGGAGTTTCAGCTTTAGCATCATTCCTTCCAAAGAAATCCCAGGGCTGATCTCCTTCAGAATGGACTGGTTGGATCTCCTTGCAG
>NW_011494873.1:1618667-1633703 GCF_000754665.1 Bison bison bison
CATGACCACTGGAAAAACCATAGCCTGACTAGACGGACCTTTGTTGGCAAAGTAATGTCTCTGCTTTTGAATATGCTGTCTAGGTTGGTCATAACTTTTCTTCCAAGGAGTAAGCGTCTTTTAATTTCATGGCTGCAGTCACCATCTGCAGTGATTTTGGAGCCCAAAAAAATAAAGTCTGACACTGTTTCCACTGTTTCCCCATCTATTTCCCATGAAATGATGGGACCAGATGCCATGATCTTCGTTTTCTGAATGTTGAGCTTTAAGCCAACTTTTTCACTCTCCACTGTCACTTTCATCAAGAGGCTTTTGAGTTCCTCTTCACTTTCTGCCATAAGGGTGGTGTCATCTGCATATCTGAGGTTATTGATATTTCTCCCGGCAATCTTGATTCCAGCTTGTGCTTCTTCCAGCCCAGCGTTTCTCATGATGTACTCTGCATAGAAGTTAAATAAGCAGGGTGACAATATACAGCCTTGACGTACTCCTTTTCCTATTTGGAACCAGTCTGTTGCTCCATGAATTACTTGTATAAGCAAAATGCATTACTTATACATATTTTTTCAGAGTCTTTTCCCATATTGTGTTGTTCAGTTGCTCACTGATGTCTGACTCTTTGGGACCCACAGACTGCAGCTCACCAGGCTTCCCTGCCCTTCACTGGCTCCTGGAGTTTGCTCAAATGCGTGTCCATTGAGTTGGTGATGCCATCCAACCATGTCACCCCTGTTTCCTTTCGAGGTTATTACAGGTTATTGAGGAGGCTCCCTGTGCTGCACAGTGAGTTCTTGCTGATTATCTGTTTTGTGTATCGTTTGTATGTGTTAGTCCCATACTCCCAGTGCATCCCCCTCCCCCAGCCCCTTTCTAAATTTGCAAGTCTATGTCTGTTTCATAAATAAGTTCATTAGTATCCTTTTTTAGATTCCACATATAAGTGGTATCATATGTTATTTGTCTTTCTTGGTCTGACTTAAGTGTCATCTTAAGTGTTCATACCACAAGAAAATAGTTTGGAAAAAAAAAAAAACAAGGAAGAAAGAAAGTTCAGGTGAAAACCATCACTGAAATCTGAAGGACGGTGGAGAGAAGCAGAGGAGGTTTGGGGCTCCCCAGCCTCCACTGCCCTCTTCTCTCCTTCATCTCTTCTATTCCTTCCTCCTTCCCTTCCTTTCTTCCTTCTCTCAACAAATACGCACCATGTACCTACTACATGCTCTGTACTATGAGCTGAGAACGCAGCAGGGAGCCAGACCAAGCCTGTGCCTTCTGGAGCCTCCAAACTAACAGAGAGACACAAAATAAACAGATAAACTGAAGAAACAAGAAAGATCCTTTCAGATCCTGGCAAGTATCAGGAAAAGAAAAAAACCAAGTGATGGGATTCAGCGCCCAAGCAGAGAGGTAAGAGGGCAGTGGGCAGCTGGGGGAAGGGTGAGCCTGCCAGAGCAAACAACCTGTGGGAAGGCTCTGAAGCACTCAAGTCCGTCATGTATTGGGGAAGAGGCAACAGGTAACTGTGAGGTCAGCAACAGACAAGGGGCCCAAAATGCCAGGCTCGGCCAGACTACAAGGGAGTCTGCAAGGCTGCAGCAACCACAACCGCCTCGGACACTGACAGCACTCTCCAGGTGCCAGGCCCCAGTCTCAGCCCACTTTATAGATGGGGAAACTGAAGGAGGAGCCACAGCCAAGGCAGGGTCTTCAGGGCTCCTGGAAACCTCAGGGGCCACTGGTGAGAAGGAAGAGAGAAAGGAGGGCAAATTTAACGCGTATTTAGCACCTCTGGGTACCAGGCACCCTGCTGGGCTGCTTGATGTTGAGTCTGTCCTCATCCTTACTCCAGAGGACAGTACCATTGTGATGCCCATCCTAGAGATCGTGAAACTGAGCATCCAAGAGGAGACGTAATTTCCTTGAGGCCGTAGTCAGGGAGTAGCAGACCCAAGACTTGAACCTGGGTCTTCCTCATTGAGGCAGGGGGTTCCCTGTGTCCCTGAAGCCTCAGAGCCCCCAGAGGCCATTCTTCCTCAGACCCTACAGGTACCCTGGCTGCCGCTCCTCAAGGATCCTTGATCCTGCCCATCAGCTTATCCAGTCCATACAACCAGGAGGTCCCCTCTCTCGCCCACTGCCAGTATTCCAGCACATCCCATCATCTCTCCCTGGATGGCTGGGCCCTGTTTCCTTCCTTCGTAACACTGTGACAGTCTAAGATGCTCTAGTTCACCTCCGTCCAGTCATCTCCCCCATCTGACTATTCCCTAAATCCTGCAGACCTCTCCAGCCTCATTTCTCAACCCCCTAAACCCTGTGCTCTGGACTCCACCACCCTGACACACATATTTTCCTGAACAAATGCACCATGTGTGAAAGCAGACACGAGTCCATCTCACTCATCCCTCCTTCCTCAAAGCTTAGCACTGCACCTGGCTCAGAGAGCAGGCTCCGTGAAGGTGTGCGGATGGATAAGGCAGAATGAAGGTGGATAAATGGATGGATGGATGAGGCTGAATGGAGATGAACAAATGAATGGATGATGCTGAATGGAGATGAACAAACAGATGAATGGATGAGGCCGAATGAAGATGAACAAATGGATGAATGGATGGAGGCTGAATGAAGGTGGATAAATGGATGGATGGATGAGGCGGAATGGAGATGAACAAACGGATGGATGGATGAGGCAGAATGAAGATGAACAAATGGATGAATGGATGAGGCAGAATGAAGGTGGATAAATGGATGGATGGATGAGGCGGAATGAAGGTGGATAAATGGATGAATGGATGAGGTGGAATGAAGATGAACAAATGGATGAATGGATGAGGCAGAATGAAGATGAACAAATGGATGAATGGATGAGGCGGAATGAAGATGAACAAATGGATGAATGGATGAGGCAGAATGAAGATGAACAAATGGATGAATGGATGAGGCGGAATGAAGGTGGATAAATGGATGAATGGATGAGGTGGAATGAAGATGAACAAATGGATGAATGGATGAGGCAGAATGAAGATGAACAAATGGATGAATGGATGAGGCGGAATGAAGGTGGATAAATGGATGAATGGATGAGGTGGAATGAAGATGAACAAATGGATGAATGGATGAGGCAGAATGAAGGTGGATAAATGTATGGATGGATGAGGCGGAATGAAGATGAACAAATGGATGGATGAGGCGGAATGGAGATGAACAAATGGATGGATGGATGGATGAGGCCGAATGAAGGTGGATGAATGGATGAATGAATGGATGGGTGGACAAATGGATGAATGGATGGGTGAAAAACTATTTGAGCATGTGTTGTACCCCTGACTCCCAGGAAGGAGGTCAGAGCATAGATGGCAGCAGGGAGCCAAGTAAGCGGTCCTCCAGATAGGATTCAGATCTAGATTCAGGAGCAGGTGTCAGCGCTGGGGGCAGACCATCACTGGGTGCTGGCAACCTCTTGTGTGCACAGAGTTATGACGCGTGAACCCCAAGACATGACCTGGAGCATCTCCTGGAAAGGACAGGAGTGGGTGGAGTACCGGGGCTGGCAGCAATGAAGCATGTCAGGCTTTGACTCAGGCGCTATGGGAGTTTGGAAACTGAGCACAAATACCCACCCCACTCATGGACACAGTCTTGTACAGGCACAAAGGACTCTTGCTTGTGGTGCCATGACTGAGCGTCACTGTGGTCCCTGAGAAGGTGAGATTCTGCCCATCATGCAGATGAAGACACTGAGGCTCCTGAAGGGGAAGTGACTTGTTCAGGACCGCCAGATGAAGGCGATCTGGTCCTTGCTGAGAATGCACCTGGCCTCTCTTTCGTGGGAGCCGGACGCACGGGTAGCTCAGATGTGGGGCCAGGCTTAAGAGCGTTCCCACATGCAGTCTCCAGGCCTGCCCCCCCCAGCTGGCCCAGCACCCAGATAATCTTCCCAAATGCACTGTGACCGTGTCCTGCTATTCTCTGAACTCCTCAGCTCTCCAGTGCTACAGGATGAAACCCTAGCTTTGGACTTGACCTTCTAGCTCCTTCATCCCTGACCCCTGTAGACCCCCTCCAGCTTCCTGCTTCAGCTCCCCGCACTCCGCCACCCTGAGTGCTTATGTTTTCCTGAACAAACAGTGCGTGCTCTCAAAGGCTGAACTCCTTTACATAGGCCAAGCTCTGTGTCAGGGCCACCTTCCCGGTCTTCTTAACCCCAATAGTTCCTACATGGTCTTTAAGGTGTAGCTTTGCCTTCAGCCACCATCTATGACCCAACCACCCACACCTAGGCTGGGTGAGGCAAGCCCACTGCTCTCCGCTCCAGTCACATGCTATGCTGAGCTCTGACGTCAGTGCAATTATCGTAGAGCAGCAATCAGCTGGTTGCTCGTCTGCCTCTCCGACTAGACTGTGACTTGCAAGAGGACGGGCATCACGACTTACCTCGGGAGCTACTGTACGTGGCACAGCTCCTGGCTGGAAGGAGGGAGGGAAGGACAGGAAGGAGCAAGGCAGGGCAGGAGTAAGGATGAGAGAGAGGGGAGGAGGGCAAGACGGAGAACGGGGAAGGAGGGCGAGGAAGGGCGAGAGGAAGAGCCCAGGCGTTCTTTCCTCTACATTATTGTATTGAAAAATTTGGGCAGCAAGGAAACCCGCAGGGAAGGGGCCACACCTCATACCATAGGGCTTTGATGATTTTTGCTAAATCTGCAGGCCATTGTTTTTAACCTTAATCTTTGTTTTTTATTGGTTCACTGAATCAAATGAATCTTAAAAGGAAATGCTGCATCACTATCCTGAACGGAAGCTAGAATCACTTCCCATCAACGAAAAGTTTTCACAAAAATGAATAGAACTGGTGCTTACCATGTGCCAGGTACTCTGCTAGGCACATCACTGTCAACTCCCGTTAACTCGTTCAGCCCCAGGGCAACCTTAGGATGAGGCCCCATTATGTCTCAGGTACAGAGATGGGGAAACTGAGGCACAGAACCCCACCCAATGTCACAGCTAGGAAGCAGCAAGGTTACCATCGGAAGCCAGGCAGCCTGGCTCTAAGAAACAGACAGATAAAACGATGTCTTGTCTTCTGTCTAGACAGTATCGCCTTCTTCAGGTTCTGTGCCTGAAGCCTCTTTCTTTGTTATAGAGATCAGCAATCGCTAAAGAGGCATTAAAGCCACAGTAGCACCAGCCTGAAGCTTTCTGAAATAATCCGCTGATGAAAGGGGAATTGGAAAAAAACGGGTTTCTCGTGGTGTGGTCTACTGTTATTTCATGCCAAGTCTGGAAAATGGTCTCTGCTCGAGCCGGTAGGGTGCAGCCCGTACTTCGGGAACCTGGAGCAGAAGGAGCTCCCAGCAGCATTGCCAGCACCACTCTGGCATTTTTAGCTCAGAAGACTGTCTGAAACTGTAGGAGACAGAGCCAGAGAGGAAGCGGAAGAATGGGTGAAATTCTAAAATTAAACAAATAAAATCAAATTAATCTAACTGTATAGCAAATTGATCTATCATTGTGGTATCTTAAGACCACGGAGAAGGAAAAAAGAACAAATCCAAGACACCTCTTAACACAGCCAAAACACCGTGCTGCCCTTGAGCTAAAGGCAACAGAAGTGGAAGGAAAGACCAAGCTTTATACAATAGGTTGGCTGTGGCTCACCAGGTCTGAAACTGCATTGTGGTTATTGTAGCACTGAGCCCATGAGCAAACACACTGATGTTTTTGGAAGTCAGGGTTTTCAGCAAGGGACATACAAATATGGGAGGGAGAAAATTCCTGTGGTGTTGAACTGGAATTTGAGGGGAAAGTATGACCTCATGCTGTAAATGTTGTTGTTGTTGTTCTCTCTCTCAGTCATGTCCAACTCTGCAACCCCATGCACTGCAGCACGCCAGGCTTCCCTGTCCTTAACTGTCTCCCAGCGTTTGCTGAAACTCATGTCCATTGAGTCAGTGATGCCATCCAACCATCTTATCCTCTGTCTCCCGCTTCTGCCCCTCCCCTCAATCTTTCCCAGCATCAGGGTCTTTTCCAATGAGTCTGCTCTTCGCATCAGGTGACCAAAGTATTGGAGCTTCAGCTTCAGCATCAGTCTTTTCAGTGAATATTCAGGGTTGATTTCCTTTAGGATTGACTAGTTTGATCCCCTGTAAATGTATTTAAACGCAAATGAATGTTGATTTCCAGCTCTGTCTGCTCAGAGGATTGGGATCAATGACACTCTAATAAAAACGAGCCCACCAGATCTTGGTTTTTAATATCATTCCCAATACAAGGAACCAGGGCCATCTGGGAAAATGGACAATCCCAAGTTTGGGAACAAGAAAAATACAAGATGAGCCTGGAAAAGCAGGTTTCGGCAGAAAATAAGGAAGTGACCAAAGAATGATACATCAAAAGGACACAGGAGCCAGCTCCAGGAGATCACTGTTGACAACTGTGGAACAATTTAAGTATTGACTTGGAGGGGACAATCGAGCATTGAATAATGATGGCAATGGATTGTACCATGCTGAATTAAAAAAAGAACCCACAAATTCCCCCTGATAAATAGAAAATAAAGAAAAAAGAAAGAAAGGAAAAGGGAAAGGAAAGAGGGAGGAAGGAAATGGGGGCAGAGGGAGGGGGTTTGAGGGAAGCTCGTCCTTGGAGAAGAATGCCAACTAATGAATGAAGAGGAAATGACAGGTTCGTAACATCATTTGACAACCATTTGCAGTAAAAAAAACTAATTCTTTTGTCATCAGTGGATGCTGGAGAGTCATCAGGGCAGAATCATCAAGGAATGATGGAATTAGAAAACCATTTGGATCCATAAACTGATTTAAGTAAGAGTCATCAGTGCGGGGAAGCTTGTGTGGGGTAGGCAGGGTGTATACACGGTCTCAAAGCTCAGCCTCCGTATTACTTGCTAATCCTACAAGAGAAAAGTGGACCTTTGGTGCAGAGAAATCTGGCAGAGCCCACCTTAGCCCAGAGCTCCTTTGGGACCATTGGACCTCACGTGCCTTCGATGTACCACGTGGAGGACTGGGCAGCAGTGCTGGGGAAGCCCTGCCAAGGTGCGGGGCCCGGCCTGGTCCTGAGCAAGCCAGCTGACAGGCCAACACCACAGGACGAGGACGCTCTGCTCAGTAACGGCCCTGGATTTGCAGAAATGTCAAGGCCATGAAAGGCGCAGAGGACCGAGGGACTAAATGTTTCCGATTGAAGGAGAGAAAAGAGGCAGGATACAGAATACAGACCTCATCCTGGGCTGGGCTGCAGGTGGGAAAAAGAAATGCTATCAGGAGTATTGCTGGGACAATTGGCAACATCTGAATATAAACTGTATATAAGATCATCGTGTGTGTCAAATGAATGTTGTGATTATGCGGGGGGTAAGGAAGCGTGTAGGGGTAAAAAGTCATGACGGCTACAACATACTTTGAAAGGGTTAAACAAGGAAGGAGGGGTGGGGGGAGAAGGTGTATAGATTCATAGAGCAAAAGAGATGAAAGCACCTGAATTGGTTGATTTAGAGCAGGATTTCTCAACCTTGTCCTTATTTTGTAGACAGGGAGTCTCTCATCTTAGCCGTTTTTTTAAAGATCTGTTTACTTTTGGCTGTGCTGGGTCTTGTTGCTATCTGCCTGCTTCTCACTGCGGTGGTTTCTCTTGTGGAGCGTGGGCTCTAGGGGCTGCAGACATCAGTAGCTGTGGCATGTGGGATCACTGGCAGGTGGATTCTTAACAGCTGGACCACCGGGGAAGCCCTTAAATTTGTCTTTATAGACATCATCAACCAGAAAATTCTTTCTTTTTTTTTTTTTAAGAGTTATGCATGGCAATTTCATCATTTGGTTGTAAGAGTTGGCTGGACATTAGCAATGTAATTGCTAGGTTGATTAGAGGTCAACCACCCAAATGCCATGAGATTTAGTACTTTGTCCTAGAGGGAACCCCCTCCGTCTCTCTGGTATGAGAGAGTGTGTGTGTGTGTGTGTGTGTGTGTGTGTGTGTGTGTATGAAACGGAAACATTCGCTCAGTCGTCTCTGACTCCTTGCGACCCCGTGAACTACAGCCCACCAGGCTCCTCAGTCCATGGGATTTTTCAGGTAAGAATAGTGGAGTGGATAGCCATTCCTTTCTCCAAGAGATCTTCCAGACCCAGGGAACAAAACTGGTCTCCCACATTGCATGCAGATTCTTTACCATGCATACGGGCACTAGGGAAGCTGACAACCATCTTACCCTCCGTCACCTCACACAGTTAAATTTTTTTTCCTTGTGATAAAAACCTTGTTGAGAGGGGCAGTCACAACATACTACACATGTAGTAGCATTGTAGCAGTGTTGAGCAGCATCCTTGGCCTTTACCCACTGGGTGCCAGTAACAAGCAAAAATATCTCCAGACAGTGGTTCTAGACCTGTTCCCTGAAAGGCAAAACCACTCCCGACTGAGGACCGCTGCTCCAGGTGAAGGGCCGAGAGGCGTTTATTGATGCTTTCTTACCACGTTGCGGATTTGAACATTTCCCAAATAAAAATGTTTAAAGCAACAGACCACATGTCAAAGTGTTGGCTGAAATAAAAATGAACAACGTGAGAGCTGTGAGTTCCAGTTTTATCTGGAGACTCACTGTGGACCATAGTCCAGGAGACCGACTTTCAGATAGTTCTGAGGAACTGCTCCAAGGTGAGGGAGGCAGGGGCAGGTGAGTAGGTATGCAACTTTGGAGAAGGGGTACATGTAATCATGCAAATCTCCCAGTAGGGTTGCTGCTAGTCTCAAGGAATAAATAGCCCAGTTAATGATTTTAGTACTTTCCTAAGTATGGAGAGATGCAAGAAATTGGGTTCATAAAATTTTCTCCTGAAAATATATAACTGGGTAAAGGCCTGTTCTGCCATTTTCTCCAGAGCACAGAGAATTCCTGGTCTCTGCCCAGAACTCCTTTCAGGGTGTGGTGAAAGTGGAGAAAGAACGACTAAATTCTTGGAGAGCCGGATACAACAGTCTTTGGTAAAAGAAAGTGGCCATGGGGGCTGGCGGCAGTGTAGAGTGTGTGTGCTTAATCCCTCAGTCATGTCCAACTCTTTGCGACCCTTTGGACAGTAGCCTGCCTGGCTCCTCTGTCCATGGGATTCTCCAGGCAAGAACGCTGGAGTGGGTGGCCATGCCCTCCTCCAGGGGATCTTCCTGAGCCAGGGATGGAACCCACATTCCTGTGTCTCCTGCCGTGGCAGGCGGTTCTTTACCAGGTGAGCCACGGGGGGTCGGGGGTGTGTAGACAGAGGGGCATTTACTCCTCTGGCCAAGTTGTTAGAGCTCCATGGTCCCTGTTGCCTGTGAGCTCCTTGGTGGCAGATATCTTCTTCACTGCCCCACAGAGGACCTAGCCACAGTGATCATGTGTCAACCTGGGCAAATTCACAACACCATATTCTGTCTGGGAATCCACTGATTGGCCATCAGATTGGGCATGCATGCCCCCAGCTAAGGAGGCCAGAGCCAAGAGTCAGCTGAGGTGAAGCAGAGCATGGAAGCCCAGACCCTAAGCACAGAGGGTTGGCAGCAGGCAGGGTGCTCACAGAGAAGCAGGAAGGTGTCTGAGCCAAGGCTGGGCAGGGACCAGCACGTGGCCTGGAGTTGCTAGTGGGCCCAGCATGGAGTGTCAGGACTTTTGATGGGGCCAGGCAAGGGGGGATCTGGAGCAGGCAGCAGGGAAAGGAAGCTGATACAGCCAGTATATTGAACGGGGCAAGAAGAGCCATGCCCGAGAAGGGAGGACCTCGGGCCTCCAGCCTGCAATCCCCTAAAGACAGCAAGCTCCCTGGCTACAGCCCTTCACTCCTGCAGCCCCCATTGCCTCCTCAAACTGGACTAATGGAACATTCCAGAAAGAGAGAGGCTTGGACAAGAAAGAAGAGGAAGGGATGGTGGGGTGTGGGACCACAGCCACTGCACGGAACTGGTATCTCATGTGGTCCATGTCTGAGAACACGACTTGAATCCAGCCTTTCCGGACCATCTGTGGCGGTCCCGGAGGCCTGAAGATGGCATTATCAAATTTCAAGGCCTCTGACAGCCCTGCCCGAACCACCTCTCAGCACTTCTCTACCCTACCACCCCACCTCCCACTCCGCTCCCTCACATCACTGCAGCCACACTGGCCTGCTCGCTGCTCCTCAAACCAATTAAAGCAGTCCCCTAGCCCCAGGACCTTCGCTCTGTCTGGAGTGTTTTACCTCGTATCCTCTCAGTCTTCCTTCCTCACTTGATTCAGCTCCAATTGCACCCTCTGAGGGAGACCCTTCCTGAACCCCAACCCCAGTCCTAAAATGCGAAAGTGAAAGTGTTAGTCACTCAGTTGTGTCCGACTCTTTGGGAGTCCATAGACTGTAGCCCGTCAGGCTCCTCTGTCCATGGAATTCTACAGGCAAGAATACTGGAGTGGGCTGCCATTCCCTTCTCCAGGGCATCTTCCCCACTCAGGGATTGAACCCGGGTCTCCTGCATTGCAGGCAGATTGTTTACCATCTGAGCCACCGGGGAAGCCCAGGAGCTGTTCTACCCGGACCTTATTTCCTTCATAGCAGGCACTGTTTCACTTCTGAAATGATACTTTTACTTGCTTGCTTGTTCACTGCCTCTCTTGCTAGACAGTAAACTTCGTGAAGGTGGGGACTTCGTCCTGTTCACAGCTATACATTCTCTAGAACAAGGCCTGGCATACAGTAAGTACTCAATAAATACTTGAAAGAATGAAATACTTTAATTCATCACCCTTCTGTTCTGTGTTAGGGTTGTTCCCATCTCCAAAAGGAAAAGTCCTGACTCCACTTCTCTTACTTTCAAATCTTTACTTTACCAAACTCTTTTTTCTTATCCTAGAGTGGGAAAGATGATCTTAAAAAATTTTTATTTTTGAAGAGCAGGGGAGATCATAGTAAGCCTGATATTGACTTCCCTTAGGGAAGTTTTGCTTTTTTTTTTCCTTGGCTACGCTGCATGGTTTGTGAAATCTTAGTTCCCTGACCCTGGTGGCTCAGATGGTAAAGAATATACCTACAATTCGGGAGACTCAGATCTGATCCCTGGGTCGGGAAGACCCCCTGAAGGAGGAAATGGCAACCTATTCCAGTACTCTTGCCTGGAAAATCCCATGGACAGAGAAGCGTGGCAGGCCACAGCCCACGGGATCGCGTAGAGTCGGACACCACTGGGCGACTCACACTTTCACTTTTCAATTCTCTGCTGCTGTTTTCAGTCACCCAGTCGTGTCCGACTCTTTGCGACCCCATGGACTGCAGCACACCAGTCCTCCCTGCCCCTCACCATCTCCCGGAGTCTGCCCAAGTTCATGTTCATTGCATCCGTGAGGCCGTCCAGCCATCTCGTCCTCTGATGCCCTCTTCTCCTTCTGCCCTCAATCTTTCCCAGCATCAGGGACTTTTCCAATGAGTCATCTGTTCACATCAGATTACCAAAATACTGGAGTTTCAGCTCCAGCATCAGTTCTTCCAGTGAATAGTCAGGGTTGATCTCCCTTAAGATTGACTGCTTTGATCTCTTGGGTGTCCAAGGGACTCTCAGGAGTCTTCTCCAGCACCACAGTTGGAAGGCATCAACTCTTTGGCGTTGTACCTTCTTTATGGTCCAGCTCTCACAACTGTCTGTGGCCACTGGGAAGACCACTCTTCCTTTGCTGGAAGAGTAACGTCTCCTTTCCACACAGTCTAGGGTTGTCATCGCTTTCCTGACCAGAAACAATCGTTTTCTGATTTCATGGCTGCAGTCACTGTCCGCAGTGATTTTGGAGCCCAAGAAGAGGAAATCTGTCACTACTTCCACCTTTTCCTCTTCTATTTGCCATGGAGTAATGGGGCCGGATGCCATGATCTTAGTTTTTCCAATACTTAGTCTTAAGCCAGCTCTTTCACTCTGCTCCTACCTCATCAAGAGGTTCTATAGTTCCTCTTCGCTTTCTGCCGTTAGAGTGGTATCATCCGCATACCTGAGGTTGTTGGCGTATCTCCTGCCTGTCTTGATTCCAGCTTGTAGCTCATCCAGCCCAGCATTTCTTATGATGTGCTCAGCGTATGTGTTAAACAAACACGGTGGTGGCAGACAGCCCTGTTGTACTCCTTTCTTGATCTTGAACCAGTCAGTTGTTCCATACACGGTTTTGACTCTTCCTTCTTGGCCCACATACAGGTTTCTCAGCAGACAGGTAAGATGGTCTGGTATTCCCATCTCTTTAAGAGCTTTCCACAGTTTGTCATGATCCACACAGTCAACGGCTTTAGCATAGTCGATGAAACAGAGATACGTGTTTTTCTGAAATTCCCTTACCTTCTCAAACCCAGGTGCTCAGCAGTGAAAATGGCAATTCCTAAGCACTGGAGCACCAGGGAATTCCCAGAATAGTTTTGCTCTTAAAAGTGGGTTCCCAGGACTTCCTGGTGGCCCAGCAGTTACGACTCTGTCATCCCAGTGCAGGGGGCTCAGGCTTGCCCTCTGGTCAGGGGACTAGACTCCACACGCCACAGCTAAAGATTCCATGTGCTGCGGCAAACACCCGGCATAGCCAAATAAACAAATAAATTTTAAAGTAAAACAATGTTTTTTAAGTGGATTTCCCAAATGCTGATTGCGACCAGCCCTGGAAAACCCAGCATCATGCTGAACAGCTCAAGACTGGGAGCGGGCTCTGAGCCAGGCTCCCGCTGTGGCTTCTGCCCGCCACGCTCTTCCCCTCACTGTTTGCATGAAGACCCCCAGCTAAGCCTTCAGATATTGGCTCAAATGTCCTCCTCTGTGAGAGGCCTTCCCCCGATCCCCCGCGATGCAACGGTCTCTGCCACGGAAGGCATGTTTGGTTCACAGAACTTCTCATATTTGTAATTGTTTGCTCCTTGGTGAGTTTCCTGCCTCCTACCCTGGACTGTCCGCCCCAGGAGGGCAGGGACCCTGCCTGGGCTGTGTCCCTCCGCACACCCAGCACCCGGCCCACGGTGGGTGCTCGCTGAGCACGTGCTAGAGGGTTAATGAAGAGACCCTCCCTGGAAGCCTCCAGCCTGCAGAGCCCGCCTCACTGACCCTCACCGAGGAGCCACCTGAGCCCGTCTTACCCATCAGGGGGCCACACAGTCCGGCTGCCCCTTTCTTTCTCCCCACTGTCCTGGGAATTCTGCTGGGACACTGCCAGAGATGGGCAACTGCCTTCCCCAACCCTGGGCACGGCACAGGATGGGGAGGCTCCCTGTGGGGCCCTGCTGCGCACTAGAAGGGCTCCTCTCAGCCATGGCAGGGCTGGAAGGGAAACTGTTTCTTTAGGACGGGTCCTCAGTCCCCTGCTGCTGCAACAAAGCTTCCAGTTCAAGGTCGTAACCCTCCCTGCTAAGACCTCGAAAGGCACAGGCCCTGGTTCTCAGAGTCATTAACCCTTTCCCCCAATCCCCGCCCCAACCCTCACACCCACGCAGAGCCATCCTGAAGTCCCCACTGCCCCTAGAGTGAGCACAGCCCCTCACCTGGCATTCCAGGTGCTTCCTGATCCTCCACCCCAGCCCAGCTCACCTGGCTGCTCAGCATCCCAGGGTACCGGGCCGTTTCTCAGCCCCAGGGGTCTGCCTGAGCTGAGTCTTGTTCAGGACATCCTCCTGGCAGGGGCAGAACCAGCCTCTCCCATCGCTGTGCTCCATACATCTCTGTACACCCCAGCCCGATGGCAGTAACAAACCTATGTTGAGCTTCCCAAGAGCTCTGCGTGTTCTGAGTGCTTTGCACTAACTCATTTGATCCTCACAACAAGCTCACAGTAGGCACTAGTCACTCATTCATTCATTCAGAGAATTTGTTGTTCAGTCGCTCACTCGTGTCTGACTCTTTGCGACCCTGTGGACAGCAGCATGCTGGGCCTCCCTGTCCATCACCAACTCCCGGAGTTCACTCAGACTCATGTCCATTGAGTTGGTGATGCCATCCAGCATCTCATCCTCTGTCGTCCCCTTCTCCTCCTGCCCTCAATCTTTCCCAGCATCAGGGTCTTTTCCAGTGAGTCAGCTCTTTGCATCAGGTGAAATAGTTATGTATTTATTGTGGACCATGCTGTTCTAGGTGCTGGGGACACAGCAAAGGACAGATCTCACAAAATTCCCTGCCCTCTGCAGGTTACATTCTGGGCAACTAAAATAAAATATAGGATTATGGGACCTCCCTGATGGCCCAGTGGCTGAAGCTCCATGCTCCCAATGCAGGGGGCCCGATTCAATCCTTGGTCAAGGAACTGGATCCCACGTGCCAAAACCGAGAGTTTGCATGCTGCGACTAAATCTCCTGTGTGCCGCAACGAGGGCCAGAGGTCTCAGGCTGCGACTCAGACTTGGTGAGCCAAATAAAGAAATATTTTTATATATAACATAATGTACAGTTTTATATATAATATGTGGTTAAATATATGAATGTTTAATTAAATACTGAAGGAGGGCACAAGAACCCACTCCAGTATTCGTGCCTGGAGAATCCCCATGGACGGAGGAGCCCAGCAGGCTGCATGCAGTCCATAGGGTTGCACAGAATCAGACCCAACTGAAGCAACTGGGCACATACATGCTTATATTAAAGTAATATTCAGGGTTATTGAACAGTGATTAGAGCCACGTGGGAAAATAAAGCAAGCAAGGAGAAAGCGAAGGCTTAGGTAGATGGGGGTTGTCCTTTAAATGTTGGAGTCAGATGACATTTAAGCAGGGACCGGAGGAAGGTCAGAAAGCGAGGCAGGCTCGCATCTGGGAAAGAACATTCTAGCCGGAGAGAACAGCCGGGGGAATGCACCGGAGCAGGTCTTTCCTTGGTGTCTGCAGACTGAGCGAAGGGAGGGTGGCAAGAGACAAGCCTTCGAGGTGTGGGGAGGCCATATGGCAGGGCCAGTGGGCCACCGAGACCTTGAGTTTTCCCACTGATTGAGACGGGGAGGCATGCGAAGGGCACTGGAAATAAGCTGTCTGGAGCCCGTGTGGACGCAGAAAGAGCAGGGAAGCGACGGACAGT
>NW_011494873.1:1633881-1658901 GCF_000754665.1 Bison bison bison
GATTGGATTCCAAGTAAATCTGAAGGTAGAGTCAACCGGATTCCCCGACGGTCAGATGTGGGGGTGAGGGGGAGAGAAGAATCAAGCCTGTCTCTGAAGTTTGGATCGGAGCCCCTGGAAGGATGGACGTGCCAACTCCTTTAAAAATGAGGAAAGGAAGGTGCAGTGAGGAAGTAACCTTCCTGAGCTCCCGGCCTGGGCTGGAATTTGAATCCTGGCCTCTGGCTTTTGAGACTCTGCACTCCCTAACCCTCTGTGGTGTTCAGCAAACAGTGAACTTTATGATGAAAGAGTTTTCAAAAGAAAGAGATCGATAGTCAGTGCCTGGGTTGGAAATGTGATGCCTTCTAGGATTGGCCCTGGAGATGGGAATGGCAACCCACTCCAGTATTCCTGCCTGGAGAATTCCTTGGACAGAGGAGCCAATAGTCTATAGGGTTGTAAAGAGTCAGACACAACTGAGTGACCAGCACTTCCTAGCGTTGGAGCACCCAGATTTGGGCTTCCCAAATTGCTGAATTTCCCAGAAGGCTCATCGCCCAGGCCTAGCTGCCCTTGTAGTTTCACTGGGATGGCACTGGCCGTGCCAGCCTGTGTGAGCCAGCCTGCTTCCTGCAGTGCCCTAGGCATAGGGACAGCACCTGGGAGCCGGGCACACGGATGGTTTCCTCACCTCCATCCCACTCAGGGTGCCGTCACCGTGGAGACACCCCACCAGGTCTTGGCAATATTTGGGTAACACGGGCTGGAAGGGCTCCTCCTCATTGTGGAGCCCAGGCGCGCCGGGGCATGGGCCAGGGGTGGGGCCTGGGGGATTCTGAGGCTCAGCCCGACACCCCAGCAGAGAGCAGACCTGCTCCTCCTGAGCGCCCACCAGGAGTCCAGCACCTCTTTGTCTCAGCACGCCCTCCCTCCACCCCGCAAAGAAGGACTGCCAATCCTGACTTGCAGATGGGGGAACTTGGGCTCAGCGAGCCCAGGTGACACAACCAAGAAATGGCAGAGCCAGTCTGAGTCCCAGAGCCTGCGTCTTCCCCCAGCCACAGGCCTCTCACTGCGCCCAGCATGTGAGGCCCTGGGCAGTGATTTCCTCTCCCTGGCCTCAGTGTTCTGTAAAAATGGGAGAGTAACCATGCCTTCCTCACCGGCAGCCACGAAGCCAGAGTGACCGTGTGTGGGGAGCCAGGGATCTGCGTTCACCGAGCCGCTTAGGGGATTCTGAGGCTCGCTCTTGTGTGGGCACTGCTGTTTCAGAGCATCAACCTGTGTCACCTCTCGGCTCTAAATCCTTCCATGGTTCGCCATCGTCTTCTGGGAAAGCCCAACGGCTTTGGAGTGATCTGAACTGATAGGAGGCTATTTACAGACTGTCTTCACTATTTGCACTTTCTTTGCGTATCCATACATTTTGGTGTAGAAACATCAGTGTGTTTGTTTCTAGAAGAACCCTCCCACTGGATGTGTTGTGTAAATACAAGGTATATTTCCCTTTTTTAAATCTGAAAAGCTCAGAGTTCTGAAACCTCTAACCCCAGCAATTTGGGATAAGGGATTGTGAACCGCTGATACCCTAAGGCTCTTGCTATTTTTCCAGGCACTAGATTGAGCGCTCTGCCCATATTTGATCCTGACAGTAACCTATGCAGCCACTTTATTATTAAGTTCATTGGATAGAAGAGGTCACTGAGGCTCCAAACTGCAGCAGCTGGCCGGGTTCACGTATGACAGCCAACCTCCAAATGTCAGACCACCACTCAGAGCCACGCACGCGATCAACACATGCCACTGTCCTCTCCTGCCCTCTGCGAGGTCAGCCAGCCTGGCTGGGGCAGGGCACACCAGATGGAGGCCTGAGTCACGGGCATGGCCCCTCCACAGTCTCTCATCTGACCGGGGAAACAGGTCTGGCACCTCACATCAGTCAGGGCCACCAGGGAAGGGCTTCAGATGCTGGTTAGAGCCCTTGAGCCTTATCCAGAAGGCCATGGGGAGGCATGGAAAGATGTAGAGCTTGAGAGTGACACAATCAGGTCAATGCCCTGAAAGAGTGGTGCCCAAGCATGCGTGGGCACCAGAGGGCTTCTTAGACAACTGGGCCCCACCCCCAAGCTTCTGATTCCCTAGGTCTGGGGTGGGGCCTGGGAATTTTCATTTCCAACCAGTTCCCAGGTGCTGCTGGCGGTACGGCGTCCCGTGCTGAGAGCTGCTGCTTTAGAACAGCACAGCAGTGTGGAGTGCCTGAGTATTTGCTGGAAGAAGGGCTGCCACACCGGTCGCTTGATCCTTGCAGCTCAAAGATGACTAAGCCCTGAGACTCGGTGGGCAGAGATGGCCAGCACAGTCCACACAGCCATTCCGTGCTGGGGCAGGAGCCCCACCCTGGGGGCTTAGAGCTTCCGAGTGACCTGCCCCACTCCTCGGCTCTGAGAGGGAGCCAGAGATGGGGCTCTCGGAGGGCAGGACAGGGTGCTCAGTCCTCGGTGAGTGTCACAGTCACCAAATCCATGACTCAAGCCAACAGGTGTGGGCGTCGCTGTGTCCCTGGGCTCCGGGCCCTCTCACCCACTCTACCTGTGGACCCCCAGCTGCAATGAGTCTGCCCCAGCTCCTTGCCATGGCATCAAGGCTGTGAGCAGGTTCAGCAAGGCTGGGCTGTCGCTGCTGCAGAGGGCATCTCCTGATGAGACCCCCTTCCCTGAAGAAAACCCTGACCCTGCCTTAAAGTCCCCGAATGGCTGCTTCAAGAAAATCCAGGCACTTCTCTCATTTCCCTGTTCTCTGGCAGGTTCTTGCCATCAGCCCCTCTTGGAGGGACTCCACCCTGCACCCTCAGGAAGGGATGGCCCTGGGCGACTAGTGGCTGTCCTCTCTCAGCTCCCAACAAGGCTCACAGCCCCAGTCCCCTTCCTGGCTGAGTGACCCTGAGCCCTATTTGCAGACTGCCCACCTCAGAGGCCGTAGGTGGGTGAGATGCCATATTATCAGGAAAACCACTATTTCCTGAGCACTCTGTGCCATCCTGTCTTCAGGAATTGGCTAGGCACCCTCTCTTCAGCAGGATGGATGATCTGCTGGTCTGCTTATCTCCCTAGACAGGCCTGGGGCCCCCTCACCACCGCCTACCATGGCCATGCTCACACAGCCCTTATGTACCTTATTTATTAGGAGAGAAAATGAAGCAAATAAGGCAGATGGTTAAGGGTTAAACAGGAGTGAGGGGGTGCTTGATTGCAATATGGTTTTCTGAACTTTGCCGAATGCTTGAGCTATTTTCTGATACAATCACACTAGCGTGGAAGGCAGGAGGAGGTCTGAGAAACGGGGCCAGAAGCTGGCCAAGCTCCGCATCATCCAGCTGTGACGGTGAAGACAGGAGGCTGTGACTCACTGAGAAATGCGGGGATCTTCTGGATGTTTCTGAAACTCTGAAGTCCCCTCTCCCCTTGCCAACTTCTGGCAAGGGTGTGCACAGGGTGAGCCCCTCAAATAGCAGGGTGAACCAGGGTGCCCGAGGGGTCACCCATCACATTCCATCCTCAGACCCCAGAGCGCACAGGGAATGCCGGGATCTGAAGCCTTTCCTGCAGCCCTCGTGATCCCGGCTCCAGCCCCGCTCCACAACACCCCCACCTCCCACGGCCACAGAGTGAGCCTCTGGGCCCCCGGCCCACAGAGGCAGCGAGTCCCCAAGCCCTGGGCCTGGCGGAAAGCACCTCGACTGTGGAAGTGGGCTGACTCCAGCTTGTTGTGCTGTTGCTAAGATCTGTGCTGATCGGTCTGGACCTCGTGGGGTTTTTCCTCTGGTTTCATGTTCTGACGGGAACTGTGCAAATCTGGAGCGAGTTCATAGCCGCCACAGCATTCCAGAGGGTGTGACGCCGCTCCAAGTTCCTCCTTGGCCCCAGACCCCGCGTCCACACCCTCCCCAGCTGCTGAGCCGAGGGACCGTCAGGAGAGCAGCTCAAACCAAGGCTGGAATATGATTTATACGATTTGATCCTCATTGTCCTTTCCAGATGTTAACTTGCCTTCCAGTGAAAAGGAAGACATTTTAGGGTCAGTACTGAATTCTGTTTCTTGGTTCCCTTTCCAGGTATTTCAAACTCCATAAATTCTGTCCTAAAGTCTTCCCTAGCCTCATATTCCAAAGTGCCTTGCGAGCCAGAGCAGCCAGCCCCCAAATATCCTTGCACCTGGGGTTCACCTCTCCCCTCCTTCCTGTGTCCTCCCAGCTGGATGGGATCAGATCAGACAAGCTCTATTTCCTCCCTCCCTCCTGCCTGCCTGCATCCCTTCTCCCTGCCCTCTTTCCCTCAGGAAACATTCATGCTCTCCCAGGGCTTTGTGTGCTCGAGAGTTGTAAAATTGATTTATACATTTTATAAATAAAATTACCCTGTAATATAACTTCAGGTAGAGATGATGAGCACTTTGAAGAAAAATGCAGGCAGGAAAGAGATGAAGAGGAGATAAGGGTGTACGTGTGGGAGAGAGTTGGGGGCACTGAAGCCAGGGGTCGGGGGAGGCCACATGGAAGTGGTATTTGGGCGGAGACCTGGAGGGGACACAGGAGACTGAGAAAGACACACCTCAGGGGAGGGAAGGGCAGCCCACAGGCTGCGAGGGAGACAGCAAGGAGGCTGTGTGGTTCCACAGTGAGAGGCACGGGAGCAGAGGCAGAGAGCTGCGCCTTGGGGTTCAGGGGTTGCTGAGCTGCAGGAGGATCTGGGGTTTTCTTCAACATGCCGAGAAGCTCCAGGGAGCGGAATGCAGAGACAGCAGCATCGGGGCTGGACCTTAAAAGGCTTTCTGGCTGCCCATGGGTCAACGGTGGAAGCAGACATCGGGCAGAAGGAGGCTCCTGCTGCATCCAGGCGGGACACGGGTCAGGCCTGAGGGGCTAGTGCTGGTGGTCCTCGGGAGAGGTGGTTGGTTTTCTCAGGGACAACACTGCCTGAACGGCCCTGGCCAGGCCAGATAGCAGCCACTTGCATGAGCTATCTTAATGACAGGAGGTCTTGGTAAGGAACGCAGAACCAACAAGGTACCACCAACCGGAGGGAGCCGGCAAAGGTCAGAAGGAGACACCAGTTCATGTGTCCCACCAATCTCCCAGGACCCACCTTGCTGGGACCCATCTTGGCTTAATGATGCACTTGCTACCGGGAAGGACCCCGAGTTGGAGTGATCGGCCAGAGACAACTCAGAAGCTAAGCCCGTCACATAGAACCCGAGACTGAGCCACGTGGCAGAGCAGGCCTCCTGGGTCCTCTCACCTTCTCCCCACCCAGAGGGGCCCCTTCCCTTCAAAGCAATGAAGTCTCTTGCTTTGTCAGCACATGCATCTCCTCGGATAACGCACACTCTCAGGCCCTGGAAGGGGTCCTCCCTCCTGCAACAGTTTCAGAATACCTGTTAGAGGGACAGGGTATGAGAGAGGGGAGGCCAAGTCAAAAACAGCTCTGGGGCTGCAGGCAGAGCCGCTGTTGCGGGGAGGGGAATGGGATGGGGAAGATGCAAGCCGAGTGTGTTTGTGGGGGCAAAATCAGGAGGTTAGTTTGGGTTCCAGACAGCGTGGAGCCTTGGGAGCCATGGAAACAATAAACAAACCCGCTCTGCGTTGGTCCTGAGGACAGCAGAGGAGCCACTAGTGGGTTTCAGGCAGAATTCCAGAACATTCTAGATGTTATCTCCACTGGGGAGCTTCCTGGTGCAAGTAGCCTCTCTTGTTAAGTTACTTCATTTCAGAATCTTGACTCAGTTTCTCCAATATCTTGTTTCACTCTAAAAGCTTTTACTGGGACTTCCTGGGTGGCCCAGTGGCTGAGACTCCAGGGTCCCAGTGCAGGGGGCCCGGGTTCCATCCCTGGCTGGGGAACCAGATCCCACATGCTGTAACTAAGAGTTCGCATGCCGCAACTAAGACTCGGTACAGCCAAATGCATAAATAAATATTTTCAAAACTGAAATAAAAGCTTTTACTATGTGTTAGGCACTGTGCTGACTCTGGTGCCAGTGCCGTTGCATGAATTAGGAGGTGCAGACCATTGGCTACGGCACTGTTTCTTAGAGGAGGAAATAGGCACAAAGAGGGTGGTCGCTTGTCCAAGATCACACAGCTGGGATTCAGACGCAGGCGGCCTGGCTCCAGAGTCTGGGTGTGAAGCCACTGCCCTCCATTACCTGACTCTTCTATCACCACTGCCCCACTCCAGCCCACTCCACGCCACCCCCCCTCCACACACATGTCACTGTGCACGTAGAGACCTCCAGGAGAACCTGAGTGGAGGCTTATTCTCCAGTCTGGGTTTATCTGCAGGCTCCTCTCTCTGTGTTTAATTCACTAGATAAATATTTATATGTGAAGGCCGAGGCTAGGGGCTGCTGAGAAGCAGAGACATGGAGCCTGTATTTCCTGCCCGCACAGGGACGGAGGGAGGAGGGGAGCGAGGTGGGGGCCCAGGCCGGGAAATTCGCCCTGTGGAGGGCTCAGCCCCTGGAGAGAAGAGAGCCCAGACATGGCCCCAAATGCCTGGGTTAAGGGCAGGGGAGCATAGGCGTCGACAGTGCCTGTTTTAGGGTAACCTCAGACAGCTCCCCTACCTCTCCCAGCCTCAGTTTCCACCTCGCTGTAAAGGGGGCAGAGACACCCACCTCCTAGCACCATCACGAGGGTCCTATGAGGCCGTCCACAGCCCCAAACCGCCAGTGAGTGTTCTTTCTTTTCTAGCTCTGTGAAAACTGGCTACCAACAGTCAACAAATAGAACCAGAACTTCCACTTCCAAGCCTGGGTTCAGTATTCCATGTCTGTCATGCACCGTTCTCTGAGAATGGCCAAATGTTGGGTGGTGGCTCTTGGCTTCCCAGTGCCCCCTGCCCGACACATGTCCCGCTGGGGCTGGTGCAGAGGACACAGGGCCACACGGATTCCCAGCTGTCTCTTGACACAGCAGATTCCAGGGCCTTATTTAGAACCTTTGCTGTTCGGGTTGGGGGGAGGGGGGGAGCTGACACACTCCCCCAACCACTCTCCCCTCACCTCCAACCCCACCCCAGGGTAAACAAGGGCTTGGGCTCTGGAGCCAGGCTGACTCCCTAGCTTTGAGCACAGCCTCAGAACTCTAGTCCCAGGCCTTCCAGAAACCCTCACTGCCATGAACTGCCATGTTGGCTGCTTATGCCTGGGGCGGCTCAATTTAGTAGCCAGGATAGGGTGACTGGCGATCCAGAGAAGAAGAAAAGCAAGACCTTCTTTGGGAATGAAAGTTGCTTCATCCTCTGAGACATCTGCATCATCTACCAGTATCATTAAAATTAAATACCATGAGTCTTAATAAGAATATATGTAACATTGCATACTGCCTAGAAGAAAGACTAGAAGGAAAGACAGTAGGGGGAGACAATTTCTGTCTTTGGATGGTAAGAGATTAGGAGCTATTCTTTTAATCAATTTTTACTGGAGTATAGTGGCTTTACAAATTTGTGCTAGTTTCTGCTATACAGCAAAGTGAATCAGCTATGCATATACAAGATCCCCTCCTTTTTGAGCTATTTTTATTTATGTATTTATTTCTTCTATATTTTCTAAATTTTTTTCCATTGAAAATACATCATCATTAAAATCACAAGGAGAAAGCATCTTTTTAAAAAGATCAAATTGTTAAAAAGATGAAACCCAGAGATACAGTAAAAAGCTATAAAATATATTTTGAGAAGAGATACAAAATTATAACATTTAAAGCAAAGGTAATATAAATAATTAACATATAAACCAGATGAGAACAGAATATATTTAAGATATGTGACTAAAATAATATATGATAAATGCGGTAGCAATAATATATTCTAAATGAGAAAATTACATGTGAGATAGAATAAAATACTGTATCTCCTGTATATCTCCCAGTACAGCACATACTCAGGGCTCCCTGTGGTTTACTTGTCTTTATCTCTTGCTGGACTCTGAGGCATTCAAGATTCAAGGGACAGTTTTACTTATCTTTCTGTCCCTCTGAGGGCTTGTACATAGTAGGTACTCAATAAATGCTCACGAATGAACAAATCAATATCTCCTTTTAAAAAAAGATACACACGGAAGCTCTAAGTGTACCAGGAACTGATGTAAGAATGTGTCCGACAAGTCAATAAAACACAGAAGGTTGTATGTTTTCAGACAGGATCCCCAGCGGCAGCTCCAACACCCGTGTCCCCATCTAAGTCCCCTTGTCCCGCTGGGCTGCTTGTGGACCCTGTGTCCTGCCCATCAGTCTTGCAGATCCATAGATAAGGACTGTCTTTGCACAGCTCTGAAGCCAGTGTGCCCACGCAGCTTAGGCTTCTCTCAGGAGTCCAGCAGAAACAGGTGAACAGTCAGAAAAAGGCAACAGACAAGATGAGGTTGACTCTGTAAACGAGTTAAGGTAGGTCCTTGATTTCAGACAAAAGGTATAAGGGCACCAGGGATGGATCCTTAAGGGCGGACCCAGCTCCGCCTCCAGATGCAGCTCCTTTTCCCACTGCGGCTTCTGCCCTGGGGACAAGAGGAACCCCAACCCAAGAACTTAAGGGAAGCACTGTTGGCTCAAAAAGGAAACATCAAAAATGAGAGGGGCCGGAAAGTGTCCTGTTTCCCTTCCTGTGTCACAGTGTGGGTGACTGGTCTGTTTTCCCATCTCGACTGAGTTCCGCACACACAGGGGTAAGGACTTCTCCAGCGTTGTGCAAGAGACGCTCAACAGTTGATTAAATCAAGTGACACTGAATGAACTGCTCTGCGCTACTGTATTCATTGAAAGAACAAAGGAATGAACGGATGGACAGAGATCCATTTTTGCTGCATTTCTACCCTGGGCCCTGTCCCTGAGGATATCAGAATGAGTATGTCTTTAAACATGCATTCGAAAGTGTTCACGAGCTTCTAGTATGTGCCTGGCACAGTTGTATCCCCCATACTCATGAAGCTCACTTGCTCTGTCACAGCTACAAGCGATATTTTAAATCCACTCTCCCTACACATATGCTGACTTGGGGGATATTTTTTCCTTTTAGAAGAAAGTAGATTCCACTCCTAGATAGATACCCAAGGGAAATGAAAACGTATGTCTACGTAAAACTTGTTGAATGTGCACATCAGCACCATTCATTATACTCCCCAAATGGAAACACCCCAGATGTCCATAAACCAACGAGCGAATAAAGTAAACGTGGCTTATCCATACCATGGAACATTATTTGGCCATATAGAAAACAATGAAGCACTAATACATCCTATAACACGGATGGACCTGGGAACACTTGTGCTACATGGAAGAAGCCAGTCACAGAAGAGCCCATATAATTCCATTTATAGTAAGTGTCCAGAGAGATGAATCTATAGAAACCAAAGTAGAATCGTGGTTGCCTAGGGAAGCAGATTCATGGTTCTTAGCACTGGCCATGAAACGGGGCCATGAAAAGGGGTTCTTTTGGGGAGTGATAAAAATGTTCTGAAAGAGATTGTGGTAAGGCTGGAAAAATTCTGAATATACCCAAATCCACTGAACTGTATATTTTAAATGGTGAATTATACATGTGAATTATATTTCAATAAAGCTGTTATAAAAGCAAAAAAAGAAAGAAAACAGAGAATTTCCTCTTTCAAGCAGGCAAAGTGTTGTGGGGATGGATTTCACAGCCGAGTGGTCTGCTTCGGTTTAGGAGTGGAATTTTTCTTTTTCAACAGCTTTGAGTTCATTCTTCAAGGCGTTTTTTCTCAAGCTCTGTGCTCAGAAGCTCTCTGCCTTCCACCACTGCTCTGTCCCCAGGCCAGGCACCCAGTCCGTGGCCCTTGACCTAGTTTGCTCCGCACCCCTCCCCAGCCCCCCCTCCCCCGTGCCCACACTGCTCAGCTGCCACCAGCTCTCAAATGCCAGAGCTGCCACCTGGAGCCCTGACGACGCAGGGGCCCGCAGTGTTGTGATGTGTTTGGATGAGGAGTGAGTTTGGGGCCAGCGTTACCAGGCTCTGAGGGTGACTAATCCCATCTGTATTTTTGGTTTCAGCTGCCTGGACTGCTCATCTGGAGGACCTCAAACCTCTCAGCTGTTTCTGGAGAAGCTTGCCTCCCAGATGAGGCAGCACGAGCTTAATTAAACCCATTCTCCAGCCCGCTCGGCGACCACTCACACATGTATGTGCCCAGCAAGTATTTCCTGAGCACCGACGATGTGCCAGACACGAATCTGGGGACACATCGATGACAAGACAGAACTCTTGCTCTAATGGAACAACACAAAATACAGTGATTTTTTTTTAAAGGAAAAAAAAATCTAGATGGTGTTAGAAGTGCTGTTCATAAGCCAGCATGAGGTGATGGTGGAACTTAGAAGTCACTACATCTAGCTGTCGGGGGAGTGGTAGCAAGCCGCTTCTCTGGGGAGAAGAAGCGTGATAAAGAAGTGTGTATATGAAGATCTAGAAAAAGACTGATCTAAGCAGAGGAAAGCAATCATGAAATTAAAAGACGTTTGCTCCTTGGAAGAAAAGCCATGACAGACCTAGACAGTGTATTAAAAAGCAGAGATATCACTTGCCTACAAAGATCCATATAGTCAAAGCTATGGTTTTTCAGTAGTCATGTACGGATATGAGAGTTGGACATAAAGAAGGCTGAGCACCGAAGAACTGATGCCTTCAAATTGTGGTGCTAGAGAAGATTCTTGAGAGTCCCTTGGATTGCTCAGAGATCAAACCAGTCAGTCCTAAAGGAAGTCAACCCAGAATATTCACTGGAAGGACGGACGTGCAAAGGCCCTGAGGCAGTAATGGCAATGAGTCCACCATGATCAGAACTCTCAGCCAGTGAGGGAGGGCAGAAAATAGGTTGGTACAGGCTGGATTATATAGGGCCTTCTGCACCTTGGGGAAGAGTTTGTTGTCTTTAAATGCAACGGGAAGCCATTGGAGGGATTCACATTGGCGGTGGGTTAGGGGAAACCTGGGGCCAGGCTTCAGTACCTTAGGGGTCAGGCTCCCTCTGCCCTCGACTTCGTCCACTGTCTCCAGGAGGCCACCAGGGCCCCATCCCACTCTTATTCTAGTATCATTGCAGTAGTTTTTTTTCCTATACCTTTCCTGTTTTTACTTGAAATTTTCCCTTAAATTAATTGCTATTTTTACTTGTTTTTTAAAAGGAAATAATATCACTTCCAAAAATCACGAGTCTAATGCATGACTTCCATTTTTCTTTCTAATACCCATTAACATAATTAACACAAAAACACAACCAGTAAATGGTTTGAAATGAACAAGTGAATATAGTCTTAAGACTAACAATGATTAGTGAAATTACAAGACTAATAGTTCACCAGAAACATATGAGTTTGATACACTAGTTATTTCTTTTCTAACACACTCTAAAATAAATACTTGGTTATTGAATTAAAAAGCTAATCCAAAAAATAAAAAAATAAAAAATAAAAATAAAAATAAAATAAATAAAAAGCTAATCCAAGTACTAGCTCAAATCATCTCATGCTGGTTTGAGAAACAGTGTCATGTAAGTTAGGACTGGAGACTCAAGCATTCAACAGGCCCTGTCTACTCTACTTGTTGGCTCTGTGGTCTTGAGCTGGTTACTTACCCTCTCTGAGCCTCACTTTCCTCTTCAGTGAAGTGGGGATAATAACAACCCAACCTCATGAGGTTGTTATGAGAACTACATACGTAAGAAGTACTTAGAATACTGTTTCATACAGTATAGGCCAAACAAACAGTATCTACTGAACCATCCCAAGGATGGTCAGAAGGAGTTTCCTAGCTGTCTGCATGCCCAGCCCAGCCCAGCCAGTACCCAGACCAGCTGAGCAAGCCTATCCTTCTCTTGCCCCACCATGCCCCAATCCACACCCCAGGAGTTCCCAGGTTGACTGGCTGGGACTGACCCCAGGAGGGAAGGTCACGGTAAATGAAATGCATACACAGCGCAGAGGAATGGCTTAGTGACCTGTGTGCTGAGGGCTCGGCACACAGCCCTAACCAAGGACCCCCTTGATGAACCTTCCCTCAAGCCTTCCGCTCCCTCAACAAGCAGACCAGGCACCGAGTCAGGAAGGGCTTTGCCCAAGGTCATACAGTGAGGATCAGGAGTTAAAGCCAAGTCAGGGGCTCCAGGGTCCCTTCTTTGTCCACTGCACAAACATGTGTATTTGTCTGTGGGTTTTAATCCCCTTCAAGGGCCCCCAACCTGCTCTCCACTTCCTCTGACACTCCCTGTACCTAAGAACTTGCAGTTCCTGACGGGCCTGCTTATCTCAAACCTGGGCCTTCTGCTGACTGTTCCCTTGGCTGAAATCCCCTTCCCCTACCCTTGATGCCTCCTTTACTCCTTTCCCACCTAGCAAACTCCTACTCCCACTTCAGGGCCCAGTCAACTGCCTCCTTCTCCTCCAAGAAAGCTTCCCTGATCCTCAGCCTGACATGCTCAGTCCATTCCTCCTCTTTCATCATGAGGTGCTTCTAAATCACAATGACTGAGAGCTCCTGAAGGTAGAAAACAGCCTCTCCTCTCAGCTTTGATGTCATTAGTGTCTACCAATAACTAAATGAACACGTGAAAGAATTTATGAATCAGCTGGCTTGCCATCCCACATTCTTGAAGGCAGCAATTGTGTTTAGTTATGCTGTTGAAAGTAGAGAGAGCACGGACATCCCAGTCTCACAGACTGTGCACTGCCCAAGGCCAGGGATGCCAAGCAAACAGACAGTGATGTGAGTGATGCCCTCCAAGGCGGGCAACATGCCAGCCGGGCTCCTGGCCGTCCTGGAAACAGGGGCAGCCCATCAGATAGTGGAACAGAAAGGGCACAGGCTTTGGATTCACTCACTTGAGTTCAAATCCCAGTTTTGCCACTTATTCACCGTGTGCCCCTGGGCAAATGACCCAACCTCTTTGAGCTTCTGCAGTGAAACAGAAATATCCACTTCACGGGACTGCCATTCCTTCCCTTCCTTGGACATCTGGAATTCTTGCCCTGCTCCTCAAACTTCCAGACTGTTTGCACGTCCAGGCCGAGTTCCTCCCAGACTGAATATAAAGCCTTTTTGTTCCAAACTAGTCACTAGGACCAGTTTGAAACAAATCAGTAAGGCCTTGTTCCTCTGGGAATTTCTCTCACAGATTCCCTCATATGTGTGCATGAGACTATACACCAACGCTTCACGTATAGGGGCAAAAGGCTGGAAATGAACTCCATGCCCATCAGAAGAGATAGATTAGTGAGTTACATGCATCTATACCATGGGTCAGAGAAGGCAATGGCACCCCACTCCAGTGTTCTTGCCTGGAAAATCCCATGGACGGAGGAGCCTGGTAGGCTGCAGTCCACGGGGTCACGAAGGGTTGGGCACAACTGAGCGACTTCGCTTTCACTTCTCACTGTCATGCTCCGGAGAAGGAAATGGCAACCCACTCCAGTGTTCTTGCCTGGAGAATCCTAGGGACGGGGGAGCCTGGTGGGCTGCAGTCCACGGGGTCGCACAGAGTCGGACACGGCTGAAGCGACTTAGCAGTAGCAGTAGCATACCATGGATGCCACATAGCCATAGCAAAGAGGCAGCTCTCTGCTTACTAACAATATGCCATTTCTGAGATAAAGCAAGGGAAAAAGAAAGGTATGGAACAGTACGTTTAATGACTCAGCTGGGGGTCAGGATCTGACACAGAACATGGAAAATGACATGAGGAAACGTCCTCGGTTCACCCTAGGATTGTTCATCACTAGTACCGCTCAGGACGCAGAGGAAAGAAGCTAATTCCTTACACACAGTGATCCTGTGAGCCATTAAGGAACCCCCACTGAGAAAGGCCAACCAGATGGTCTCTGAGAAACTGATAATGCAATTCCTGAAATGAGGAATCAGGAGACTACGGGTAGGTGTGTAAAGAAGTCACTTATTACTAATCAGATTAGTGGATACTTATAATATTTTGCCATGGACATGAACTTTTAAAATGAAAGCAAACCATTTTAAATAAGGTTTTGAGGCTGATATGTATGAATTAATAATAATAATAATGTTATTCGACCTTGTGCAAAGCTCATAGTGACCCCATTTCCCCATCTTTAAAATGGAAGGACGATCAGGGGAAGAGACCGGATTTCTGTTCTCACGTCCCAGGGCCTACTGCTGTGATCCAGGACTGAGGGCCACTGCTGGATTTCAGCAGGGCTGTCCGCCCAGGTGTGGGATGTCACCATTGAGGGCCACCCCTAATTTGGGCATGAGTTCTAGGTCCTAGCAATTGGAGCTTGTTGCTTACACCAGATCCCAGGGAGCAGGATCACAGTAGCCTCTGGCTCAAAGGGTCTAATTTTAAACTCTGGGTTCTGGGCAGACAGAACAGAAAGGTCAGATCCTGGCTACCTCCAAGATGCATGCCCTTTAAAAAGATGACCCTGAGTGCCGAGGACAGGAGAGAGGAAATGATCTCTCCCTACTCCTTCCTCTCTCCATCCTTCTGCAAACTCCAGTGAGTGCCTATCTGCCAGGGGTGCCCAGCGGGGAAGCAGTGACCCAGGGCAGTTCCCATTTCACCCTGAGTCAGGAATCTCAAAGCTGCTTGATCTCAACAATCCCATCTAGGGTCATTGGTTCAAAACAGATCACTAGCCTCCAGTCAGGTTTCTTATTTCTCAAATGGCTTTCATCTGTTTGGGGGTTTTGTTTGTTTGTTTTATAATTTGTTCAGGTCGGAATCCCAAATGATATGTGCGCCTGGCGATTGGTTGCTATGGTTCCGAATCTCCTGTACTCTACTGATTTCCTCTCCATTTATTACTACTTTCATGCTTATTATTCCTCTCCCTCCCTCCGTCTCTCTCCTTGCAATTTATCTACAGAAGAAACCATCTGTGTATCTACAGAGCTGCCCACATCTGACATTGGCTGACTGCATCTTCAAGGTGCCACTTATCATGTTCCTCTGCCCCCTGTTGCTGCTGCTGCTAAGTCACTTCAGTCGTGTCTGACTCTGTGCGACCCCATAGACGGCAGCCCACCAGGCTCCCCCGTCCCTGGGATTCTCCAGGCAAGAACACGGGAGTGGGTTGCCATTTCCTTCTCTGATGCATGAAAGTGAAAAGTGAAAGTGAAGTCACTCAGTCGTGTCTGACTCTTTGAGATCCCATGGACTGCAGCCTATCAGGCTCCGTCCATGGGATTTTCCAGGCAAGAGTACTGGAGTGGGGTGCCACTGCCTTCTCCATCTGTCCCCTGTAGTTCCTGTAAATTGTTCAGATCTAGGGGTTTGATCAAATTCAGGTTTGAGTTCAGGGCGAGACTACTTTCTGGGTGCAGCGTGTTTTGCATCAGGAGGTCACACTGCCTTTCTGTGCTGTGAGCAGCCGTAGCTGCCAGTTCATACATTCGGGGTGACACGATGATGAGTGTCTAATTTGATCATTTTTGCTACATTTTAAAGCAGGCATAGCAAGTTTAAAGCTTAAAGCAAGTTTCTATTTCTCTAAACAGAAAGGTAGACTTACTCATGATGCTTTCTCTTTCTTTAGCAGCTTAAATCCCTTTTGGTACAATAAATGTGTGCTGGCAGGCACATCTCTCCGAACCTCTGATGTCCCACCTATAAAATGGGGTGCTGGTCTACTACAGACCTGTTCTGGCCTGTGTGCTCAGCCCTCTCTTTCAGGCCGACTTTCCATGAACTGCAGAACCAGGCATGCAGCAGGGTTTTTTGGCCTCCTCCCACCCCTCACCCAGCCTCCATCCCAAACCCCACTGCTGGAAGATGGCAGAAGCCAACAGGCCTTCCCTCAAAAGTGAAAATGTCAGTCACTCAGTCCTGTCCGACTCTTTGAGACCTGATGGACTGTAGTGTCCTTGGGATTCTCCAGGCAAGAATGCTGGAGCGGGTTGCCATTTCCTTCTCCAGGGGATCTTCCCAACCCAGGGACTGAACCCAGGTCTCCCACATTGCAGGCAGATTCTTTACTGTCTGAGCCACCAGGGAAGCCCATGTGCACGTGCAAGGCATTTGTGCATGGCCTTCCTTTAGCCATGCACAAACCCGGTTTGCAGTGGATGACCCTCTGCATGCCTGCTGTGGGAATTCCGTGAGATAGTACAGCAGGGGCCTGACCTCCAGAGAAACCCAGTACAGGTCCCTGGTCTTTCTCCCAGCATTCCCCCTTCGGGAAACACACAGGTACACACACAGCCTGGTGTACACACACAACCCAGTGTGCACACACACACACACATATACACACAAGGCCCTGTTCTTCCAGCATTCCCCCTTCAGGATACACACACATACACACACACCCCAGTGTACACATACACCCCAGTGTGTATACACACACACACACACTCCCAGCACTATCCCTCCGGGAGGCCCTATTGTTCAACCACTTCCCCAGCCCGGAGGGGGTGGCCTGTGGGGCCCTTCCTGCCAGCGCTGACGTGAGGCCTGCGGAAGGAACAGCGTGTCTCGGGCCCCCGCATTCCTTTGCTGCCCCGCCCGGCCGCACGCACGTCCGCACCTCCAGCGGCGTGCCAGCACCCCTCGGCCGCGGCCCTGCTCCCCACCTGCCCTGGGAGGGGGCTTCTGGGGGAGTCTGGGGGTCGGGGACCAGATGCCCGCAATCTCCCTGAAACTTCCCGCCCCGACGGCGGTAGGCTCAGTCACCCATTGAACAGCTGAACAAAGTGGAGGCCAGAGGCAGCTAGGATGCCCAGGGCAAAAGGGCAGAACCAGGGCTCAGGGCTGGCGGCCGTGTTTTTTTACCTACAGGGCACGTTTTCCCCACTTCACTGCTGGGGAGGGAGCAGGAGAGAGGAGGGCCTGGCAGGAGGCTTCAGTACCCAGGTGCCCCGCGGTGCAGCCAGCAGGGGTGTCCATGGGACCACTGAGGCAGCGGATTTATGTGACCAGGTCTTGCCACCTCAAAAGGGACAAGCAGTGGGGAAAGGAGCCGTCACTTCCTGAGCCCCTACTGAGGTCAGGCTTCCTGTAATGACACTCCTCGATCCTCATGACAGCCTTACCAAATAGATACTCTTTTTCCCAGGTTGAGTGTTTGGCTAGGAAGTGACTGAACCTGGGTTTTCTTAAGTCCAAAGTCATCCTTTTTCCTGGCATAACTGGGGTACTGTGGCCCCAGAATAGCAGAATCTAGATCTTGGCACCATTAACTCAGCTCGCTGTTCTGCAGTGGGCAAGTTTGCTTCACCCCTCAGTGCCTCTGTAAAATGGTGTGCTCAGGCCCTCAGTTGTATCCGACTCTTTGCCACCCTATGAACTGTAGCCCTCCAGGCTCTTCTGTCCATGGGATTCTCCAGGCAAGAATACTGGAGTGGGTTGCCATTTCCTTCTCCATGTAAAATGAAGACAATAGCAGTACCTACTGTGTAGGATGATGGTGAACATTCTGGAAGATGACACAGGTGGTTCCTTCTTATTCGTATTAATTCATTTCTGGAGCTAAATGGGGCTGAAATGGAACTCAGGCGACTGACTGTCCCAGTGGCCAATGCTAAAACCAGGATACTGTGGGCAAGCCAGCAGGGATGGTCACCCATCATGATGCTGGTGTTTTTAACAGTCCATGTTAGTCTCCAAAAGGTGGAGGACAGCCATTCCGTGCTCTCACTGCAGGTGAATTTTCCCAGAAGCCCTCAGGCCTCAAGCCCTTTGTCCTGGTCTCCATCCTCTGCCCTTGCATAGCCAAAGGGAAACCAGACATTCTCAACATAAAAATTTTCCACATCCTTCAGGGCAATCTTTTGATGCCAGAAATAGTCAGCAGGCTTTGGGAATCAGCCCAGGCCACTAAAAATAGCTCCCATGGCCCCCTGGAAGGCTTGCACCATCTTGGCCCCGGGTGGCCTGCCACCCAGCCAGCTGTCTGACCCAGCCAGCACCTTAAATGACCATGAGCTCTGCTAGTCCTGCCGACCAAGGGCAGCGGACACAGAAAAGCCTGGCTCCGCCTCAGCTTCCTCAGGCCAGCTGTCAGGTCAGGACCACTCTGGCCTGCCACCCAGAGATGATCGTTCCTCTACCCCATGGCATGTCCTTCCCCTCCACCCCGACAAGACGGCACATTGCCCGAGTTGACACCTGGACAGTCACACAAAGGCCTCCGCGGTGCTCACACAAGCAAGGACACAGGCCCCCTCCCTGACCACCTACCCCATGCGCAGTTCAGCACCTGCAAAGCAGTGACACGCTCGCACACACCAAGTACCTCTTTTCTAGTTTCTAGTATCTATTTCCAACTACTCAGTTGTCTCTGCCTTCTTAATTAAAGCACTGTTTCCAAATCTTTAATACCTTTGCCTCGATTCCTCTGCAACCCCTCCACCTTGCAAATGCTAAGAAATTCACTTTTTGCTATTGGTACCCAGGGTTAAAAAAAAGAAGAAGAATTAAAAAAAGGATGAATATGCATTTTCAAGCTAGTCAATATCTATGATTCCCAAGATCTCATATCTGTCCCCTACCTCCCTCCCTTCACATCAGTGAAGTCCAAGACTGACAGAGAGAGGGTGGCTGGGGGCACTTTTGGGGGCTCCAGGTCCCCACCGAGTCTCCCAGCCTGAAGCTCACAGTCCTGGTGTGAGGCGGGAGAGGGGCAGAAAGGCACTCTGCCTGGAGAGGGGCCGGGCCTGGGGGCGGTACTCCTGGGGCACCGCCGCGTGCTGGAGCAGACACAGCCTGTGCTCCCTGTGTTGTTGTTCAGTCGCTGTGTCATGTCCGACTCTGTGACCTCATGGACTGCAGCACACCAGGCTTCCCTGTCCTTCATTATCTCCCTGGCTTGCTCAAACTCATGTCCATTGAGTCTGTGATACCATCTAACAATCTCGTCCTCTGCCATCACCTTCTCCTCCTGCCTTCAGTCTTTCCTGGCATCAGGGTCCTTCCCAGTGAGTCAGCTCTTCACATCAGGTGGCCAAAGTATTGGAGCTTCAGCTTCAGCAACAGTCCTTCCAATGAACATTCAGGATTGATTTCCTTTAGGATGGACTGATTTGCTCTCCTTGCTGTCCAAGAGACTTTCAAGAATTTTCTCCAGCACCACGATTCAAAAGCATCAATTCTTCAGCACTCAGCCTTCTTTATGGTCCAACTCTCACACCCATACATGACTACTGGAAAAACCGTGACTTTGGCTAGATGAACCTTTGTCGGCAAAGTGACGTCTCCGTGCTCCCTGTTGTTTGTCGTTGTTCAGTCGCCCAGTCGCGTCTGACTCTTCATGACCCCATGGACCGCAGCACGCCAGGCCTCCACAGCACCTCAGCAGACCAGACTGAGTCCATGGAAGACACGGAAATAGTTGGGCTTTCACTCTGGGTGCTGTCTCTGCTGTTGCCCAAACCCCACCCTGGCCTGTCTGCCTTCTTTCTGGGAGGAAAGCAGAAGCAGAAGAAGGAATGTGTTCCGGAAGCAGCCCTCCACGGAGTGGAGGCCACATCCTCGTCCTGTGGAAAAGCAGAGGAAAGAGAGCGGCCTGCCAGGATTGACAAGCCCCAAGTGAATGCCGAGGAAGGAAGCTGAATTCCACTCAGGCATCCCCACCCCGTTCCTGCTCTGGCCAGGCCAGGTCCTTGCCCCTCACTCAGCCTCAGCTGCCACTGACAGGGGTTTCAGACAACCTGTGGTCCTTCCCACTCGTGCATTCATTCACTTCCCCAAGTATTTCTTGAGCACCTACTATATTCCAGACCTGGTCTAGGGCTGGGAATGCAACTGTGAAAGAGATTGATAAGGGCCCTGCCCAGCAAATGATGAGGGCTTACAGTGCAGACAGAGGAGCAGAAATATACACTGTCAGTCTAGACCAGAAGCTAGGCCTGGGCCTGCCTGGTGCATCTCGCCGCCTGATATGAGTTGCCAGGAGTGGTCTGTAGTCAGGTAGCAAGGTGCGGAGGTGTGGAAGTGGAGGGAGGGGCCTCTGGCGTGAAGGTATTCAGGCAGGACCTCTCTGAGAAAGGGAGAAACCAGCCTTACAAAGGGGAGTGTGCAGTGGTGTGTGTGAATGTGTGAGTGTTCGTGAATGCATGTGAGTGTGAGTATGTGAGTATGTGAGAGCATATGTATTTGAGTGTGGATATGTGTGCGTGTTTGAGTCTGTGTGGGTGTGTGACTGCAGGTGAGTGTGTGTTGGGTGTGCAGGTTTGAGTTCCAGGTAGAGGGAAGGGTACAAATGTTCTGCAGTGGGAAAACACAATCTGTTTATTGAAGTAAATGAAAGAGAATAGAGGAGATTCAGAAAGAAAGTGGAGGTGGTGTGGGGAAGAGGGGTTCTGCCAGTAGCAATACGTATGGGGCACTCGTCATGTGCCAGACACCATGTTACATAGGAACTCGCGGAGCCCCACAACTTGAGGAAGTATTCCTATTATTAATCCGTTATACAGATGAAGAAACTGAGGCACCAAAAAGGTAAATAACTTCCCCAAGATGACAGAGTTTGAACACTGGCTTCAGGGACCTCTCTTTTAACTGTTCTGCCAGGGACCAGGCTAACTGAGTCCATGGAAGCCAGGGAAACATCTGGGCTTTTATTCTGGGTATGATTGGAAGTCACTGCAAGGTTCTAAGCAGAAGTGTGACTTCAGGCGTTAGTCACAGTCAGGGTCAGGTGCAAGAAAAGTCCCAGGGAAGGCAGTGGCACCTTCCAGTACTCTTGCCTGGAAAATCCCATGGATGGAAGAGCCTGGTAGGCTGCAGTCCATGGGATCGCTAAGAGTCAGACACGACTGAGTGACTTCCCTTTCACTTTTCACTTTCATGCATTGGAGAAGGAAATGGCAACCCACTCCAGTGTTCTTGCTTGGAGAATCCTAGGGACGGGGGAGCCTGGTGGGCTGCCTGGTGGGTCACACAGAGTCGGACACGACTGAAGCAACTTAGCAGCAGCAGCAAGAAAAGTCCAGTATAACAGTGGTTTGAACAACAGGAATATAGAATAGAGTTTTCTCACACACAAAAACCCTCACCAGATTCCAGAGAAAGAGAAGACAAGCCACAGGCTGGGAGATAAAAGGCTGTTATCCAAAATACACATACAAACATCTTAAAACTCAATGGTAAGAAAACAACCTGATTTTTTTTTTCTTTTTTTTTATTGTGCTGCCTGACATGTGGGATCTTAGTTCCCTGACCAGGGTTAGAACCTGGGCCCCCTTATAGTGGAGATGCAGAATCCTATCCACTGAACCACCAGGGAACTCCCACAACCTGATTTTTTTTTTTAATGAGCAAAAGATATGAACAGACAGCTTACCAAAGAAGATATAAGTATGGCAAATAAGCATATGGAAAGATACCCAACATATGTCACTGCTAAGTCACTTCAGTCGTGTCTGACTCTGTGCGACCCCATAGATGGTAGCCCACCAGGGTCCCCCGTCCCTGGGATTCTCCAGGCAAGAACACTGGAGTGGGTTGCCACTTCCGTCTCCAATGCAGGAAAGTGAGAAGTGAAAGTGAAATCGCTCAGTTGTATCCGACTCTTAGCGACCCCATGGACTTCAGCCCACCAGGCTCCTCCGTCCATGGGATTTTCCAGGCAAGAATACTGGAGTGGGGTGCCATTGCCTTCTCCAACATATGTCACTAGGGAATCACAAGTTAAAACAAGATATCAAAATAAGATACAAGGATATATTGTACAACACAGGGAATATAGTTGATATTTTTAAATAACCAAAAATGGAGTCTAACCTCTAAAAATTGTGATTCACTGTATTGTACACCTGTAACTTATGTAATACTGTACAAGAACCATAGTTAATTAAAAACAAAAACAAAAATACCACTACACACCCATTAAAATGGCCAAAATCCAAAACACGAACAATACCAAATGCTGGCAAGGATGTGAAGCAACAGGAACTCTCATTCATTGCTGGTGGGACGGCAATGGGTGCAGCCACTTTGGAAGACAATTCGTCAGTTTCTTAGAAAACTAAACATGCTCTTTCAACACAATCCAGTAGTCATTCTCCATGTTACGCACCTAAAGAAGCTGAATGCTTATGTCCATGAAACCCAGAGCAGCTTTATTCATGATTATTTATAATAGTTATTTATGAATTATATCTATAATTATGTATTCATAATTGCCAAAACTTGGAAGCAACCAAGATGTCCTTGAGTAGGTGAAAGGATAAATAAATGGTCATACACCAGACAATGGAATATGATTCAGCTATTAAACCATGAAAAGACATGCAGAAAACTTAAATGTGTATTAGTAAGTGAAAGAAGTCAGTTTGAAAGAGCTGCATACTGTATAATCATAAATGACATTGTTGTTGTTATTGTTGTTCAGTCGATGAGTTGTGTCTGACTCTAAGACTCTGTGGACTGTAACACACCAGACTCCGCTGTCCTCCGTCGTCTCCTGGTGCTGTGTGCTAAGTTGCTTCGGTCGTGTTGGACTCTTTGCAGCCCTATGGACCATAGCCTGCGAGACTCCTCTGTTCAAGGGATTCTCCAGGCGAGAATACTGGAGTGGGTTGCCATTTTCTTCTTCAGTGGACCACGTTTTGTCAGAACCCTTCACTATGATCCGTCCGTCTTGGGTGGCCCTGCAGGGCATGGCTCTTTGAGTTATGCAAGCCCCTTCACCATAGCCAGGTTGTAATCCATGAAGGGGGAGTGACATTCTGGAAGAGATTAAACCTCAGAGACAGTAAAAGGATTGGTGGTTTCCGAGGGTTCCAGGTAGGGGAAGGACTGAATAGGTAAAGCACAGGATTTTTTTTTTTTGCTGTTGCATGTAGCATGAGGGGGTCTTAGTTCCCTGACGGAATCAAACGAGTGCCCCCTGCCGTGGAAGCATGGAGCCTTAACCACTGGACCGACAGGGAAGTCCTGATCACAGGATTTTTAAGGGAGTGAAACTACTCTGTAAGATACTGTGATGGTGGATAGTCATTATATATTTATCCAAACCTGTAGAATGTACAAGGCCAGGAGTGATCCCGAATGTGAACTGTGGATATTGGGTAACGATGTATCATCATTGTAACAACAGCCTACTCTGGGGCTGTATGTTGACAGGCAGGAAGTCTGGGGCCTGTATGCGAAGAAGGTACATGGGAACTCTCTGTGCTTCCCACTCAATTTTCTGTGAATTTAAAACTGCTCTAAAAAATAAAATCTAATAAAAAATTTTTAATTACTGATACAGACAACAAAATGGACTATGCTAAAAGAAAAAAAAGCATGCTGATTGGAAAAATGCAGACACAACAGAAAGAATACTGTGTGATTCCATTTAGAGGAAACCCTAAGATTACAATTTTAATTTATGGTGACAAAAGATATACCCTTAGATGGCTGGGGTAGGGATTGATTGGGCAGAGGCATGGGGGAATTTTTGATGATGGATATGCTCTAGATGTTGGATGTGTTAGTGGGTATTCTGTATACATTTGTTAAAATTAAAATATATATAAAATTATATGGATTTGTCAAAAATCACTACACCATAAGATTTATTTTAAGATTAAAATAAAATATGGTGTAGTGATTTTTGACAAATATATATAATTTGTCAAATCTATATAATTTATTGAGGTAAAATTTATCTCAATGAAATTAGAAAAAAGGAAGGAAAAAAAAAATCCCACTAGGGCTAGTGATTTTGCTCTGCTAAATGAGATTCTTTCTTACTTGCAAACTAACAAGTGAGCCAACCAAAGTTTTACAGATGCTTACAGAAGACACAGGACTCCTGGGTCAGAGACAAGGGAGTTTATTTCTCACAGCACAGTGGGTAGCATGAGGTTCTTGTTTGCGTTGGGTCCTCTTGCCGCCCAAGTTCCATGGGACCAGTGCAGTAATCCCAGATGGATGCTATGGGTTTGTATCAGAGCTGAGACACACTGACTTTAGGAAAATCATTATCTTCTAGGAGGCTGCTAAAAAATCTAGCCAGCATTTGTTCTTTATCCTGTTCAGAACAAATCTGTTCTCTGTTCCAAAAGAAGACACTATCTTCGTTCCCTCAGGCTATTTGCCATTTAAAAATTCTCAAAAAGATGTGACTCTGTATAAACCATGTCACAGAAGGTATAAAAATTCCATGGAGAATTATCTCCTGACAGTCCTCAGAGACCCAGACTCCTATCTTGCTGCTCTGCAAGATATTCATGCTCTGCACGAATCATTCCCATTATGCCTCATGGTTTTAACTGGCTGCCTCAGCTCCAGTCATCACATCAGTATTCTAGACAAGAAGAAAGAAAAGGGGAAGAAAAGCAGTCTTTAAGGACAATCTTTAAGGATACTCTCTGGAAGTTGCACACACATTAGGCCTGACTTATTAAAATAGACGCACCTGGCTACAGGAGAGACGGCAAATGTAAGACGTGTACCTGGGTAAAAATCTATTACTAAAGAAAAAAGGAAGAACAGATACTAGTGGCCATTAGCCATCTCTGCCCTCATCAGTTTAATCATGGTCTGTTAATTTACTGAAAATGCTGAGAATACAAGGATACATCAACCCACTTCCCGGGAGCCCTGGGAGTGTGAAAGCCTCATCAGTACTTCCCACCTTCCCCAGTCTTTGAGTGACGGCACCCAGACTGAGGGCAGGACTCACCCCTGTCTTGCTTGGTGCAGTGGAAAGGCCCTGCCAAAGTTGGGCCTTGGGCCTCACGCTGAATTCAGCCCAACTTGTGACTCTCAGTGAATCCTCTGCCTTTTCAGGCCCCTCTACTTTTTACTACCCTTTGTGAGATGGGGAAACAGTGGAAACAGTGTCAGACTTTATTTTTCTGGGCTCCAAAATCACTACAGATGGTGACTGCAGCCATGAAATTAAAAGACACTTACTCCTTGGAAGGAAAGTTATGACCAACCTAGATAGCATACTGAAAAGCAGAGACATTACTTTGCCAACAAAGGTTCATCTAGTCAAGGCTATGGTTTTTCCTGTGGTCATGTATGGATGTGAGAGTTGGACTGTGAAGAAGGCTGAGCACCGAAGAACTG